>NC_046358.1:58489674-58806438 GCF_004027225.2 Strigops habroptila
ATACAGAGTTGACTGTTCAGTGTCTGCAACCTGAAATCATAAGGTCTGTGAGCAGCCTGTGAGTTAAACCTCCATCTTCATAGCGTAAATATCCTGAAACTGCAGAAACAGCAGTCTGAGGAAGCTTCATGCATAGCAGTCATACCATGGTTTTTCAGAACATCAGGTCTATCAGGACTCAGGCCTTCTGGTATGCTGTGTATTTTCTTGACTTAAAAGTGACATTTAACCCAGCAGTTCTTGTTTATAACAATGGAAAAAGATGTGGTAAGTTTGGATTGGCTCAAGTAGAGGTATGAAAAGGGAAGAGGAGAAACATCTGCAGTTGTTACAGCATGTCAGAACTGAAGTAAAACCAGAAAAGAGCAAGGAAGAGGCAGCTTTCTCCTTTAATTAAAAGCAAAACCAACATAACCTTCCAACTTTTAAGGGACAAGTATGTTTTTTAAGATCCATTAATATTATGAGAGAACACTGAAAGGAAAGAAAACAGCTATTCTTACTTTTAGATTACCTTTAGAAATCATTATGAAGTGTTTTTCCCCTTTAAGCAGGACTTGGCCAAACTGTTAATCAGGTCAAAAGCTCTTGTTTGTGGCTCTCTGTTGGGAATGGGGTTAATTGGTATATGCTGTACAGAAATATTTTGCTGACCAAAATGTCTGAAGTTAGAAGAAGTTATTGTTTCAGTGTTAGCTGATTGATGTGGGCGCTGCCTTACTAACATTGGCAAGTCAAATTTGTAAGTCAACGCATGCTCCTCCAGCCTGTGCCCTTTTACCTACTTAGCTAGCAAGCACGTGACAGCAGAGGAATGCAAAGGAGGGGAAGTGTACAGCAGCTTATGATTAAATTGGCTTTTAAGGAGGAAAATAAGTATTCAAAGACAGGGACTTCAGGAAGTCTTTGCTGTTCAGCCACCATAATTCAGAACAATCTTACAGGCTTAAGAGTTTTCTTAAATAAAGGAAAAGGATATGAAAAGAAACAAGACATACAATTGTTTCACATCTGAGGGTCAAGTAATACAGTCCTAGAACTAGGCTGGTCTTTGTTTTCAGGGCTTGTTTACTTGATTCAGGATTAATTCTTGCTGGATTATTTTTTTTTTCATTTGTGAATAAGGAATATTTTCCTTATTGAAGCTTATTGACTGTTTATTTATGCTCTTTTTCTGCCTTGGACAGTAGAAATGCATATGCCTAAAAAGGGAAGGGTTCTTGAAATTCTTTTCTTCAGAAACAGAGAGGAGGGTAGTTAGAAAGTCACGGGAGAGTTGAAGGGTAATAGAAACTAGTCGATCTGATACTTAAGACACTGGCATTCCAGAATACAAAATTCCATGAGTGAACTGGAGAACTGTTGGCCATTCTTGAGACAAATCCAGGTGCCTGATTCTCTCTATGGGGAGATAGTTGTTTTTGTTGGGAGTGTAGGGGGTTTTTCATTTGTTTGTTTATCCCAGTCTTACTAGTACTAGAGTATTGCTAAACAGATGATGAATTCGTAACTTCGAGTGCCTTTTGCAAACCCTGTTAAGTCCAGGGCATACCATATATTGCTGTTGCCTGTCTCCATTTTATTGCTCTCTTGCAGTTTTGGTCTCAGTGTCCAAGCGCACAATTTAAATGAATGGACAGCTGACTTTGACTTCCTGATACTTGTCTCTAGCAAGGCCCCTATGAATAAGCAGTTGTTGGCAACTGAGTCATTAAGTACTACAAATGGCAGTTGTTACTAGGCCATGAAACTGGTGTTCAAAGCTGATTTGGTTTCTTTGTTGTCCTAATCAGACATTGTACATGCATAGATCAAATTGCATGCTATCTGTATAACACAGTGAGCTTTAGCTACCCTTCTGGAAACCCAGAAGCCTGATTCACCCAGAACTCTGCCTCTAAAACTTGAGCAGTGGCTGATGGATTTGAGAGATGTGTGAATTACTATCAGCCACTGTAGCAGCATTGCAGAGGTTGAGCATTGGGGGCTGGTCTAGGGATAGGCACTTTTAATATTGTAAACAGTCGCTACCTATTACTCAGCAGCCTTGCTAGATTCTGTGCAACAACACTTTCCTTTTTCATCTCTGCCTAATGCTCCTTCTCTTCCTATATTGTGTGTTTATTTCCTAAGTCTACTATTACTGCAGCATTCCCAGTTCTTGTATTCCCTAGCTGTCTACTTGTACACCTTTGCACTCTTCTTTGCGCTTCAGATGACTTTGACATAGTAGAATGTTAACAGACTAGAGGAGCAGTACTACAGTCTAATAGACTGCTTTTAAAGTGCCAGCTAAACTGCACTGATAATTCTCACATGCAGGGGTTAAATGTCTACCAGAATTAAAGTTTAATTACAAAGCCTAAGCTTCAGGTTTGCAAAAGAAATGTAAATTTCAGCCTTTAGGATTCAAAAGGCATGAAGTAGTTGTACTTTCTTTTGATTTTTGTTTAAGTAGTAATGTCAATGCTACCTTAAAACACTTAGTATTGACAATATTGTGTTTTGTACCAGTAGAAATGTGAAATTGAAATTTGCCCTTGAATCCTGCCCTACAGATAGGATTATGGATTCCTCTACCTTTTTGCCACTTCTAAGAGGATGTTGTTTTTACAGTTATGCACAGAAGTTTTGGTAAGCTAATGAATGAATGTAGACAAAATACTTTGAAGTCATGACGATCTCCTCAGGAATATGTAGTTTGGACCATTTCAATGTTATGTGGTCAGCAAAAATCTATGTTCTGATTGTAAGTGCTCAAACCATATTAGTCTGAATTAATGATGAGCAGAGGTAACTTCCAGGATGTTTATGTACAAATGCTGGTTAAAGAAAGAAGCTATGAAGATGAGCTGATAAATATGAGCATACAGTTCAGTTTGAATTGGCTGTATCCTCAGAGAAAGTTGGGATGTAACTGTGATTCTGTTTACATGTTTATATTTGTTTTAACTTCAAGTAGTACGTAGTTGAGCCTGTTATGCCTACCCACTGTGATGGTCTTTGGTCTATATTGGCATGGTTGCTGATACTTGTGGGTAATTAAACTGGGCTTCAGTTGAATTAAATTTCCTCTTAATTTCAGATTTGCTTGTGTGAAGGTCATCTTTCTGACAGCTGTGATTTTGTTCCTTCAACTCTGCATAGTCTGGATTTGGCATTTATTTGCCAGTCTGAACTCAGAGCTGCAGGAGCTATAGTGTCTTACTGCTGGGACGAATCAGCTTGAAATTAATATATGAAAAAAACTCAGAGAAAAATATGGCCAGAAGCATCTCTGTTTTGCTAGCTGAGGTGAAAACTTCCAATACCTTTTGTTTCAAAATGTTGAGGGGGAAAAAAAAAACCCAAAGCAAAACCCCAAAACATAACCCCAAAACATTTTCTGAATCTTTCATCATTAGAGAGAGAGATGCTATGTACCTGCCATTTGCTTTTTCCAAATACTATGGCTTTAATTTTCTGCTCTGAATTTTTATATATTGCGTGCACACATGATATTCAACTTGCTGTGATCCTGCCAAAAGGCCTGAATTACATGAGAATGTTTTGCTTCCATTTTCCACTGCTGTGGCTAGAAGAGTTACCTTAATTAACATACAGATACTCAGACTGAAGCACAAGCATAGCCTGTAAGGAAGAGGCAAGTACTGTATGTAAATCTGGCATACTTTGAAATATTTTCCAAAATCAGGGTGTAGAAGATATCTTGCCAGAAACAGACTAGCTTCTAGTTCCTTTGAACAAAAAGGAAATAATTTTTTAACTTTGCTTTTTGACAGAACTACAGAACTCACTCTGAAGATGGCAGAAGCTTATCAAGCAGTAGCTTTTCAATTTACAGTAACTCCAGATGGGATTGACCTGCGAATGAGCCATGAGGCACTCAAACAAATTTACCTATCTGGTGTCCATTCATGGAAGAAAAAGTTCATCAGATTCAAGGTATTTCAAATTAGTCAAGTCCACCAAACTTGAGGGTTATTTAACATTATATAGATTGATTGAAGTTTTGTTTAGGTAATTTTTTTTTTTTCCCCTTTATGGCAAATAGAGTTCTTTATTGTGGAAGACTTTTGTGAGTTTTAGTTAAGACAAGGGATACTGAGGAAGGTAATATGGGGTCATGCTGTAAAGACTGAAAGGGTGCATGTGTTTGATTTATTCTGTGGAAGCAAGATGTAACAGATGTTGAAATTAACAATGGATTTAATATACTTCATTCTCTTCATAATACCTCATGTAATTACATAATCCTTTAACATAAGTCAGAAATATAACTAGTTGTGATTTTTAGTGTCATATTATTTAGAGGTACAAGACTGCACTCTCAATTTTATGTATTCTATGCCAAAATTAAGTTTTCAAATTAAGGAGAATCTCTGCTGTTTTCAGAAAGTTACCCAAACATCTATTTTGTATAAGTTATGCTAAGTAGTAATGTTTGTGTTGAAGTATAGATTGTTGTGAATTTATTTTTTTGTTCATGGGATCATAAATGGTAAGTATGTATTTTATTAGTAGCAAACTAGGTAAGCTACAAGCTAACTTTAACATCTCTTTCAAAAACGTATTTTTAACAGTAGTCAATAAAATCTTCTTATAAAGCTGTGAGAAGGACTGTTTAAAACTAAATGACTTAAATGTGTTGATTTTTGTTTCCTTCCATGGTAATATGAAGTCAACCACTTTGGTATGAAAAAAATTATGTGAAGGCTTTTCTTTCCAGAATGGAATTATCACTGGCGTTTTCCCTGCTAGCCCATCTAGCTGGTTTATTGTACTTGTGGGTGTGATGTCAACGATGTATGCCAAAATTGATCCTTCTTTAGGATTAATAGCTAAAATCAACCGAACGCTTGACACAACGTAAGTAGACTGAAAAGGTACTGTTTCTCTAAAGGAAACCAATTTTATTTGTAGCTACTCTTAAAGCTAATCCTGTTAAAGAGAATCAGTGTTTGAACAGTACGTTTGTGATGGAGTAAGCGCAATAAGCAGATGTATGAGGATATGAAAACAGTAGGTTGTTATACCAGTATTACTACATTGTTTTCTGAGTTTTTGGGAATCACATTTGGCAACTTCTGTGGCCTTTCATCTTACTGCATGGGAGGGTGTTTGGAAAGGAGTTTATGAAAAAGGGCTAAACAGGCGTGAAACTTGTGTAATGTCTGCCTGCAGTACCATTAGACTTAGGTTTGCAATACTAGGTTCTCTTTAGAACTTAAACTGATGTTAACTGGCACGTGCTGATTTTTGTTTTAAATAGTGGCTATATGTCAAACCAAACACAGAACATCGTGAGTGGAATACTTTTCGGCACAGGGCTTTGGGTTGCCCTTATTGTCACAATGCGCTACTCTCTCAAAATGCTGCTTTCCTATCATGGTTGGATGTTTGATGAACATGGCAAACTTTCTCCAGGCACCAGGATCTGGATGGTAAGGATCTATTTTCTTGATGTTTCATCTTCTATCTGATCTACATTTAAAACTCTAAAAATAAAGTTTTATAGGTTTTTTTTCCTTTCTTGTGTGTTCTGTGTCATGGGACAGGAGAACCCAACAGGCTGTTGGGTAGGTATTTCTACTAATTACTGTCATCCTTCTGATACTGTAATTAAACTATTCAGGATGGCCTTGTGGAAGGAAGAGTAAACACTGCAAGAATAACTTCAGTATTTGCCAATGCCTTGAGGCTGTGTGACTCAAATACACCTACTTTTTCTCTATGTGCAAGTACAGCTTGAAGAACTTGGGCTGCAGCTGCACCAAAGAATCTTGTCCTCCCCAGAAAGTGCTATCCTAATTCTTGTTGAAATGTTAGGATTTATAGTCATCTGTTATTAATTTAATCTTATGCTTAAAGACAGTACTGAATGTCCTTTCAATCGATTTCATTCTATGCCTCCAAAATGAATTGGAGAAAAAGCCTAAGACTGGTAGCTTGTTACCCAGTTTTCACATAAGCACAAGGTGAGAGTTATCTGGCTCCTGTTGATTACTGTGGTGCTTTGGAAAAGGGTCTTAAAAGGATGTGGCAGGTATAAAGTGAGGAAATGTGTGTGTATATATAGGTGCTCCAAGAGATGAAGTGTTGTTTTTTTTTTTTCTTGGACACAGTTTTTTCAATTCACTTTTGCCTGTATTGTTGTAGAAATAACTTAAGTGCCCTATTATGACAAAATCAGTCTCTGTAGTGTCAAAAATCAACCAGTGTGTGTTAGACTTAACACCATGTTATGGTTTATTATGAAATATGTTCAAGAACAGGTATCCAGAATGGTACATTAAAATAGATTTTAATGTTCATGTGTTACAAATGAAATTTCTAATTGATAGTTTCTCCTGGAAGCGGTATCAGGAGCCTCATGACACGAATTTGTACAGTACAGGCTCTAAATGGTAAGGCTTTCTGTCAATTGCTTGAAGCTGTACATGTCTGGGGTTACAGCATGTCCTACCAGACAGATATTATATTGCCTTATCAACCTTAAACAGTACGAATTGTAATGCTACTTACCATGCTTTGTTGCATATTGTATTTGCAAATTTTTGTCTATTATATGTTGCATATGTATTTTGCTGTGCACTTTATATGTTTTAAAAAGCAGAACACTATAAGGGTGTATGTCCAGCAGTGTCTTATCTATACTTAATATGGAGTTCTATTTTAATACCATATTCTCTTTAGCTAGTCCCAACAAAAGAGAAGACTGGTTTCTTTAGGAAAACAGTATCAACTACCTTAGCTTTCTAGATTTTTATTATCCTTTAATATTGTCAAATTTCCTGGACACGTTTTTCTGGATTATATGTGATTTTCTTTTTTCTTAGCTATCATGAATATACTTTCTTCTGTTCGAATAGTCAAGCAGATCAAAAACCTGAGCTCTGATTTCAGTCACGTTACAAAGCGATTTTTTTTTTCAGGCTGGTTGGAAGTCTGGTGGCAGTTTTAATGTATGTGTTTAATCTCCTAAACTCAAATTTCCCATACCAGGATTAGGAGAAAAATGCAAGTATTAATTGCAGTTAAAAAAAAAAAAAAAGTTAAATAATAATAATCTGTGAACAGATGCAACATATGCTAGAATGAGATTATTTGCTGTATTTGCATATGAAATCAGAGATGTAATTAACTACATGTGTCTGTTGGATCACTTTAATGGTTTCAAACTGTTATGAATTCTCTACAAGTTTACTGCAGAGAGAAATACTGTGAAATGTGCTTGCTGTTTTTGCCACTTGAGCAGGTACTCTCTGCCTCAAGTTAATTTCATCTTTTCCTGTCGTAAATGTTCTAGAATAAATTTGTCTCCAAGTATGGAATTACATTTTCTTATGAAAAACCGAGTGGGGTTTGTTTTTTTTCCTTCCTCCTCACCTGGCTTCAAATTTATCTTTTCATGAAGCACAACTAGTTTTCATTGGGTTGATCACTGTGGTGTACCAGGTACATCTGACAACTCTGAAACAGATTGTCCATTGCAGGGAGGTCTTTGTTGTTTGTAATATTCTGTAATTCTTAATACTTTTGTGCTGCCTTAAACAGCCTCCTCTAGCTGTGCTGACCAGAGAAATTGAGTGAGCGAAAAACTCCTCAGTTTTAACAAGTAGATTTGTCAGTTGTGGGGGGTATAGAAGGGAGAAATTTAATAGTGAAATGACATCCTTTCTCATTGGTCTTTAATCTTAATTCGCCTATTGATTTGACTTCAACAATAGAAGTTCCACTGGGTTCTTATACTTGACCTTAATTTCATGCGGAAATAGGCTTGTAATGTCAAAATCCTTTCCTGCATGGCCTGTAAATTGCATAGTCTAGACTTTCAGCCTAGTGTGTGCCACAGCTAAGAAGCAGGCATAAATAGAAATGCTGCTTCTGTCTTCGGGCTTCCATGGAAAACCGCAGATGCTTTAATATTTGAAGCTAAGAGGGGAATGGTCATCTCTGGCTCTTTCATTTTGTTTTGGTGGTGGTGTTTTTTTTTTTTAACACAAGCACTGAGTATAACACTGGCATGCTTGCACAATTTGGTGTGTTCAAATCATGCAGTAGACTACCTGAGATAGACTCATGCTTGAAGAAACTCCCTGTAACATCAATGCTATTATTAATGTTGAGCTGTATCTTCGGAAAATATTAAACCATGATTCCAAAGCATTATTATCATTTTTAAAGGTGGCTATAGTTATCTAGAATCTTTAGCTGGGTCATGGGCTTGGTTAGTGATTCCTGTTTTCAAGTACAACAGAGGTATTTTGCAGTATCTACTATATAGTAAAAGATCAACTGTTAGACTTGCTTTTTAATCTTTACAGAGAGAAATGTATGAAGAAAAGAAGTGCTAAGTAACTGTCTCTATTTTCTGTTGAGATCAAGGTGTGCCATTCATAAACAACAATATTGCCTAACGACCAGTAGATAGTCAAGAATGACTATAACTGTCTCTCTTCCACTGACATGTTGTTTAACCCTTAGGAAGTTAGTTTATGTCAGTGCCTTTTTTAATTTGTGAAACAGTGATAAATATGATAGTTTGCTAAATTTAGTACTGTATAATTTGCCAGTGAAAAGAACTGAGTTACACTTTATTACTCTGTCATTTTTCTTTTGTTGAACCTAATAATTTGAGGTGTATATTTTGTTTTTGCTTTTCTTCAGACACTTGTAAAACTCTTCTCGGGACGTAAACCCATGTTGTACAGTTTCCAGGCATCTTTACCACGATTGCCAGTTCCAGCTGTTAAAGACACAGTCAATCGGGTGTGTATATTTATTAATTCATTTTCTTCAGTAACATTGAATCCATATTTAGATGCCCTAGAAGTTGTTGGTCTTTTGTTGTTTTTGTTTTTTGTTTTTTTACCATGTCTTATAAGAAGTATTAAAAGATAGTGTTAATATGGTGTCATGGATGAAAACTTCTGCACAGAAATTAAAGCAGAGGCTATGACAAACCACTGAAACTGGTGACAGTTTGAAGCTAATGTAATTCATATTGGATGATGTGATGTCTGATGTAAAACTGTGCAACAAAGTGTGATTTGAGGGTTTTGAAACTTCGTGGTTTTCTTATCTTCCACAGCTTGAATATAAAATGTGTTTTATGACACAAAACCTTATAGCAATATCTGTAAGTAGGACACTGTCACAGAAACCACAGGTTGGATTTCTAGACAAAAAAATCTCGTTGCCTGATACTGAAGAAACTGCATGTCTTCTATTCTGAGTGGAAAATTTATCTTTAGAGAAGTAGTCTCTTCCACTTGTGATTTTCTGACAAATGTCTGGAAAAAGATCTCATTTTTGTAGTTTGCAGGCAGATGTTTAGAAGAGTATATACTCTTACTTTAACAGCGTGGTATTTGCAACCTTATGAATTGAGCCTGGATAATCTTTGTTTACAGTTTAAATGCTTTACGTAGGAACAGTGCGAAGCTATGTATCAGTTACATACTGAAACTGATTCTTCTCGTGTATTCTAGTATCTGGAATCAGTTCGGCCACTTATGGATGATGAAGAGTTCAGAAGAATGGAGGGTCTTGCCAAAGATTTTGCGTTTAATTTGGGACCAAGGCTTCAGTGGTATTTGAAACTAAAATCCTGGTGGGCCACAAACTATGTAAGCAGAAAAATAGGAGGCTCAATTTTTCAATAGACATACCTTAATTTGTTCCCTGTTGCCCTTTTTGGCTTAATTTGTTCCCTGTTGCCCTTTCATCTTTCTTAAATGTAAAAGAAGGCAATTGAAACCGCCTAATACTTTTGTAAACTGCACAGAATATAACTTGTGTGGTTTGGTTAACAGTCTGGTGAATGGAACTTGAAAGAATAAATCCTCATTTTGTGTTCATTATTCCGGAGCAGGTGATTTAGCATTTGCCATTACGATTGCTTTTTCTTTTTTCGTCTGTTCTGTGGTTTGGTTGGTTTTTTTTTGGTGGAGGGTTGTTTGGGGTTTTTTGGCTGTGTGGGTTGGTGGGGTTTTTTTGTTGGTGGTGGTGTGGGTATTTTTTATTTTTTTTTTTTTCCTGCGTGCATAGTTTGGTTTTGGTTTTTGTTTGTTGTTGTTTTGTGGTGTGTGTGTGTTTGTTTTTGGTTTTACCAAAAAGAAAACCCAAACCCAACATCATAGTGAGAACTGTAAGATAATTCCTGATTTTCCCTGAAGTTCAACAGAAATTAGGATTTTCTTTGTTTCTCTTTTTCAAGTAGGAAGGCAAGCTAGCAGTTTCCTTTCTGCTTCTGTATGGAATGTTGTATTGCGGAGTCATTAACGTAGAAGACAAACTGGAAGTAATGAAATTTTACTGTTTTTCTTTGTCTTCCTGCTGTAGGTTAGTGATTGGTGGGAAGAATATGTCTACCTTAGAGGACGTGGACCAATAATGGTTAATAGTAACTATTTTGCAATGGTAAGTAAATAATATAAACACCTTATGTGTCAAAGAAGCACAGTAAAATTTCTGCCAGGTATCTTATTTCATTATATCTTCCTGTTTAGAAATCCATTGCCACTGAGTATGTGACCTTGGTTTTTCTTCCTTTTAGGAAAAACATTTAATGTGCAGCCAAAGTCTTCAAGTACAGGGCTATGTTAATAATAAAATGTTTTGCCACTTAGGCAAACTCATGTAGTAGTGACGCTACACAGTTTTGTGCTTGCTGCAACAAGCAATGCTTTCAAAAGCTCTATGTAAAACTTCATGGGTAACACAATTCAACAAGGTGTGCGCTCATATTCACAAATGTCTTTACAGGAAGTAAAACTGTAAAAAGATACTAAAATTTAAAGTAGAAAGAAGAAGTATGGCAGTCTTGGATTCAAGTTTTAAGTAACATTGTCTTTTCTACTGGGATGATGAACAGCTATCAATTATATTTCAGGACTGATGCTGTTTAAGGAGATTGGTTGTTGAAGAAATTTAAGTTTCAAGTCATCAACTCACTGCACTAGTGCACTTAATATATTTTAAAGTCTTTTCCATATTAACCAGAATAAACTATAAGGAAGTGGATGAGAAGTATTATCAGTACTTCTTTTTATTCTGAATGTAGTCTGGTAATCATTAACTTATGTTTCCTATGTACTTTATAGGACTTCCTTTATTTATCTCCCACAACCGTGCAGGCAGCTAGAGCTGGTAATGTTATCCATGCCATCCTGCTCTATCGGAAAAAACTGGACAGACAAGAAATCAAGCCAGTATGTATATCAGTTTTAAGTGGCCTTTGGTCTTTTTCCAGCGCAATCTGCAAGAAGTTGATCTGTTTTCAGAATGGGAGAGGAGAGGAATGTTTTATTTTCAGAACTACATGTAAAATGTTTGGGACCACAAATTTTGTTATATCTTGGTTATCACTTGAATTGCATATGGGCAGAAACTACCAATTATCAGAAACACAGGATTCTGTCATGCCAATTAATTGCAGTATTTAGAATTAATGTATGTATTTGTCCAAAAGACTGATACTTGTACTTGAATATGTTAAGCATTCCATATAACAGATACTATTGTTATGTACTAAGCATGTATTGGTACTTTTGAGCCACTGAAGTCTGAAAGCCTGTAAGTCTGAGGTATCCTGTAGTGTGAGCACAAGGGGTGGTTGGGACAAAGGACTGGACCTTGAGACCAAGAGTGGGTCAGTGGCAGCTGAAGTATAGATGTTGATAAAATCCTGTCTTGCACTAATTTCTAGGTAGCAAATATAAGCAAGGTAAATCCCATTCTGAATTTCTGTTCTGTCCAGGGGCTGTATGTTGTAGGGAACAATATTGTGGAAACAATTGAGTAGTTTTGTTGATGATCAGGAATGTGACTAATTATATGTAACTACAAATCTAAGAAATGTGAACTTTTGTTCCTACACAGCCAGAAATGGCTTTCAAAGAAACAATTAAGGGGTAATGCATGCTGCGTGTTTAAGTTCTGCATCTGGACTGGCCATTGAGAGCTTTTTGGATTTCAGATGTTAGCTAGGTTCATTCATCTCTCCTCAAGGGTGAGATTTTGGTAGGAGGGGAAAAAAATACAGCTACCGGAATGTCAGTGAAATCTTCCACATGTAATTCAAGGAAAGACAATGGGGGTGGGGGGAATCGTGAGTTTATATATTGTAAATCTTAATGTTCTACAGCCTTTTAACCAGATCTTGTTTGGTGGGTTGGTTTTTTTTTATTTTTATTTTTTTTTTATTGTATATGCCAAATATATGAACATTTTAATGTATATTTGCGGCACAGATTCTTCTGATGGGATCTACTGTTCCACTCTGCTCAGCTCAGTGGGAACGGATGTTTAATACCTCCCGTATCCCAGGAGAGGAATCAGGTAAGCAGGGCCAGCCAAGGAAAATAAGCATCTTAATGTAATTCAGTTTTGGGGGTATTATGTGCTAAAATCCCTTTTTTTCCCAGATAAAGATCTAACAGATGCATCAATGCTGTGTTCCACTGCTCAGGAAGTAATGAACTCCTAGTGTGCGCTAGATATTTCAAAATACCCTAAAAGGAAAAATTTCTTTAGTTTGTTGGTTTTTGTGTGGTGTTTTGTTTTGGAGTTTTTGTTTGGGTGTTTTTGGTTTGGTTTTTTTTCTTGTCTCTTCCTTTACTAAAACTAAAAACACAGGTTGTCTGCCCTGTGCTTTTAATTTATAAATAACCTTTACTTTTCTCCATTCTACTCTTTGAGGATCCTTTGATATCCATGGTTTTATCTTTGTTGAAGTTGTGTTCTCTTATCTCAACTATTTTAAAACCTTTTGCTTGCTTGACTTTACCTTTTTTCCTTTCAGCTTATGATTCACAACATCCCAATGGGGTGTTCTCAGTGTGAATGTATAACTGGTTTAGAGGCAGGTACAGTCTTAGTCCTGTCAAGGTTTTCAGCATCACTGTTACCTTGACCTATTGTATGTGCTGTAAGACATCAGCTAAGTAAAATCTCCTGTAATAAAGATGGTGTCCAAAAGTGTCTCTATAACGCACTAAGAAAATACATACTCTGGGTTTCCTTACTTCCTTCCCTGCCCTAACTCCCAGCAGCGGTCTGATTATCCAGAGCTATGAGTAACTAAATTTTCACATTTTAATTTTGAATAGAGGTATGCACCTCTTGACTTACAGCAGGATCATTCTCACCCGAGTCTGTTCCTGCAGCTTCTGTTTATTGTGGAAAACTAAGGATGTGCCTACATGATCACAAGCAATCATGTTAGTTCAGTCAAAAAAACCCAAAGTCTCTGTGACAATTCCTATACACTTTCTCACTGTAGGTGTACATATCCTCTCATTGCATGCATTCATTAACACTCTCTATACACATAAAAGTATTTCACTTCAGTTAATGGCAAGCCTTTGATAAATTGTTTGTTGTATCTCAACATAAAAATATCATTATTTTTTGATGGTCAGTACATCATCTGAGATCTTGAGACTGGTTCTTCTCTGGGGTTGTCACTTGAAGATAGGACATACTGTATTTTGATTTTCAGATCCATAACTCAGTCTTAGATTTTAAGCTGCCTTTGGGCATGTTAGTTGCACTCATCTAAAGAATAAAAAAGCATAGAGGATTTTACTCTTGGTTCTGTTGCTGGCCTTTGATAGATTATTGAGGAATTATTTCCTGGCTATGGTTCAGCTGTCTTTATCTGCAAAATGGAGGTGGTGATTACTCCCTGACCATGAACTGGTAGCTTAAGTAAACTAGCAAGTTTTAAAATCTCTGTTATACAGATGTACTATGTGAGCTATTGTTATTTAGAGTATTTCAAGTACTGAGAGTGCAACCCTTGCCTCCTCCCTGTCCTCAATAAAATATTGAACTGTTTGCATTTAGCTTTGGATTTGGTGTTCTCTTACTCTGAAATGAGTTTTGCACAAAAGTGTATCAGTAACCCATTCTAACTATAACACTTGATGATAAGATATATCCTGTATATCTTAATGGTTCTCCTCAGTTTCTCCAGCTCAGTCTTTCAAATTCAAGTACAATAATGATTCTTTCCAGATTCATAGCAGTATAACAGTTTTTTGAGGTAGTGAAGGGAGTCAATCAACAGTTTTCATCAATTGAGGGCTTTCCCTGGCTTCTGCAAAAACCTTCATCTGTGGTTTGATACAATGCCTTCATGATGAACTTTAGGTTTATGACAATTAAGCCATATAAATAATAAAGTTAGGAAAAATTTGTGGCCTAGGTTTTCTGCTTTACTGATTTCCATAACACTACACTTCTTGGCCATAGATGGAGTATCCATTCTGTTTCTGCCAGGATACATGTGAACGAAACTTATAGTACTTAATTTTGGGCCCTTTTAAGACTCCCCACAGACTATACTGTGAATTGTCTAGAACTTGAATGCAGATGATTTAAAAGTACCTTTCCTCAGACTCACCTAGTGTGTTCTTTTGCTGACTGCTTAAATAAGACTGCAGTACTAGTGCTCGCTTTTCAGATACAGATTTCATTGCTTAATATTGGCCACCAGTGTGGAAATTTGTGGTACTATGCATGCAAATGATTGTCAAATCCGGGTGTTTGACTTGTTTCATGCAGGACTCTGTGCCGAAATAAGATGGGGGAGTGGTTTATCTCACACTATTTATTACTTTGTTAAAATAAATAAGCTGGCTTACTGGTAGGGCATGCAGTAGACATTTGATGTTTAGTGCGTTAGTGTTTTGAGACTTCAGCTTTGTTTTCACGTAAGTGATTGCAATTCTAGATACTCTCCAGCACATGAAAGACAGCAAACATATTGCTGTGTATCATAAGGGCCGTTACTTCAAAGTATGGCTGTACCATGACGGTAGACTGTTGAAACCCCGAGAAATTGAACAGCAGATGCAAAGAATTCTTGATGATGATTCAGAGCCTCAGGCTGGTGAAGAGAAACTAGCAGCTCTTACTGCAGGAGATAGGTAAGGTGGTTGTTATTTTGTAAATATACTTTAATACTTTAATATTTAGAAATAGTTGCATAATGCACTAATTCAATACTGGCTTTGGAATTTTAAAATAGTCTGTGGTCAGCTGATTATACCTTGATCCCTGATTTTGTATATTGCTAAGATGTGAGACCTCTTCAGTCATTTGTAACTACATGGAATTGAAAGTAATTTTGCAGTGGCATCCCTGTATACAGATTACGTGTGCTTAGCTGGAGGAGTTTAGTTTAATTGTGGTTATCATAAGGGTGGTAATTGGAAGCTTTACAGTATTACACATATTGAACTACCAAAGTTTTATATCTACTCTGGGGTTCACTGGCATTTTAAGAGTATCTTAAAAATAAAGATCAAGAATGTGAATTCAGTAACTGTTACTCCATGTTCATGTCTTGCATCTACAGAATAAAGCACTGTGTACTCAGTTGGTTCTAGGTACAAGATCATTGAATTCAACTAAATCATGACAAGTTTAGTTCAATTGCCTAATTGTTTCTGGACAAGGCGGAGTGACTGTGGATTTTGGTATACTTTCTTATTAGGAGTCCCTCCTTTTTCTCACTTTCTGCTTTAAAACAAACAGATATTCGGAAACCCACAGAAACTTGTAAATATACATGGTGCAACTGTACGGAAATTACATTGTTCAGGACTTCTTTAACTTCAGATCTGTTTCAGGCATTTCCAGTGAAACTTTTTATTGACAATTGTCCAGACTCAGGTTTAGGTGTTACAGCAATGGATATTTATTTGATCGTTTTCATTATTATTACAATTTTCTTCCATATAATAGACATTTTCTTCAGTTATAAATGTAGATGATCTATATGCATTGCATGCTGCAGAAATGTTGAATTTAGATTAAGCTTTGCATGTATGATATGTTGAATTGGTTAATAGGATTACGTTGTACATGTATTTTCAGAACTTTTCTCTGCTGATATAGTTTAAATGCAATGAAAGTAGTTGTTTCAAATTTGATAAAAGTAGCAGTAATCTCATGGTGATCAAAAGAGTGATAAAATGTTGACAAATTCACATAATCTGGCAATAAACAAAATTCTTTTTGCAGAGTACCATGGGCAAAAGCTCGACAGGCTTATTTTAGCCATGGAAAGAACAAACAGTCCTTAGATGCTATTGAAAAAGCAGCATTTTTTGTAACATTAGATGACAATGAGCGAGGGTACACGAAAGAAGACCCAGTAAGGTCACTGGATGTATATGCAAAATCCCTAATACATGGCAGATGTTATGACAGGTACAGTATTGACTCTGGAAAACACCTCTTTTTTTAGAATTTCACTAATTCACGTGACTAATGCATATAAATTAGAGACTTCTAAGCTGATAAATTTCATTGAATCACAGAATGCTTTGCATTGGAAGCAACCTTCAAAGATCATCTAGTCTACCTCCCTTACCATAGGCAGGGACATCTTTCACTACATCAGATTGCTCAAAGCCCAGTCATCCTGATTATGAACACTTCCAATGATGGGGCACCCACAACTTCTCTGGGAAACCTGCCCAGAGAAGGTAAGAGTAAGAGTAGTGTCTCACTACTCTTACGCTAAAAAACATTTCTCCTTTCTGTCAGATCTAAATCTATCCTCTTAGAGTTTATAACCATTGCCCCATATCCTGTCTCTAGAGGCCATGGTAAAAAGTCTTTCTTAGTTTTTTATTTAATAAACTCTCTTAATATACTGAAAGATTTAAATAAACTATTACTGGGGGTGAGGGAGAAGCCAAGAACTAGTGCATTTGAATGGGAATTTTTGAGAGAGATGAAGTTGAAGTGTAAAAATGCTTTTGAAATGTATAAAACCATCAGGAAATCTAAAATTTCTTTTGTAGGTGGTTTGATAAATCATTCACTCTTATAATATTCAAAAATGGCAGAATGGGTCTGAATGCAGAGCACTCATGGGCAGATGCTCCTATTGTTGGACACCTCTGGGAGGTACGTGTTTAGCACAAAAAATTAATGCAGGAGATAATGGGATATGGTCTGTGCAAAGGTCATGAAGATGGCCAGTTACTTTCAATCCTTTGTGTTCATGTTGCTTGTGACTGATTACATGTTGGTGTCTACAGTGACTGTAGACTTTAAAAACCCTCCTCTTGCTTAAAAGAAAAGTATAAATGAAAGGTTTTTATTGCATTTTATTGAATATAGATGTCTCATAGAAAAGTGATACAGTTCCCCATTTAACCTGTTTATAATATTCTAAATCAACAGATTTGATATAGCATTGTATTTTGCACATATACATGCTCCTGAGGCACTTAAGCTTTCTTGCATTATAAAAATCCCACACTTACTTTCAAAATTTAAATAAATGGTACAGAGTTGAACTTTTCCTGTAAGCTATTGTTTGATGAGCTGCAGATTGATATATTATCTCTTGTGTTTATTTGCAATGAATGGAATAAATGCACTTTTTGTCAGGTCTGTTCATCACAACCTTAGCTTATTAATTGAAATCCTATTTGATTTTTTTCTTTTTGAAGCTTAAACATATAACCAGTTACATGATTCAATCACTCAAAACTACTTCATGAACAGTAGCTGATTCTGATTTTATTATGTGTGCAAATGGGTCTTGGGTCTGAATGGTACCCCAGGTAATTTACCGATTTTATTATATGAGTGTTTCCATCTGTGTAAGAACAAAAAAAGAAATCCTCGTTTTTTGTTTTTTTTTTTTTTTAGAGCATTCTCTAACCAGGGGAGAAAGAAGGCTGAACTGGTTTGAGATTGACTTGACAGTGCAGTTTAGACTAGCTCAATGGAGAAAGAGTTCCTTTGGTTTCTTTTGAGTGTGTTGTTATATGCTTTAGTTCATATCCCTGTACTTACTATTAGTTGGTTTGTTTTCTGCTAAGAATTAAGATGACTAAAATAAACTAAGTAGGATTTCAGTTCCTAAAAAGTTATCTGTTGTTATCTCTTTATATGTTGCCTATTTTTTTGAAACAATGGATTAAGCTATATTTAATATTTGGCGTGTTCTGACAGAGAAGTGAGAAAATTAAAATAAGAGATTAGAAATATATATAGAACATGCAATAGATCTTTGTCAAGCTTTTTCTTTCCATATTGAGCAGCTTCAAATCTATTGATAATCCTGCATTATTTATTTATTTGTTTGTTTATTTGTTATTTTTTACATTGAAGATGTTGTTTGAAATCTTATAAGACTGAGCCTTTTTTGTCTGTTGTTCCAAGTTCTGTTGTTCATGTTGGAAACATTTTACTTCTCCAGCTAAGAACTCTAGTGCATATATAAAATAATCTGAGTGGGATGCAAATCTTGCAGAAACTCTCTGGAATGTAAATTGATCAAAGGTGGTGAAATCTAAGCCTCTAAGACTTGATTTTTTTTTTTTTTTTTTATTATTTTTTTTTTTATTACTACTAGTAAGTTGAGGTAATTTTTTAATTGACATATTTTGATTAATTCAGTAGCATCTAACAAAATGTACCAGTGAATTGATGTTTGCATATCTGGTATTTTTTCCACTCAGAACACAAGTAAAAATGCCTTCAAATAAGAGGTAGAACAGAGGGCTTCGCTTGCAGCTGTTTTCAGTATTTGGAAATGAATCGTATATCGTATTTCACTGAGTGGTGAAAATGGGTTCTATTGATTTCACAATGAAATCCTAATTCCACTGCAATATGTAATGTGCTGCAATTCTGAAGAAATATCACTCTTTGCAGAATGTAATGGCAACTGAGTATCTTGAACTGGGTTATTCAGAAGATGGGCATTGCAAAGGAGATACCAATCAAAATATTCCTGTTCCTACGAAACTGCAGTGGGAAATTCCAGAAGAAGTAAGTACAGAACAGCTAGTGGTTGAGGAAGAAGCTCATCTTTTTCTGAGCAGTCAAATCATTTAAGTATTTATTGATAACCCTATAAATCAGCTTAAAATTCCTTTTCATCCTGTAAGATGGGTACATCATGTGTGGACATTACTCAGTTTACTTCGAAAGATATCAGGGGTTTTTAATGTCACTTTAAAAATTCTTGCCAGGAAATGCCAACTTTTTACTAGAAACTTACTTGGGTGGCAACATGTCAAAAATAAGTGGCCACCTATTTCAAATAGTAACCGTATTAAAATTAAGTTGAAGTTGTTACTATCATTACAACAAATGCTTTCCTGTAGTGGTTCCTTGAGATTAGCTGTCTTTTTTGTGTTTAAATTTCTGTATAGGTGTCTAATAACGTTTGATTTATTTTCTTTTTTGGCCTGAGTTCCAGACACACTGTCACCACCTATCTGGATTTTGATTTTTAATAAAAAGGTAATGGTTGGTGATATGTTTAATTGATCATGTATGGCAAATTGGAAGCCACGCAGTTATTGCTGTGCTATCTCTGTGGGTCATTCTAGTGATCTGAACAGTCTTGATACTGGTGTTTTTTTAAAGTCTAATTTTTGGAGTCCAGATGTGTATTGCTTAAAAGTTTTTATCAGTATTTTGAATTTTAACTTTCTGCCAAAGATAGCATCTTGTCTTTCTCCAAAGGGAGGCTACTGGTAATAGTGTTTCTGGCATGCATAAAGGCAGCATTTCTTAGTTATCCATTAAAAATACTTGCTCTCTTTCAACAGTTCTCTCAAAGGCATTAATGCATGCATATGCACACCTGTGTATATATTTATTTATTTTAGTGTCAAGAAATGATTGAGAGGTCTCTGAGCACTGCTGTAGCTCTGGCAGATGATGTGGACTTCAATTCATTTTACTTCAATACTTTTGGAAAGGGACTAATAAAGAAAGCAAAAACCAGCCCTGATGCTTTTGTGCAACTTGCCCTGCAGCTTGCTCACTATCGGGTAAGAAGAACAGTCTGTTTCTGACTTACAGAATCTCCTTAAATTGTGTATAGCATGTTCTAAACAATGTTAAACTTAACTTTCAGTTTGGAGCCATCCTTACTTCAGTAGTCACTCCTACACTTCTTAAAAGGATTAACAGAAATGCCTGCCTGTGTGTTCCGTTAGTTCACATTTTCTGTAGCCTGCTTTCAGAAAACACCAGTGTAGTAACATCTACGTTTTTCGTTTTGCCTTTTGGTTGTTGCTATTTAGATACTGTTCTAGACATTTTAAGTAATTCCGAATGTTTTTTCAAAGCACCCAGATTTCCTGGCTGCTATCACCATTGAAGTCTTTCTTACGATTGGTTAGGGTAGCTACAGGGCAAATAGTTTGATTATCCACCCATCTCTTTTATTTCGAACACCCATCTTCCATATCTAAAACTGAACAGACTGTCAAAATCTGTTCTGGTATGTATTTTGTATAAATCACTTTCTAACTTGTTAGATAAACTTCTATTGTTTGGCAACTTTTAATCTGTAGATTGTGCGAATCTACAGGAAATATGGAAGCCACACTACCTGGATTTTGCAGATTGTTCTCAGTTCTCACATATCTTGAAAATCCCCACACTGGCATGTGCCTCCATGCTATTAAATTTTTAACTGAAAATACTTTTAAGGATGTTAGTTTTCTCAATTACTTACCACAGCTGTCTTAATTAGGAAGCCCCTGAATCCTTAAACAGGTTTTTGAGTCATCTTCGGTTATAAACTGAAGAAGATTGAATATAAACCACTGAGGGTAGTCCTTGCTAGTTTGATTGTTCTATTAGCATTTATCAAATTCTGCTACTAATCTGATTTTTGCCTTCATGTTTAGGTAAAACTGCTAACGGCGGGCTACTAAAAATGTTGAGTTTAATTTGTGAAGAGATTGATATCCTGTGTGCTTTCCTTGAACTGTTGATTAAGAAAGTGAGGCTAAGTCTGGCTAAACCTTTAAGATCTTATTTTTCCCTTTCCAAGGACATGGGAAAATTTTCTTTAACATATGAAGCCTCTATGACACGCTTGTTCAGAGAAGGCAGGACTGAAACTGTTCGTTCATGTACTGTTGAATCGTGTAACTTTGTTCGAACCATGGAAGACCCAACTGAAAGTGTAAGTTCATGGTGTTATTGTCCTATACAATCCACAAGGCACATGAGTTATCACTAGATATCAGTATATATTCCTAAATAGTTTTTAAACACTTGAAGTGATACCTTTGTTTTTTAGGAAGGAAGTGCAGCGTGAAGTTAATTGTCCACATTTTCTGTCAATATGGCAGAAATTTAAGGCTATACCAAAAGAGAATGGCAGTAACTTAGCCAAATATGCCATTTCTTATAGTTTCTGAAGTCCAAAAATTGAAATTACTTGTGAGATTTTTTTGACTTGTAAAACTCAAACATAGATTTGTGAAATGAGTAACCTCTTACCAGTTAGGGTTTTCTTTCTGATAGGGAAGCAAGCATCACTCACAGGAATCTTTTCTGTGGCATTTTGATCAGCAAAAGAAGCCTGGTCTAGGGAAAAACTTCTTGGTTTGGAAAACCTAAACAATACTGGGAAGGGTGAGGGCTGTCTGTTCTTTTAATCTACTGTTAGTTATGGTTTTTACAGATACAGTTGATGAAATAAATCATTACATTAGCAGGTTTTGCTAAGCTGAATGGGATTTTCAGTTCTTCAAAATTAATAAATATTTGAGTTTAAAAAGAGAGTTTTGTTTAAATAGGAATGTACTCAAGGTATTACATCCAAGCCAGAGTAACAGCTGCATGGGTAGAAGTTATAATGAAAAAGATCTAGGACTATAATAATCAATAAATGAACACTGTTATAGCACATTCAGTGCTATGCCATTGGGAAAAACACAGGCCTCACTTAAGTTAGTCTTGCCCTTTAGTTTTAGTAGTCTTTCGCCCCTGAACATTTTTCCTAATACAGCATTAGCTGGGATGGTGTGTCCAGTTTTGGACACCACACTTGAGATATGGATTTATAGAGAGGATGGATTGGAGAGAGTCTAAAGGAGAGAAAGAAGGATGGATAAAAACCTCTGAAGAGGATATATGAGGAGAGTTTGAACTCAGTTATTCCTACCTAGTCTGAAGAGGAGAGAACCCTGTGGAAGAGATAGGGAACCAGGTTGTACTCAAGAGAATAAGAAAGGCTGATGCAGAGATGATGGGAACGATCTGTTCTCTGTCCCAGGAAGTAGTGGACTTAAATTTCAAGAAGAAACGCATTAGGGAAACATTTTCTGCTAGTAAGGATAGTGAGTAAGGAGGGAAATAGTGAGAAACCTGAAAGCCCCAACCCATTGTGTTGGGAGGTTGTTTTTTCACTTTGACAATCTTTAGAAGTAAGTTACATTATGGAAAGAGTTTTAATTGATCAGATCTTGAGGCAGAGAAGTCTAAGCAGGTGAATAGTTGAAGTTCTTTCTTTAGAAGGAAAGAACCCCATGATTCTATGAATAAATGTTACTGCAAATAAACAAATGCTTAGAGAAAGAAAAAAAACTTTTTCTCCCTCTTCTTTCTGGAAGTTCTGTGTAGGTAAAATCCCCCTCAATATGCCATGCTGGGAGCTGTGATCAGACCAGTTCAAGTCTGAAAATCCAGCCATGTCAAGGTGTCATACACAGCTGTATGGTACAGCTACTATGCAGCTATCCTGTGTATAGAAAGTCATTTTAACATGGTCCTAATGTCAAAACTAAGTGCTATTACATCTCTGCAGTTGACATCTGCTTTTTTTGTTAAAGGAATAAGGTAGCCCCATACATGGCAAGATATATATATATGTAATAGACATAATTCTACTCATTATATTTTTTATGGTAACATGATTCTTTCAGACTTGTTGATTCATTCCTGCCCTTCCTCTGGAATGATCAGCAACAGAACAGAGGAACCCTGCCTTCATAGTGCGAGTTTGGGGTTTTATATGTTATGAAGTTATATTACGTGTATTTATATATTATTTCCAAAAGAGTTGTCTGCCTTTACTGCTTGTTCTACTTTTTCCTGGGACTTTCCTTGGAATTTCTTTGGAGCATGTATCTTCCATGGGTTATCCACAAAACTTTAGTCCTGGATGCCAATGGCAGGCATACTTAGCATGACTACAAGTGATTTATTAATTTCTTTTGCTGGAGCCATATAGGCTGTTCACTCTGTCCCGAATAAGCAGTGTAAAATGCAGTGATGCTGGAGATAAGAAGTGACAAGTTGCCATATACTCGGTATGTTCATTCCACATCATAAAATCTTAACAGAATGGCTCACTGTTTTGAACAGGCACTTTCTTTCAGCTCTTGCAACATTCGTACAGTGTTCATAGAACTATGGGGTATCTCAGGTTGGAAGGGATCCATAAGGATCATTGAGTCCAACTCCCTGCTTCTTGCAGGTCTACCTGAAACTAAACTGTATGACTACGAGCATCATCCAGACACTCCTTGAACAGGCTTGGTGCCCTGACCACTTCCGTGGGGAGCCAGTTTCAGTGACTGGCCGCCCTCCAAGTGAAGAACCTTTTCCTAATGTCCAATCTGAACTTCCCTTGATGCAGCTTTCCATTCCTGTTTGCATGACTTCTGACTGGAATTGCCTGCTACTGACGTTTTAAGAGAAGGCTTTTAAAAAATGACCAGCATTCATCGACCCAATACCTTCAGCGTTGTCAGTCTGTCTTCTAAAATGGCTGTTGCAGTTCCAGCTTTTCTTAAATCCTGTTGAGATTTGTTCTTCTGTAACTCTAAGACCACTGTCTCTAGAAACTAAATATACAGTAATATAATGTACTTAACCCTTACAAGTTCTAGGCTTGAGAGCCATTGCTGTAACCTAGTTTCCACACCTCCATCCAGTTCACTTAACTGATTTTTCCTCATCTTTGTTTCATTGACAGAATGAAAATAAGCTGAAGTTCTTTAGGCTTGCTGCTGCCAAACATCAGCACTTATATCGTCTCGCCATGACTGGTTCTGGCATTGACCGCCATCTCTTCTGTCTTTATGTTGTCTCCAAGTACCTGGCTGTAGATTCCCCTTTCCTTAAAGAAGTAAGTGACTTTTATTGATAACTATTAATTACAGTAAAAAAAATCCTTTTATTACCTAGTGTTTTGTGGCATCTGCTGACATAGTTATAGAACTCAGGTTTTCCTAAGAAAAAAGGCAAGAGCTAACATTGCTTAATATCTGCAGACAGATTACAAGTTAGTTTCATTTTGGTTTATGTATACACTTATTAATAAGCATATAGTAATGCTTTCTGTGAGCTTTGTAGTATAATACATGTTATTAAGGATTGCAAGAAAGTTATAGTCAGTATTACAAACAAAACAAAAAACAAACATTGCTTCTGGTTTTTACATATTCTCGAGGCAGCAAAAAAGGCTGTGTTTTCTCTCAAGAATGTTCTTTTGGAACTGTGACAAAATCACTGTATTTTACTGTGAATTAAAGGAATTGTATATTGTGGCTTTTTGGGGTTTTTTTTGGGTATTTTTTCTAATTTTTTTTTATGCACAATGTTAATGTCACTGTTTATTACCATGACAAATGTTTTATTACTTAAATTAGATTTTAAGGTTGCATTCTATAAAAGTAATTATGTTGCAGTTGTTCATGTTTCCTGATTAGTGAAAAATGTGTTCCAGCTTGCCTCCAAATTAAGCTACTCACATTTGTCTGCTTGCCCTCCTAAATGTGACTAGGGGCAAAGTCAAGAATAAAACAACTTTCTACAGATTCTGCAGACTTTCAAGTTACACCCACATTGGTAGAGATTTTACCAGCTTCTAACTCAATGTAGTATCTTACTGGGATTTCACTGTGTCCATTAACGATCTTGTTGTTAACAAGACCTGTTATGCAGAACTTCCCTGGCTATAGACCTGATTAATCTGTTTTGAAATAGCATTTCTATTGAAACAACTTTTATTCTCTTTGAGGAACTGGCATCGCAACCTCATATGTTAATGGTTGGCATATCAGGACAAGTTTAGCTGTTTCTTTTAACCCTTCTTAATTGTTCATTCCATTGAAATGGGGACTGGAGTCATCCTTAATATTACTTTAGTGAGTGCTTTCTAACTTGCCTTGACTAGTTTTTGAGAAAGTTGCATGTTCTTAAGCAGTGTATGAAACTTGTTTGCACCTCTTTCATATCTAATAAAGGTTTTGTCAGAACCTTGGCGGCTGTCAACGAGTCAGACACCACAGCAACACATTGATTTAAAGAAGAATCCTGAAATGTTATCCTGTGGTGGAGGATTTGGACCGGTATGTTTGCTAAATACAAGCAGTCCTTTAAAAAACAGTTTTATTTTGAATATGCCACTTTAAAAACTTCGGATCTGTAATACCTTAATATTGCACATCGAAGGTGCAACACATGCTGCTAAATGAATGTGCTTAACACTTTCTCATTATATGGATATGCTCAGAAAAACCTGCATCGCCTTTTTCTCATATGGCACTACAAGAATTGATTATTCTTATGGAAAGACACAGTTATCTAATGTGGTACAGGCCTACATGGCAGAGAGATCTGATAAAATGAGGGCTCTTATCACATACCTATGCCCAGAGATTCTGTACATCAGGCTATTATTACACTGACAAATGCCTTACTGCTTAAACTAGATTTTAAGGTTGGGATTTGTAAAAGTAATTATACTTGATGTGTTCTTTATATTTCCTGAGAAATATTAAAAGACCGTTCATGCTTTCCCCCAAGTTAAGCCGCTCACATTGTTCTACTTGCCCTTCTAAGTGTGAATAGTGGCTAAGTCAAAAATAAAACCATGTTCTACAACTTCTGTAGACTTTCAAGAAACTAGTGTATTGTTAGAGATTTCACAAGCTGCTGACTTGCTGTAGTGTTTTTCTGGGATTTGAACATGACCTTCGATGACAATATTATTGTTAACAAGATTTGTTAGGCAGAATTTATAGGGCTATAGACTAGATTCATCTGTTTTCAAAAAGCATTTCTACTGAAAGAATAATGAGAGGGATCACAGGACTGTTCTTTGCCACACAGAGATTAGGATGACAGGTACAGTGTATTCTGGCTAGTTTGTCAAGCTGCATTTTGGGGTTTGGGTTTTTTTTGTTTTGTTATTGTTTGTTTGTTTATTCACATTTCTGATACAGCTTTCAGTAGTTCTTGAGGTTGGAATGAGTTTGAATTGCAATATCAAGGAAGCCTAGCTATTTTAATGCTGCTTATTTGTGAGAAACCGGCTTGCTCCAGCCAATTATAAAGTCAGTTTTTAGTATCTCCAAAAAGGTGTGGTCTGGCAATGAAATAGGGTTTTGGCTACAGGAATTTCTAACACTTTGGTTTTGCTAATGCTACATTAACTGCTCTCTTCTTACTAATTCTTCATTCCTCTAATTTCCTTTCTTCAGTTATTTGTCTTTCCAAATAACCCTGCTTACTTTTCCTTTCATCATAGAATAGTTAGGGTTGGAAAGGACCTTAAGATCATCTAGTTCCAACCCCCCCGCCATGAGCAGCGACACCTCACTCTAAACCATGTCACCCAAGACTCCATCCAACCTGGCCTTGAACAGTGCCAGGGATGGAGCATTTATCACTTCTTTGGACAAACTGTTCCAGTGAATCACCACCCTCACAGTAAAGAACTTCTTCCTTCTGTCTAACCTGCTTATCCTCTTGGAGTTTGAACCCATTACCCCTTGTCCTACCACTACCTGAAGCCCCTGATGAAGGTTCCCTTTCCAGCATCCTTATAGGCCCCCTTCAGATATTGGAAGGCTGCTATGAGGTCTCCACGCAGCTTCTCTCCTCCAGGCTGAACAGCCCCAACTCTCTCAGCCTGTCTTCATACAGGAAGTGCTCCAGCTCCCTGATGATACTTGTGGCCCTCCTCTGGACTTGCTCCAACAGCTCCATGACCTTCTTATGTTGAGGACACCAGAACTGTACGCAGTACTCCAAGTGAGGTCTCATGAGAGCAGAGTAGAGGGGCAGGATCACCTCCTTTGACCTGCTGGTCACGCTTCTTTTCATGCAGCCCAGGATACGATTGGCTTTCTGGGCTGTGAGCGCACACTGCCCAATATGAAAAATAATTTCTTGTATCCTTACAAAGACTGTGCTTTAGTTTGCTGAAGTAGCCCAAAGCACATCAGGCTTTTCCATGTGTGTGTGGTGGTAGTTGTTTTTGTTGCTTGGTTGGTGGTTTTTGTTTGTTCGTTTCTTTGTTTTCCAAGTGTTTTGTAGACTATAGCCCTGTAGCATTAACAGAGAGCAGACTTTGAGGCTGCTTAGCAGCAGTGAGAGCAAAGCTCTTGAAGGTTGCAGTCCTTTGAGTTAGGAAAGAGAAGAAGGGTAGCAGCAGGATAGTCTGTGTTTACTAGGTATACTTAGATTATAACATCAGACTGAAACCTGTGACAGTTAATGCTGCTAATACTGAAATTGGACCAGAGCTCTGCTCATGATATGGGTATTCAGAATCATATCTTTGCTGTCGGGTCAAATGACTTTGCCTTTGGGTAATTTTTCATAATACAAGGCTTGCATACTTCGTATTTATATACAGTATTTGTTTACATCTGCAAAGTGATCCCATGAAGCAGTAAGTTCAGGTATACAACTGAACTATTTTATTCCAAAGAAAGTTGGGGCTGTTCAGCCTGGAGAAGAGAAGCTGCGTGGTGACCTCATAGCAGCCTTCCAGTATCTGAAGTGGGCCTATAAGGAAGCTGGAGAGGGACTCTTCATTAGGGACTGTAGTGATAGGACAAGGGGCAATGGGTCTAAACTCCAACAGGGGAAGTTCAGATTAGATACAAGGAAGAAGTTCTTTACAGTGAGGGTGGTGAGGGGCTGGAATATGTTGTCCATAGAAGTGGTAAATGCTCCATCCCTGGCATTTTTCTAGGCCAGGTTGGACAGAGCCTTTGGCAATGTAGTCCAGTGTGAGGTGTCCCTGCTCATGGTGGGGGAGTTGGAACTAGATGATCTTAAGGTCCTTTCCAACACTAACTATTCTATGATTCCTTTCTACTTAAACACTGCAGCTGTATAGCTGGTTTGGACCAGACCTTAATAGCAGAAGGTCTTTGAACACGTATTCTATTTAAAAATACTAAAGTTGGAAAATATTACAGAAAAAGTTGGGAAATATTACAGAAAATGCTAATTCCATGCACTTCAGATGAGACTAGAACTGTTTTCTTAAATGGAATCAGTCTTCAGAAATGATGCATTAAATGTGGAAGCTTAAGTTTTGCTTAACGAGAAACTGCAACTCATTTTAAAAACCGCACAGTAAGAACTGTGTAAGAACATTTAAGAATGGAAGGAAAAAAGTTCAGAACTTTTTTTTTTTTTCTCTTCTTCCCCTAGGTGGCTGACGATGGTTATGGTGTTTCTTATATTATCTTGGATGAAACCTCCATCCATTTTCATGTCTCCAGCAAAATATCTTGTTCTAAGACGGTAAGAATCAGTCCTTTTGTACAGTTTCATATATCTGTTCTGATATCTGCTTATAAACCTGTTCTACAAATTCTCTAAAAGAAATTAGTAGGACTTGCAACATACAGTTACAATTTGCCTTTTCTTTCTCAACATATGCTGTTTTGTTGGGTGTGGGTTTTTTTGTCTCCACTTTACAAATTTAATACCTTTATGAACTAAGGAAGTCATATTCTACTTCACTTATGCTTTCAAGCATAAACAAAGCATGTGGCCCTCGATTGTCTTTACATATGAGTAGTTCCTTGGAACTCATGTAAAATGACTCATACCCATCCAATAAACAGTAAGATTTTTTTGTTATTACAGTTTTGCTTTGATTTGTCTCTGGTTGCAATTGTAAAGACAGAGTAAAATGTATGCTCACTATTCTTCAGGTCTTTTTGGTTTAAATAATACTGAAAGAAGGTGGCACATAAGTTTTAATCTGTGCTTGAGAAACATAATTAATGAAAAATTTATTAGAAAAACACCCATTATTAAAATGTAGTAGATGTCATCTATTGAGTAGTCTGCTGTTGCAGAGGCATGCAAATCATCCTTCCCTTTTAGATTTTTATGACTTCAATAAACATGCTGAGTTTGTTCAGGATAACATAGCTGAACTAGTTTTCCTTGTTTGACCTTTACTTGTCTGAAAGATCTTGGTGCTTTTGGTTAATCATTAAAGATGAGGAAATACAACTTTATTTTTTTCACAGTCTAAATTGTTCTTCAGATGACTGTTAGCTTGTACTTTATATTTCCCTGTGTGTTTTATTTACTAGTCAAAGGTCCATACAGAAAAGGCAGCATTTCATGTGCGTGGCCTTGATACTAGTAGAGTCTTTGCAGTAGATCCCGTAATGTAGCTGCTAATTTATTTTTGTAATCCTACTTCTTCCTTGTACCTTTCATTTGACACTTAGAATAAACAGAACAAGTTCATAGTTTGTGTACACTTAGATAACTGTGATTTTCATTTTCAATACTTTAGGTAATTTTTCAATAGCAAAAAAAATCAGGGTTCTCATAGGAACTCAGAATAGAAAAACTTTTTCTGCTCTTTCAGTACTTCTGTGTCATTAATGAGACACTTTTTGAACATTCTTTTGTTTTCTGAAAATTAGCTTTTGCAAAATCTTGTGTAAGAAAACAATACTGAAACCCAGCTATTTTAAAGTCACAGAAAGCTATAGATGCATCTGATTTCAAACAGAGATGATCTCAGTTCTGTTTGTAGGAAAGTAGATGCATAATGATGAACTCAGTAATAGCAGAAGCCTGGATTAATTTGTATAACATTAAATATTTTTGTGGTTTAAATTCCCCATTTTATGGTAAAGTAGATACTCTAATTCTGTAAGCTCCAAAATTAAAAAATGCTAAAAGGTTCCTTCTTTTGCCTAAAAGATAACTGTTGATTGACAGTACAAGTCTTTGGTTTTGTTTTTTTGTTTGTTCCTTTTTAAAGGATTCTCATCGTTTTGGGAAAAACATCGCGAAAGCAATGGTTGACATCATGGGTTTATTTAACCTTATTAAAAACTGTAACAAGTGATTTGCCTTGTTGGTACCAAGCAACCTCCTGTTGTGGGATGCGAACTCTTCTGCACAGTGAACAAGAGCAAGGTTTGTCAAAGAGTAGCTGATGAAGAAACTGAGTCAGCATCTTCTTGATCACCTATGAAAACCTTAGCAGTGTATTGAATGTTTCATTAATTTTTTTTCAGTAGTTTGGAAGAGTTTGTTCCACAAAGGATGGCTTTTGAAATCTTGTCTGTTTCTAGGGATGTAGTATCATTGCATGAAGTCCATGTGTATTCTAACTCCTGCAGTTTTCTCTTAATTTGTATACACTTGCTCTTTTCTTACTTAAAATTAGCCTACTTGTATTCCAGAATCAAAAGGATAAAACACACCATCTTAAACTCAAATGTTAGAAAAAGTTTGACTTGCTATGTATCAATAGCAGAATGTTCTTCAATGTATCTGCTGCTGTATGTCAAAGAATGACAAAACTTGTGGCTGTTTATTGTTTTCTGTTGTTCGGGATTTTTTTTTTTTTTTTTTTTTTTTGTTTGTTTGGAGGTTTTTTAAAGGTAATTTCTGTAAAGCAGACAAAACCCCCCTGATATAACCCACTGTAACACACCAAGATGTAGAAATTTTGAGGGTTTTGGAAAAACCCCCCACAACATTGTTGTAGTAGTGCTACATCAGGTAGTAAATTGTGTCACCTAATTAGCAGGTATCACATTTTTCTTACTACCTACAAGAATGTTTGCCCCACATCTTTGATTTTCTTTCTCTATAAATAAATGGACCTGTGTGCTTGTTCAGTTGAGTGCCTTAAAAAAAAACAAAGATCCTAAACCGAGGAAAAAACCTGATGGTGGGAGCTGGTTTTAAATTGTCTTAGTGGTGAAGGAGGTGAAGTAATAGTAATGTAGATGTAGTTTTCAAATCATAAGTTAGATTGATGTGGCATGAGTAGAATTGAATATGTTGTCATATGGTGCAGTTAGGTTTACAGCTCTAATGAAATGCTCCCATGATTCTCAATGAAATGCAGGAACAACTTTGTTTCAGAGTTACATGTACGCCTGTGTTTAGTTTGGTGAATGGTATCATTGGTCATCTGAGGTAAGAGCTTCTGAGTCCCAGGGAATGTCAATTTAGTTAAATGCAACCAGCTGGATAGCCTATGAAGCAAGCTGCCTGTGGAGGCTGATCAGTTGCAGGTTGCCTGCTTTCAGCCTGGAAGGACCACTACTACTTTGCCTATCACCTGTATGAGAAGGGCACGCTATTAAAGCAGTGGAAAATAGCTCCAGAATGGGAAAATTCCGGCCACCTCAAACTCCTCCCGGGGGACAGTTTTGGTCAAGCAGTATCTGAAGGATACAAGAAGGAAGGAGAAAGCTATTTCATTCAAAAAGGAGCCTAGCGTGTCCAAGCACAGAAATAAAACGGCTACTACAAAATAGAGTAACTTTGTATGTAATGCTTCTCTTCCCCAGGCTTTTAGGTGTGGTTAATTTTTAAATCCTGCAGTGCAGTAAAGTGTACCTGCTAGTGCAACAGGTCTTTTATTTTGTTTTAAATGTAAGGTACATTCTGTTTGGAAATACAGTGAATGATGCTCCGCAGCTATGCTGATTTTAAAAGGCCTTTGGGGATGATACGAAACTTCTCATTATGACTTTGAATGTTTTCTGGCCAGTGTTTTTTAACTTTCTATGCCTCTTCATGGTTTTGTTATTTTCATTTTTACTCTGATCTAGCTATTAAAACATCTGTACATGTATGTTTGAGGTGGAAAACCTCAAAGATCCCAGATGCATGCTTATATAGGAACCCTCGCAGGAATTGGCCAAAGACGCTCATTTGGACACTTTGAAATAAGCCTTATTGTGGCTGGCAGGCCTAGTATTTATCAAACTCCTGCAAAAATTTTATAGTGATATATTCTTTGGGAGCTGCAGAAATAATGCACTGGGTTTTTTGCCCCCCTTTTTAATTTTATTTTATTGACCACTGACCAATCTGTGCTTAAATTAACATTAGGGCTTGTAGGAATTTCTTTAAACAAAAAAACAAAACAAAACAAAAGTTTAGATTTGACTCTCAGGTTTTAAATGTTTCAAGTCTAGTTGTAGTTAGTGCAGTTATCAATGCAATTTTACATTCTTAGAGAGTAAAAATAGTTGGCACAGAAAGCTTTTTTTTTTTTATTGTAAATATTTTAAACATTTTGTGCTATTAAATGTATCTTTCTAATTTGGGATAGATCATAATTCCTAAACAGATAGGATTTTATTTCATTTTCTTTAAAATGTCAAAGCATGTAAATAAACTATGCTTTTTGGATGTAAATCTTAGAAATCCACAGTGAATGTAGGTTATTAATAATTAATTTAAATCTTGATGTTCAATATTGTGTACATACAGTAAAAGTGCTTGCTTTTTTGCTCAAAAGCCATAGGAATGTGACTGAAATTACCTAGATTTGAATGAACCTACTAGTACAATGTACTGTATAATAAAGTTAAAAGTACATATTCCAGAAAAACTACAAATTTGTTACTAAAACCTTTAATCATTTATTCTCAATTAGTGATTTCAGAGCTTAAGGTTGAGTAGGGGGTAAAAGTCAGGATGGATGATAATATATTGACCTGTTTATTTAATAGCAGGGTAGAATTCGTGGAATACCTCAAATGTGCATTTTTCAAATTTCTTATTTCATCTATTTCATGCCAGAAATTAGGAAAGCAGTAACTGCCTTTTAGAGGCTACCATTATTCAGGGCTAACATCATACCTAACAAAATATTCTTTAAAGGGTTGGGTTTTTTGAGGGACTAAGGAAATGTGTGCCTGACCTTGAAATTCATGCTTCTAATTCAGCCATTGTACCAATTGTTTTCTCATATAAAAGTATATTAATTTAAGCTAGTTGGTTTTCTTCTTTTATATCTTGTTCAATTACTCTACAGCTATGGTTGGTTATTTAAATCCAAAGCTTTGTCGCTATTTTCTACCCTCTTTCTTGACTTCAAAAAATGAAATAAAATTTCACAATTACACTACCTAGTACAATGTCTAATATCTTTTGTCTCTTCTTCCTAGCTCCCTTGCTGCTGTTTCTGGACTTGTGAAATCACTGCTATTAAATCCAGTTTGAAATGGTAGTAGCAAACTAATCAGTTTATTTTAGCAATAACCTACACGTCTTGCTAATTACTAGCTTCTTTTCTTTTTTCAGGTTCCGTAGAAAGAAGAAAAAACACAGGTCTTGCTCTACATGAGCTTTTTTCATATGATACAAGTAAATGCTGGAATGTTTATGTGAAACAGTCTGGTTATGAGCTAGTGGATAGCACTGGTTTGATCTTTACAGTGAATAACTGATAAAGTATGAATGTAAAGCAGTGGAGAACTAGTTCAGATACAGAAAATTAACATTGTTAAAAAAACACCACCCCAAGCCCTCTACAAAACCTGCCACTTTTATGTGATAGATCATTTTCACAGTTGTTTAGCTCGCTGCGTTTCTGGATGTTGCAGCCTTAGCTACATGAAAGAACACGGTGAGTTCAATTTCACACTTCATCTCTTAAATACTGTTAGCTTCTGCTTGTATTTCACACATTGCCCACTAAAGCTGGATACCAAAGTTGTAAACCCTGTTGTGTTTAATCTGAACAAAAAGGCTGTATGGAAACTTTCTAGGCACAGAAACTACAGATTTATCATGCCTTCCCCCTCTTCCTGAAACTGAAGACATTAGTAGAGAAAAGGAAAAGTTGAGGTTCAATTTCTGCTTTCAAGGAAACTTTTTCTCCTACATGGCCATAGGTAGTAGCCCCAGAGGTTTGGAGTGTTTTCTCAACTCAGATATCTTTGTGGCACTGGGGTGACAATTCCCAGATTTACAGAGTGAGTTGTAGAAAGGGCTCGAAGAACAGAAGCTGGAAGTCAGCTATTTCACAGCATCAGAAACTCGCTGAGGTTGGAAGGGGCCTCCAGAGGTCACCTGGTCCAACCAGCTGGCTGCTCGGGACTGTGTCCAAAGGGTGTTTTAGTATCTCCAAGGATGGAGACTCCACAACCTCCTTGGACGACCTGTGCCAGTGCTCAGTCCCCCAGATGGTAAAAAAGTGTTTCCTTATGTTCAGAAGGAAACTTCTGTGTTTCAGTTTGTGCCCATTGCCTCTGGTCCCGCCAATGGGCACTGTGGCAAAGAGCCTAGCTCCACCTTCTTTGCACAGTCCCTGCCACTTCGTACCTGTAGGCTCAACAGTCCTACCTCTCAGCCTTCCTTCATAGAAACGCTCTGGTCCCTTAAGCATCCTTATGGCCCTTTGTTGGGCACTCACCGGTACGATGCTGCCTCAGCACTGGACGCAGTACTTCGGTGTGGTCTCACTAGTGCACTCTTCTACATAGGTGATAACAAACAGCCCCTTGCTCAGCGCCGGGGTCCCGGTTTCTCTCTGCCTCCTTGTAACGCGGTGTGATTTCCAAGGTGAATTATACGTTAGATCCTAACGAACAAACCTGCGGGCGCGGTATGCGCTCGTTGGGAGCGGCGCCCCGGCGCGCGCACGGCGTCCGTTAACGTCGCGTCGCGGGGTGCTGCGCCGCCGGCCCCTGCGAGGCGGGAGCTGCTGTGGTGCAGGGTGAGCGGCCGGCGGGACGGGGCAGGCTCGTCCCCTCCCGCCCGGGGGATCCGTCGCGGGAGGCGGGAGGGCACCCGGAGCTGCCGGGCGGGGCTCGTCTCCCCGTTCCGCCCCGGAGGTGGTGGTGGTCGGTGCATGTGGTTCAGAAAGCCCTCAGAGCGCTGGTGGATCCCAAGCCGGGCCTGGGGCATGGGCGGCTTCACCCTCCCCATATTGAGTAGGTCTGAACCCAGGAACAGTGGTGGTGGCAGTACAGGTGGTCTTGGCCTGTGATTTTGTAATGGGGCCTCGTGGTACGCGGAGTAGAAGTGCTTTGGCTCACATTGGTTATTGGCAATAGTGACATGACAGATACAGTTTGATCTTAATGTGCTACTTACTGATACAAACTTAAAATTGTGTAATAATCATAGATTCACAGATTGGTTTCAGTTGGAAAGGACGTTAAAGCTCATCCAGTTCCAAACCCCTGCCACAGGCAGGGACACCTTGCACTAGACCAGGTTGCTCCAAGCCCTGTGCAACCTGGCCTTGGACACTGCCAGGGATGGGGCAGCAACAGCTTCTCTGGGCAACCTCTGCCAGGGCCTCACCACCCGCACAGGAAAGAACTTCTTCCTAATATTTCATTTGAATCTCCCCTCTGTCAGTTTAAAACCATTCCCCTTGTCCTGTCACTACAGGCCCTTGTAAAAAGCCGCTCTCCAGATTTCTTGTTGGCCCCTTTGGGCACTAGGAGCTGCTAAAGCTGAGTAGTAAAATTCTCATTTAAGTCTGAATGCTGTTAACGTGTTCAAAAAGTACGAAGAATGTGTTCTGGTAAAAGCAGTTTGTTTGTGTTGGCACGGTGGCCTACGTTTTCTGACAGATTCAGAACCCTGACAACCTCTTCTAGATTGTAAATTCCACAGTTATGTGTTAATTGGGTTAATCTTCATTATTATATGTACGTGTTATTTGATTAAGACTCTTTCATTCAATTTCAGATAGAAAAGCTATTCAGAAGAATACCAAAATATAAAATTCAATTATCTTCAATGGGAAAAAAAAATAATAATTAAGCTGTTGACAGTCTGTCCATGACTATGGAGATATCATTTGATATAATAGACAGTGGGCTTGTGACTGTAATATTTAGTAAAAATAGTCCTGTTAGTTCTGAAAACTTAAATCTGGAAACTGTAGTAATTAATAATCCCATTGAAGAAGGATTGCTATCTAGTCAAGACAATCATTTATACACTGTAAATGTGGAAGAGACTTTGTTAGATCACTTCAAGTATCCACTTACCAATGAAAATCAAGATACGGTAATAAAAGTTGAAGAACAGCCACATGGAAACAACAGCTGTGATGAAGATCTTGAAAAACACAAGGGATTAAATCTTCCAGAAGAAGCTGAACATATGCATTCGCCTTACCTGCCTTCAAATGATGCCCCCATTTCTTCTGTAATGATGCAGCATAAAAATCCCAGTGTTCCAACTTCAACCATTTTCTCTCCTGCAGGAACAGTCAATCAGAATGTCAGAACTATACCAGTAAGATTAAGTGAAATAGGAATTTTTATACATTTATGCTTGTTTGTGACTTACATGTGGGGAATTGCCGCATTAGAACTTATACGGGAACCACATGATGTTTAAAGTTATGTTATAAATTTTATATTAGAACAAACGTAGTAGTAAACACAGAAATAAATTTCTGGTTTATATTGCCAGAAGTAGCATGCAGCTGAACATATGGTTCTGACTGCAGTTCTTTTTTGTCAAGGTTACGAGCCGTATTTTTAAATGGCAGGGTAGTTATTTTGCTCCTTAAAAGAACCTTATCATGTCACAAATATGCCCACTTTGGTTTTATATACTACTGTCTGTATTAGCAACTATTAGGCAGTTGTACAAAGTACAAATAGAATATTAACTTTTGTTCTTTAGTTCCACAGGTAACACACTTGTCACCTTAAAATTTATAGTCCAATTGAGTTAAAAAGCAACTTATTTGGAGCAGTAAACTGTAGCCTGTAATGTTAAGTCTCCATGGGGAAAGTAGTTTCATAAGAGAGGGGTTTCCTATTGCTTTCAATGCTTGGTAGCTTTTCTGTATAGTTTGAAGTTACATTTTCTGTGTTTGATCAATTACTATCTAGAAAGATATGCAGCATAAAGCTTCTTGTGATGCTCACAGGACCAAATCCACCTGCTTATTGCAGGCTGCTTTTAAAAGGGCACTGAGATCTCAAAATAGCTTCCTTTAAGAAGCTATCTTGAGATACTTAAGCGTACCTGTTGATTTTTTTCCACATAAATATTTTGACAAACAATGCTGTTCTCAGATTCCAAAATGAAAAGTACTAACAAACTCACAAAAATCACTTTGTTGAAAATGAGGTCTAATTTTCCCTTGCAATATCTTACTAAGATCACAGCGGGGCTGCCTGTGCAGGACAAGTTCTATCACAGAAATCATTGATACCCAGCCCAGTGTGTTTCCTAGTGGTGTTTTGTCCTGAGGTGCTCGAGGTTTGCTCTGATAGTTACCTTACGTGTTCTGTTTGGGTTTTTTTTTATTTCAGGTTACGATATAGTTTAAAAGTATCTCTGGCTTGGAAGGTTTTTTACACACAATAATGCTCAGGACACACACAATGTTCAGTATTCTCAGTAGTTCTTTAATAATTGAGACCTTCAATGTTTGAAATGTTATTAAGATACAAAAGACTGGTGGAAGCCTCTAGAAAATAAAGATGTGATTAAGGAATAACAGTTGCTTTCTGCAAAGACAAGTTGAAGATAGTGATCTTCACAATCTCTGTACAAGGAGCTGAAAATTAGAGTTAGAAAAAGAATCTTTCTGACCAGCTCTCTTTCTAGTATCCTTACAGTTCATCACACTAGATCTGCAGGTTTTCTTAATCTGCCCTGTTTCTTGAAGGATTAGAACAAAATTCTATGAGATTATAAATAATTTTATTGAAAGAAAGCAAGCTGATCGGTTGTTTCTATGCTGCTTGCTTGCCCTCCTAAACTGCTGTCAATATGAAGAGGAAGCACAGCACACACACGTAGAGAGCAGATTTTCCAGCCTGAACAATCTCAATTCCAATTTGAAACTAGAAAATAGTTGATTTCTGTCTTTGTTCCATTTTCTGTTAATTCCATTTGATTTTGAAAATACACATGTAGGTATTAAGTACGATGTTATTATAGTTGTAAATGCACTAGGTCAGAGCCATAACTGTATTTTGAGAAGAAAAAGCGGAAATAATATTCTAAGTGTAAAATGGTATCTGGTAATGCTCGGTGGGCTGCAGCATTTATGTGCTTAATTATGTCATGAAAATCTAAATAACTTCCAATTTCCAAGGTAACTTTAAGGCAGATTTTTGTTTATTCATTTTGCTTTCCAAAAATTTAATCATTTAATGCATAAAATAGAAATGAAACATTCTTTTCTTCAGGTGTTCAGATCATTCATACCTCCAGTTGCAGGTGAGAATAAAGGTATTTGTTATGACCAATTTAAAGGAATCCAAAACAGTACTATGCAGTTAGAAAACTTGATGAGTTGCTTAAATGGTAAGTTCCCCAAGTGACTGGGATGGATTTTTATTTTTTTTTTTCTCCTCCTCTAAGCTTAGGGAAGGATTTAAACAGCTAAATAAATTAATTTTGGGATTTGGCAAATTTCAGTATGAGCCTTTCTGATAATGTTAATATAACTAAGATGTTTGAAAGGAGAATGGACCACTGTTTGATCATGTGTGTTAATGTTGCTTCAACCACTTAGTTCAGTCTTTTCATTTTCTCTTTCTCCCCAGTTCCTGCAGGGGACTGTGAAGAATATATTCCTTCTTGCAGGACATTTTTTATTTTTTATTAAGTTGAACAATTTCACTTTGAAGTTTAACCAGCGGTTATGAAAGTTGGGTGGTTGGTACTGACGCTGCTGATGACATTAAGCTTGTGAGCAGGTGTTTGGTATGTTCTGCCCTTGACCTGTTCACATTCCTGCTCAGGGTTAAACTGACTGCTAGGTTGGATCTTACAAGGTAGTTTATCTTGAAGCTGAATAAATTCTACAAAATGATCACAATAAAGCTTTTAAAGGCATCAAAAAGACACAAAGTGAAGCCTGTTTTTCCCAGCAAGCCTGTTACAGAAGAATATGAAGTACTTCTTTTACAAGAATGTAATGTAGCGACACCAGAATCTCTTTCATTGATCCTGTAAAGGAGCTCTTGGTATAAAACACTGATCTTTTTATAAACAAAACATGCTTAATTTTATGTACTAGAATCTGCAAGTGATATCTATGGCTTACTTCAGGCTAGTGCTTCTGTCTATGATGAAATAGTAAGTATGCATGCAAGATTTTATTATTATTGGAAGGATCTGTCCAAGTGTTGAATATCTAAAATGTGATTTATTCTGTGTGCCAGAGGGTAAAAGGTTCTTTCACTGTGCTATCTGATCTGTTCAGAAAAGAGAGGGAAAGAAATATGTTGCTCTGTAGATTTCCTACACTGCTACATTGTGGAGGAAGGAAGAGTAGCATCTGGAATTTTCTCCTATTTCTGTTCCTGCTGGCTCCTCTTGTTAGCCATTTGCACATTCTTGTTCCAGTTCAAGCCAGTTGCTGAGGGGAAGTGTGTGTGGGGACTTCTCCTAAGGCCACCCAAACACAGTGGAACTCCGCCAAATACCCCTGGACAGCTGATTGGTATTTGAGCCTTTATCGCATGTGCAGTGCATATAAAGGAACAGGGCTGAGGGTGAAAATCTGGCTTTTACATTATCATTCCTGGCCTAAGGAGAGATAGGATCAGAGAAAGGGTTGGATCAGTTTGGGTTGGAAGGGACCTTCAAAGGTCATCTAGTCCAACCCCTTGCAATGAGCAGGGATATCTTCAACTAGATCAGGTTGCCCAGAACCACATCCAGCCTGGCCTCAAATGTCTCCAGGGATGGTGCATCCACCACCTCTCTGGGCAACCTGTGCCTGTGTTTTACCATCCTCATTGTAAAAATTTCTTCCTCATGTCCAGCCTGAATCTCCCCTCTTTTAGTTTAAAACCATCACCCCTTGTCCTAGTGCAACAGGACCTGCTAAAAAGTCTCTCCTGATCTTTCTTATGGGCCCCTTTTATGTACTGAAAGGCTCCATATCTTTCCTGTACTGAGGACTCCAGAGTTGGACGCAGTACTCCAGGTGAGGTCTCACCAGAGCAGAGTAGAGGGGCAGAATGTTCTTTGCAACTTAGTCTCTTAAAATGCTTGAGTTTTTCAAATGTAATTTCACAGATATATGCAAGATGAACTGGAGAAATTCAGGTATTTCATGAAAAGGAGATTTCTGAAAATTACTGGAATTTTGTAGCCGTGTTTTTCAAGGTTGTCCATTCAGTGTTTTAAAGTGTGTATTGAGAAGGACAAGGCTTCATCTGGAAGGGTGACTTCCTAGGAGATGACATTATAATAAGTTAATGGATTGGTAAGATAGGAGAGAAATTGGTTTTCAACAAATGCAACATTCATGATGGAATGCCATGGCACACAGTAGTTCATCACTGTAACAAAAGCTCATTTTAGAACAGTGTGATTTATAGGTATAGCTGAATTTGCAGTCCGGTCTCAGGTGACTACTTCTTACTTAATACCCAATGATCCCCAGTCACGTTATATAATTCAAGATTAATTCTAGTTTTGCATAATTTGCTGTGACTATTGCCTAACTTCTCCAAGGCTGTTTAGAAATCAATTGATGCTTCATGATGTTGGAGACACTGAACGCCATTGCTACTGTGAAGTATATTACTGTTCATTGTTATTCTTCAGGAATATCTTTACTTGAAATATAACCAAAAGTCACTCTGCCATTGACAAGTAAGTTAACTATTCTCAGTATTATACTTGAATACAATCCTCTCTTTAAGACTTCTGATTTCTGCAGATACATTTTAAAATTTATTGTATTTGCTTGGAATTTGAAGTAGATTTTAAAGCATGCCTGTGAAGTGTTAAAACTTTATATTTCAGCATGAGGTAAGAGAGGCAGTTAGTAATGTTACTGAGACTCAACAAGCCAGAACAATTTTTCAGAGTTCAAATGTTGACGAGTCTGGCTGCAAGTTATTAGCATTGCACAGTGTAACGGAGGAATCCAGATGTTCACACAGAAATGATTGCAGCTCTGTGGTAGTTACATCCTGTAATTGATAGCAAAACTGTATGCTAGAGAAAATTAACTTCTTTGTAGCACACTAGCACCAGGAAGTCACACTTAGTAAGCGTGGTATCAAAAAATAATAAGGCAGTCGCTTTCTTGGATTCAGAGTCTATATTTTATCTGCTTATAGTGCTACTTTATATAGATGTTGTTTTCTATTTAACAGCTGGAAACAAAGAATCCCAATGTGAAGATTATTCATCCAAAGGAAAAGTTTTGATTTAAAATCACAGTTAAAGAAATGAAATGAAACATTAATGTTCTGGTTAGGGAACTGAATCCGAAGCCAGCACTAGTAAATAGCTAGAATCAGCTCTATAAAGCCTCATGGAGCAATTTAGAGAATCAGGAATCCATATCACTTAGGCTGAGGAGCTACAGCATTAGATCTCAATAGCTGCTTTAAAAAACAAATTGAAATTAAGGAGCAAAAACCAAACATCTAATGTCATAATGATCCATTTGTTTGAGAGATTCCAGTCTGTGATTATGCTTCTTTATAAGACAGCTGGTACTCTTATGAAAACTTTTATATGCTTAGAATTACAGTTTTTAGATGAAAGCTAATCATTAGTTATTCGTTCCAGGTTATCTGCCAGCTGGAAGGAGGTACTCAAACAATCTGTATAAACAGTTGTGGCACACAAGAACTAAAACCAGTTCATCTAATTTCAGAGTATCATGACCAACATAATTATCTTCAATCAGGTATAATAAAAATGAAAATTATCTCTAGCCTGTCACATAGTATGTTACTGTGCAACTGAATGTGTTTATATTCTTGAGCATCAACAGCAGGACATGAGTCAAAGCTAATGTAGCTATCACCAGTTATTATTTTACTTTACTTTGTAACTGAAAAATTGCTAGGTGCTTCAGTGTAATAAAAATGATCTAAAGGATATGTTGAATTTATTGAAAGTTTTTAATATACAGATTACTTTCCGTATAACGCACATTTAGCATAAACACGAGCATACATTTGCGTTTACCCTAGTTTGCCACCGTGTGTCACTGTTTCTTTATAAACGAGGAGCAGCGTTGAGGGCTATGGGTCTATTTTAGTCTTCGGATTCGGAATGTCTCTCTAATATTTACGTCATTATGTGAATTTGAAATACCATCAGTTTTTAAAGAAAGTAGTTTAATGAAAAGTACTTAATGATATTTAGATGGAGTAGCACATTTTAATCTCAGCAGCAACAAAGTATTTGTGTTTAGTTTTAATTTAAATAGATATTTTTTTACCCAAAAATAGCTTCCTCAAAAACATTACTAACATTGTTTATTTCATTATGTATTGTTATAACTTTATTACAGTGGTGCACTTTGATGGCAATGAGAAAACAAAGCTTTTTAATGGTAGGCACCATACAAGCACAAGTACTGCTCTCAATACCAATAGGTGCTGAGTATGAGCATTTCTCAGCAGATGCACTAGGTATGGAGCCTATTCACTTATGTTGTCCAGAAGCCATCAGAAGAATAAACCAGGCACATGCAAGTTAAACCTCATGGTCTTTTATAAAATCCAAATTCTTGTTTATTTGCTGTAATGGTAGGGAAGAAAAAGCTGAGGAGGAATGCACTGGCATATGTTTTTTTAGTTTTTATTTGCTTGAGCTTTCTTCTGTTTTACTCATCTTCACAGTAAGTAAAAGAATTTGGTCCAGAAATAAAACTTCTGCATTTTCTTTCTTTAGTTGGGAAGGAAATAAGTACAGGTGTAAGATTCATCTTGTAATCTTACTATGACTGATTGGTTTTTTCCGCAAAAGCTAGGATGTTCATATACTCACATGCAGGTCTTCACTAGGACTTACACAAAGACTTAGTCTTGCAGCAACAGTTTCTCCATAGGTTTTTAGTATTTTTTTTGATAAGCTAAAGACCTCTGTTCCAGATGCTCTCTCAGAACTCTGGAAATTTGTAAAATAAGAACTGAGGATAAATATATTTAATTGTTTCTGGTGTTCTTCTTATCAAAATATTTTAAGTCTATGGCATTTGTATTTAAATGTACTTGGTGTCATAGAGTAAAACCAGCCTATGCTCAAATTCCTAGCTGAAAAATTGGTGGTGGTTGGTCTGTCAAGGGTGTTTTTCTGTGGTCAGGTTTTTATTCTTGGAGGTTTTTTTGCAATGAAAAAAACATTTCTGGAGAGAAAACTTCTAGATCCTTCATTGACACTGTTTATTGTAGAGTAAGTATGGATTCAGAACTATGCTAACAGAAGGCAGATGGCCTCAGGTGATTTTTTTAATTAACAAAATAAGTTGAAGATACAAATTTACCTGTATGCTTAGTTAAAAAAATATGTATGCATAAATGAAATTTTGTACACCATGAGTAGTTCTTCAGGTAAGGGTCTTCTTTTCAGATGTGGACAACCCTGTAACAGCTGTACTGGGGCAAATTTCGCCTGTTCCAGGTGAACTGGTTCTAAATGAGCAAGAGGTAAAGCTCTGTCCTTTAAACTTGTCAATTTCAGTATACACTCTTTTTCCTTTTCTTAAAATGTGTTGTTAAGTCTATGTTGGGAAGTAATAATTGTATGCATTTTCTAAAGACAGTTTAGCTAGTTAGGACAGATTGGTTGTGTACTCAGTAGGCTTTCTGCACATAAAGTTTTCTGATTTCAACATCTTCTAGAATACCAGAATTAAAAATACAGTTTTCCATATGAAAAATAAATTTATTTCAGTTTTGAAACCTTGATTTTGGTATGATATAGAATATATTATTTCTAAGAACCTTTTTAAGATACTTTTGAGGTGAAGGAAAGCGCATTGACTTTTACCAGAAGAAGGGAACTATTTCCTTCCAGTAAGTTTCTTTACACTCTTTTCTCCTGATTAGGATTTAACAGTCATTAAGTCTCTATAATTTTTGTTGATGAAGATTGAACAGAAGACTAAAAATCTTTGCAGATGTTTGGCTTCTCATGTATTACTTCCAACAGAGCTGGTAGCAAGAATCACTGCAATTTTTTAATTGTTAACTTTTTATTTGTGTGAAGTGAAGATGTGATGTTGGTACAAACACGGCAAATGGTTTGTGGATAGCAGCCACTATTATAAAAAAGGGAAGAAAAAGCCCAAGGGTCAGACTGAATAATGACCTAGGGAGTCTTTAATCCCTAGAAGTGGTATGTCTGCAAATAGGTGCCTAAATGTTCTGGAGCAGTGATGTAGTCAAGCTTGTAATTCTTCTCTAGCTTTATCCCAAATTAGTTGTTTCCTAGATATCTTTTCTTGCTTTAAATATGCTAAATTTCCTCTTCTTTATGGTCACCTAAGATTAGTCACCTACTTGCAGTTATTCACTGTTCCTCCATTACTGGTAGTACCAGCATAATCCTAATTGCTCTTCCCTTGTCTTTCTACATAACTAGGCCTTTATTAATCATATGTCTGAAGAGACAACAGATCTATAGTGTGTTTTCTTGGTCTATGAGCTGATTATTTTTTTAAATTTTGCTTAGTCTTCTACCAATTAGATGTCATATTGCAGATTAATTTAATGTAAGTCATAAAGTCACTAGCCAATTTCAACTGACCACTGGAATTAAAAGCAACTAAACCTAGAATTATCAGTAAATTGAAGCTAGCATGCCAACACTGCAGCACTGAAAGCTGTTCTTGGTTCTTTGCATTGGGAGAATTGGGATTCCTGACATCCTGAATGGTTTCCAAGAAGAGATGCATGCTGTTTTCATGGCTCTTTACTTCCACGAGTTTTTATTAGAAACCTTGGCACTCACATTATCCCTGCAGCATTTTCTTTGTGTTACTTCTTCTGTTTGCTTACAAAAGTATATTTTTTTAAAATAATATAAACAAGATATATCCATTTTATCTTGAACAGTTTGAAAATGGACCTTTACGACCAGTAGCTAGCACTGCCACATTCGATCTAGAATCAGATCTGCATGGGCTAGTGAAAATGACCTCAGAGAGGTAAGATTCATGAAACACCTTACATCCATAATGACTTGTATTTTAAACTGGCAATGACTCCGAGACATTTTCGTGTTGCATAGCTGCTTCTCTCTTGTAATAAAAATGCAGTTCTGTAAGAACGCTTTCTGTATGTATCTTGTTAGTCATGATGTCAGGTGCTGATGGTCCAGACTATGTAGGAGGGTTTCAGGTTATGTTTCCAAATCTAATCATCACGTGTTTAGCCTATATTTCTAACACTAATGGAATTATTTTAATAATATTTAATTGTGGATCATTTTTAAATAAGATGCAAGTCCAGCATGAATGGTGAGAGAGCTTTGCGGCTGCACAATAGGCAGCTGTTGTGGATAGCAGGAAATTATGGGTTGCTTATTCTCTTTTTCTCATGTACTCTCTAAGGCCACACTTGTAAGTAGCACCAGTATAGGTGTAAAAAAATAAAATCAGTATTTATTGTTTCAAAACTATAGAATAACTAGTTTTCATTGTAGTTGTGTTTAAGGTTTTTTTTCAAATTTTTTCCTTTTCCAACCTGTGTAGCTTACCTTTTCATTCAGGGGTTACAAAGTCTAAGAAACCATGTAACTGCACAAGATCTCAGTGTCTTAAATTGTAAGTAATAATTTATCAACATTTAATAAATGCTTGTAACAGTGCATGATGAAAGGACAAACATAGAAGAAATGTGTGCTTTAAAATGAACAATACATATGTGTCAAAAATTACTCATCTGAAACTGAGTTAGAAATATCACCATTTGATGTAAAGTAGTGTCACACAAGCTCAGAATTTGCAGAGGTATAGATGACTGCTTATAATCCAAATTATGAAAATTAAAAGAGAAGCTAGAAGAATTGTTCAGAGCATATCTGGAAAATCCGATGTAGGATGCAAATGCTGTATACTAAAATGGAATTTCTCTTTGTTGCTGCTGCTTTTGTACAGAAGTAATATGCACAGAGATGTACACATGATAATTAAAGGTTGATTCATTGATGAACTAGGTGTATTTTACAAAATGTAAAATTGAAAGAGAGAGAGAAGGTCTTTGTCTAGGTTTGGGTGAGATTAAAGTACAGAGGAAGGAACATTTTCATAAGTAGAAACTGAACATTCTGCCTAGAAGTAGAATTTAAATATTTGCACTTAAAGCAGTTAAGATTTTAATTTCTTATTTTATTTTACGTGTTAATCATAGATATTGTGATTGCTTTGCCAATGGTGATTTTTGCAACAACTGCAACTGCAAGAATTGTTACAACAATCAACTTCACGAAACTGAGAGATTTAAAGCCATTAAGGTGAAAAAAAAGAGTACAGTACACACTGGTGTTAGCTTCATGTATGAAAAATATCACGGTATTGTTTTTTCCACTAGTTACAGTATTTGAAATATGTTATTTTTAATCTAAATAAAGCTAAGTGTTGCTTCTATTATTCTTACATAAAGAAATCTAGGGATTTCTTTCCTTTTTTTAATAGAATTTCCAATACTTTGGATTAAACTTAGTGACATGTTAGCCATATGATATTTTTTATTCAAGCCCAAATTTAATTTCAGAAATTCTTTTCACTTGAAGGAAAATTTATTGTATCCCAAAGTCACACAGTAGGAAAACAAATTATTACTATCCAAATTATTATTCTCATTAATAGATCTTCTACAGCTGTCTGTGTTAGTCTTTCTGGTTGACCCATGCAGCATTGCAAAGTTAGCTCTGCTAGCAGCAGCACTGAACCCTGCACTAGTGAGAAGCAGGTTGCTTCTACGTTTGGAGGCTGATGGAGTGGAATAAAGAATAATACGTGGGCTAATTTTTGCGTGTATATCAAATGGCACAATCTGGGCAATAAATTAATCTAATACATGTATTATGTTTTGTACATGTGAAAGTGATAATGAGAAGTATTATTTTACTGCTGATGCTCAAAGAATATAAGAACAGCTTTGTGCTTCTTGTATACAACTCTCCGGAACACTTTTTGCATCATTCACATCATTTTGGGATTCTACAAGACAGTGATCTAATCAGAGTTAGACTTTGCCACATCCAACCAGTCAAAGCCACAGCAGTTTTTGCCATCAATGTGCAACAACTAGTTTTCAAATCAGATGTTTGTGTGTAGTTCAGCTGATGGGGTTGTTGGTGTCTAAGCACTCCTCTCACTGCTGTAGATGTCATCTTGTAAAACATGATAGATCTTCTTTGTCAGTGACGAAAGCATACCTGTGCCATCCATAAATATTGCACATAAAGGGCATCTAACCTCTTTACCTGCCTTTTAGTAGTCCATGGCATTGCAAGGTCTTGGGACATAACCTGCTGTTCCAATCCAATGCTGATGTGAGTGAACGGTCTTTGTATTGGGTCATTAATAAAACAAGATATATTTAAAACTTCTGAGATGTATGTAACTATCTATGCAAGGGTTCTTTCTTCACTGAGAACTTCTTATTTCTGATGAAAGTGGCATCAGCAGTGAAAGAAAACCAATCCCAAGAGAACAGTAGATTGGTCATTTAGGTTATTCCATAAAAAACAATGTAAGTTTCTTCCTGTGATAGAGGCAGGTTGGCTTTGTGTTCTGGAATCTTTGAATTCCTGCTCTCATGTGCCATGGAAGACTCCTTTATCCAAGGGCTTTATACCACCAATCATGAGAGTGGAAAGTAAGAACATATTTGTTAAACATTGGATCACAGTCATTCAGGTGTCTGAAAACATTTCTTTGAATTTCTTATAATCTAGCAATTTTTGTTTTAGGCCTGTCTTGATAGAAACCCAGCAGCTTTCTTACCAAAGATTGAGAAAAGGAAACTAAAAGAAATTAAACCTCACCATAACAAAGGATGTAACTGCAAGCGCTCAGAATGCCTCAAGAACTACTGCGAGTGCTTTGAGGTGCGTCAGGTGAAATCCACTCTTCAGTTACTTCCTTAACTTTGTATTCTGTAACTAGCCATTGCTAAAACTAATAATTTCTTTCTTTGCGTTTTTCATCACAATGCTTTTTGAACATAAGAGAGGCACCATCTTTTCCCTGTCGTGTCTTTAAAGAACTGAATCTGACTGAAGCTGATCAGCTAAAATTCTCAGTATTGGGAGCTCTCAACCAATGCCTTGCTCCAGAAGAAATGAGCAATGGTTTTCTGCTAATCCTGGTATTTTCTTTGCATCTGTGGTATTTTGTTATCTTGCAGAATTATGCACAAATTGATTAGACGACTGATATATCCATGTACAGAACATCAATCTCCGCGGAGAATCCATGGAAAAAACCCTGTCTTGCTTCCTTACTGAATTGATATTGATGGTCTTGCTCTAGGTGTATCCAAGACCAGAGCATCTACTATAAGTCCCTGGTGGCATAGCTTGAATGGTTGCTTGAATCTATGTTTAGTTTAAGATTTATACAATTTTTATTCTAAAAGTGTTCTATATTTGCCAGGCTAAAATTATGTGTTCCTCTATTTGCAAATGTATTGGTTGCAAAAATTATGAAGAAACTCCAGATGAAAAAATACAGTCAAATGTGCTAAACTACATGGACTTTGGAAATAATGAAGAAAATAGCCCAGTTTTAACATCAACATTCAAAATGTTGACCAAATCGAAGAAAGACAGGTGATTATTTGGAAATAGTAATACATAATTAATTGGTCTGACTTCATTAATGTTTTGTGTAGCCATTTTTATAAATATCTAAGAAATAGTGACAGATGGCCTATATACAGGAATTGCTTCATATAGCAATTGCTTCACCCTGTTTCTATAACTAAAAACATATCTAAAGGAGAGGCTGTAACTTTAAGTAGATGGTGTACAGAGTTTAGGGATATATGTATTAGTTCTGCTTACAAAACAGCAGTTATTTATGTATTTATCATACATTTAATTTTCTGAACCTTTTTCCCCCCTTAGCTACTTTATTTTTCATTCAGTTTCTCTGTTCTTAAATTTTTCTATGTTTAAGCATTCAACAAAACCTTGACCAAAGACGTACTAAGAAAATTGTTAATATTTTTCTGATGTTCAATTAAGAAACATGCTTATATCACTGCTTCTCTCCCATCTCTTCTTCCTTTGGTCCACCTCCTGTCAATTTTATGTGTTGGCAATTTGGATTGTAAAATATTCTAAGAAAGCCTGGTGTTGTTAATGTTTTCTAACATAGTTGTAGCCTAAACTCTAGTTTTTGTTGGTTTATAGTCATTTGCCTAGTAAACAGAAGCACCTGTTAATAACAATTAAAATTAATTAAACCACCTCTTTATTGATTTTAGGGAGCTTTACTCCAGGCTCTAAAATTTTCAGTTTGCATACATAATTTTCTTTGCTTCTTTGCATTAACCATTACCTTGAAATTCTTACCTGAATTCTGTTTTTAAAAATACTTTCTGACGATCTAGTTTTAAAATATTTTAATAATTTCTCTTGTTAGTAGTGTATTGATGGGGAAGATGGTGCCAAGTTATGCCTTTGCTTGAATCACACAATGAAATTCCTAGAGAGATATATCTTACAGCAACTACTGCAGCTACTCTTATTCAGCTCTGTGCATTCCAACTTTTAACTGAGTTTTGCAGTCTGTTCTTTAAATTATTTTGTGTATTTTAATGGAGGTATATTTCATGCAGTTTCTTTCCCCCTGTTAGGCAACCAGCTGTATGTATATCTTGGGAAGAAGTGAAAGCAGTATGTGCTTGTCTCCTGGCGCAAGCTCAAGAAGCAGAAGAACGAGGTTACTCTGTCTGTCTCGCTGAGCAGATGATCATGGAGGAATTTGGAAGATGTTTATCCCAGATCCTGCATGCATGATTAAAATCTAAAGGACTGAAAGTTGAATAACGTTCAGTGGATTATAGAGCCAAGAAATAATAATATTGCTATGCTGCCACAGTCTCCACAATTTTGCTGCTTAATGATCTTACTTTGATCTTTTGTGGGAATAATTTCTTTTACTTCAGCTGAATTCTTTTTGAATTATGGTGGTGTAAATGAAATCAGCATCATATCCAGCATTATTCTGAATAACTTAATGCTGTTGAAAGTTTATTATATTTTTTACTAAAACATTTTCTCTGTAGTTAGGGTCTTCTGAGCTAATTCTTCAATCTTTACCTAGACTCCTATTTAAATTAACTTTAAAATACTTTATTTCATGTTTATGTGGGTAAGGCAGAAATTTAAGTAAGAGATAGAAATTGAATTGCTTCAGACATCATAAAATAACCCACCTGTCTTAGGTGGGTTATTTTATGATGTCTGAAGCAATTCTATTTCTGGTGGTAGTAGGCAAATCCACTAAGTTTAGCTTTGGGTCTTCTTTGTTTTGGCAGCTTATTTTTGCTGTCTGCAAATGTACTATTCTTGGAAAATAGAACAATGTTGTCAGTAGATTTGGTATTTATTGTAGGAAGAAAAAACCACACCAGATTTTGTTCAATGTTAGATCTGTTAGACAGACGAGCCTCATAAAGAACAGGAGGATAATGACCTCCTTTTTACTACTGCTGTGAAGTACAAGAGTTTGTGATGGAAAAATATTTTAAGTACTTCTCATTTAGCATTGAAATTTGCTGAATCCTACATTTGCAATCCAGTTTCCCTTACAGCTTAGAATACACTTGTTTAATTATTCATTTGTCTTATGTGGACATTTTCTTTGTGACATTTCTTCCTCTTCTCGTTGCATTGTTGAGATAAGAGTAGATTTAATTTTCTTTAACAGGAGTAAGCTATTTGCTGCCATGTTTCTGGAAAAGAGAAAAAAAAACAGTCATCTAAATGGATTGGCAGATTATATAAAAATGAATGCTCTTTGATTTTAGACATTTTGTGCTAAGTTGGTAATGTATGGTTGGATATTTTTGGCTTTTATGCTTAAATTAATAAAGGTATTCTCCATGTCATGTTGATTCATGAAAAATTGCCAGGACAGGAGGTGAGACTGCATGGTATTTTAAATTTTTGTTTAATATGAGGGAGGGCTTTTTTATTAGGGATAGTTGATATGTGAACGGGTTGCATTCTATATCTTCATTTTTAACAGCTGCTGCTTGGGATTCCTAAAGGTCAAAGGAGAAACCGAATTCTCAAAGTGCTCCATAAGTGATATGGCATCATCTATACACTTTACCCCTTCCTGGGCCCTTCAGTTACTAAGATGATTTCTCCTGGTTTTGGAATTAATATTTATGTAAAGACATTGTCTTAAAAAGTATTTGTCCCCTGACAGAGTTACTAAGAGGTCATAAGTCAGAAAAGCACACGAGGGCTGTAGAGTCAATAGACACTCTGTAAGGAAGCAAAGCATGAAGAGAAGAAGAAAGCAGCCTATATTACTAAATCGTGCCTTGAAATAAAATTTCAGAAATCAACTCACTAGAATTCCCATTGGCGTTGAGGTTCAGTGGAATTAACACTAGTAAACAAGAAACTAGGGTTAGGATAGTGACATAAATCTGGATTAAGAATAGCAATTTGAAATAGAAATGCAAAATAATATTAAAGATTATTGGGAGGAGTAGGAAAAGAAAATACATTGTAAGAGGAACTGTTAGAATCATTGAAAAACTAAATTCAGTGTAATACAGGCTCATCTTCAGATGCATCTTGATTTGAACACACACAGCAGGAGACAATGCCATAATATAAAATGGCAAGTTATTAAGCCCGAAACAGAAAAGAGCTCAAATATGGGGAAAAAACAAATAAGAAGAAAAATAATAAGATTTTGACAAGTTAAAAGGTTGGAAAATAATAAAGAAAAAGGAAAAAATTCACAGGGAAAATTAAAGGAAAAAATACAGATAGTTAAAGTGGAATTAGAGTGGGAAAAATAAGAAAATTCTATTACCAAAAGTAAATGGTAGGAGTGCAGGGAAGGAATACAAATAGCACGGTATGGGAAATAAATGAAGAAGAAATTATCTACAGCTTTGAGCGACATCCCTAGGCTCTCATCTCAGATAGACATGATTTATAATGCTGAGGTACCTTCACTCAAAGTGTCAGCTTAGAAGACTTGAGGGAAGGTTTCTGCTTTTTCTGCATGAATTTTGAAGTCACTGTATAAATGAAACAGGCATAAATGAAGTTAATATCAATTTGATAGTAAAAAAAATATAAGGCACAAGATTGTGTAAGAGTTTACACTGAGGCAACAGGAACCAACTAGTAGATGTAAGAAGCTGAAATTAATTATCTTTTTTATTATGCAGCAGTAAAACCCATTTGACTTAATATTTTTTATATTACCGATGCTATAAACTTGGTTTGTAAAAACACTCTCAGGCTCTGTGGTGACTAGGATTGTAATTATATTCTGATAACAAAAGATAAATACAAAGCAGAAGCTGATAATTCATAATGTAATAGACAAACCTAGCAGAAGCAATTTCTGTAATTGTTAACAAACTCAAAAACTCTGTAAAAGAGAGATACATGGTCAATAAATAAAGCTAAAACTAGCTTTGTGCTCTTACAAGTAATACTTTTTGCAGTCATTGGGGAAATTATTTGAGAATAACACTGACACAGCCACAGATTTCCTCCTGAAAGTCAGGTCGGAAAGATGCACCAGTTTTATTAACTAAGTGTAGTCCTTTTGTGCCAAAGAAAGGTTTTGTTTCATAGCAAAGGTGAAAACTGCCTTGGGGAAAGGGCACCAGAAATCCAGTCATGAGAAGGTCAAAAGATTAGCAGAAAAAGTTCTGTACAGAGAAGATTGAGAAGGAAAAAATCTAGCTGAATAGAATTGAAACATGTGGAAACTGTATAAGGGAGAAAACAGCTTTTCAAATAAGTTGACAATTTGCCTTTCTATTCCATACAAGGGTCTTGGAAATTAGATACTAATGGATGGAACTTCTTTAAATGGCTTTACATGAACAAGAACTTAGTAGAATTGCCTTTAGTCACTGCCACTTCATTAAGCAAAAGAAACCCTGGCCCCAGCAAATAAATACTTTAAAAGGAGAAGGATAGCTAAGAAATTAAGCAGGGATAGCTCTCTTTATAGCAACTATTGTGCTTTTTTGGTAATGGATCTTTTTTTCTTTTGACAGTACTTTATAATTTGTTCAATTTCTGAATATGAAATTATGATATATCAGAAATAGATATATTCATGTTTCTGAGAAAACAAGCAGGAATTAAAAACCAAGGAAGCCCATGGATTCGTAATTCCATGAACTATTTACATTTTAACCTTGCAGAGAAAACACAGAGACCTTTTTGAAACTGTCAATGTGTCAGTCTCATCTGAAAAGAACAAGAAATATTGCTCTTTTAAAAATAGGTAAGGATAGAGATTTTTAACCTACGGATATATCAGACAGTATTCTAAAGGCTTGGTAAACTGTTGTCAAGATCTTCAGTGCAGATACCAGGGCTTAGCACATTAAAATTATATCATAGAGGTCTCTGAAATTCAGAAATTCAGACACTGCTAAGAGGTGTGTCTTGGCTCATAATCATGCTTTTCCACTGAAGGATGTTGTAATGAGGTATGTGAGATCTTATTTAGAGTTATGGATTGGTACAGAATAAAAATTAAGGGGGGAACTAAATTTCTCATATATACATAACATCGGATAAGAGAAGCAAAACACAATACAATCCACTCCATGAGATCTTTACATAAAAATTGAAAGTAGCTATCTGATGCCTTCCCTATTAGTTACATTTGGAATCTCTCCCTGTTTGATTAGAGCAGGTGTCATCAAACTTAGTCAACTGTTCATAAGGATATTAGGGATTAAATATTTCCCTTTCACTGTACAGATTAAAAAAATTGAAATGTATTCTGATAGAAGAACCCTTCTCTTTTTAGATTACTTAGCCCATTTGAGAAGCTGACGTATTTGGACAGAAAGAGAAAAGGGCAAATGTCAAGGGAGCCCCAATTTTAATAGCAGTACGCAGAGGAACATGAAAGCAAATGGAAATGTGAGACACACACCTCAGAAAGAATGGTAGCTGGAGCAAAGTAGTGATGTGTAAAAAATAGCTTCTGATTCTATATTTGTTTTGCATCAGTTGTTTGAGACAAGTGAAGGCAAAAAGAAATCAAATGGTGAATCAAGAGGTGACTCTAAGCTACCAGTATTCATTGATTTCATACAGCTATGGAAAAGCTTAATACTGTTCTAGAGAATATTAGAAAAGATATTTTTAGTAGAGAGAGGAAAATGTATTATTTTATAAAATACCGCTAAATCTTCATTTGGAACACTGTGTACTGTTTTGGTCATCTGTGCTCAAGAAAGATAAACTTAATTTGGAACAGATGCAGTTCTCGGAAAGGATCCTGGTATGAAGGAGAGAATGGAATACCTGTCTTTAAATAGAGAGAACAAAGGAGTTTGATATATTCTAGACATATAAAGCCTGAAAGGAGATATGATTCCTCTTTATAAATAAATTCAGGGGATAAATATCGAAAAGGGATAGAAACTGTTAAAGGTAAAAGATACATATCACTTGAATTTGGAATGGAAGGTAAGTTTTCCTAACCATTCAAAGAGTAAAGTTCTGAAAAGGTCTTCCAGATAGGTGTGAGCCAGGAACCTAATTAAAAATGGATCTTCGAAAAACTGCATAATTAGTCAGATATTATGGAGACAATAAAATATGTACAAGGCTCTGGGTGTCTATATATTAGCATATTCAAGAAATTTTGAAAGGAAAACCAGTAGATTATAACATATATCCCTTGCATGAATCTCATTCTTTGGGGCTTGTGCCAGTCACCTATGGCACTCAGAAAAATATTTCTTCTCTTTGATATGTCATTCTTAGAACCCTTAAGTACTGAACACTAACAGATGCTGAGGCAAAATGCAGGCATGTGTGTTCATCTTCTTAGAGATATTAAATTCACCTGTTCAAATGCTCAGGCTTGCGTTGATCAGACTTACTTTGGGATCATGAAAGAAGTTTTTTGGGAATTTGGAATTGTTTTGGGATCCTCTATGAGAGTCATCTATGTATTTAATATTCTGCCAATTCAAAGATTTATTTGATGTTTCTTTCTGTAGCATGGTGTTGTTTTGAATCACTTAGTTCACATGTGAAATATACAAGAAAGTGCTGGGAAGTGTTTAGGGAACATGAAGTATCTGTTCTGTAGTGCCTTCTAGACTGTACACATTGCTTATTGTCAACAAGGGACTTCGGGTTTGAAGATCCAACCCTGTGTGACTAAATTCCACACCAAAAAATTGCACGGTACCTGAGCAAGGAGAGCAGAAGAGCTTGGGTGATTGTAATAAGATTAGCCTACAGCCTGCTTGTTGCCACACAAGTCCATACTGATGAGATAAATACAATGTCAAAGTAGGAATTCAAACTGGTGAGCAAGGATCATCAGCATATATAGCAAGGCACAGATATATCTTTGAAGTAGCTTAGGAAGGTGCAAGGCCTGAGCTTAAATGCAGCTCCTGAATGAAGGGGGAAGGTCTGCAACAAGGCTTCTCACAGGTCTAATCCACGGCTACAGCTGTGCCGTATCAGAGCTGGCTAACAGCACAGGCAGCTGAATCTCTGAGAGTAGAGGAAAAGGTTGGTGCATTGGGGTCCTGACAGTATGGCTAGACCAGCAGTTTTATTGTGCTGTTCCAGGTTCTGTTGATTTGAATGACTATACCTGTTGTAGTGACAGTTTTGAGTATGTTTGGTACTTCAGACATGTCTGTATTTCTGCTTCTGAGGTAAAACAATGGTAAGTCAGTTTACTCTGTAGAGCTACTTGTAATCGATTGATAGAGTGCATGGGGAACTCTACACAAGTGGGCTTCATTCCAAATGTTGCTAAGTGGCAACCTGCTATGGCATACTTTATGTTGCTTATTTATTATAGTTCTTTACTTACGATCCTAGTCAATAAATAATTAAGCTATGTTAAGCCTCGTGAGAGATGCTAAGAGTTAACAAATCTCCTAAATAAGTGCACACCGCAGAGCTCAGTTTACAGAAAGTATTTGGTTTATGGCTAAGGAGGTAAAGAGGGACTTCGGAGATCTAAGTTCACTTCTTAGCTCTGCTACATGCTTCCTGGCTGGTCTTGAGAAATGCACTGAATTTCCATGGCCTCGATTCAGGAAAATATTTGAGTGAATATGAATAATAAAACAAAGTATATTGCCAAAGACTTTCTTGAATTAGGACTCTGGGAAGCAGGTGACAGCCCCCCCTCTCTCCCCCTCCCCCCCCCCCCATTTTCCTTTAGTCTGCCAGTCCAGAGCTCAGCCCAGAACCCATCCAGAATCTCTCTATATACTTCAGGATACTCTGATTCAGGCCTTTAGAAAGAGTAAGGAATATCAAATCCCAAGCAGGTACCTAACAGAATGGGGGCCTGATTCCAGCTGAGGCCTCCACTACAGCATAAACTGTAAAAGTACTGCTAATACGTTTGGGAAAATAAGAGGTATATAGTGAATTTGCAAAACCCAGTAACCACCTGATAAGCATACCCCAAAATAATGCTTTCATAAGTCTTCATTATAGAGTGGATATTTGCCATTCAGTATTACCCACTTCAGAGACCACATGTGACTCATTATTAAATTACTTCAATCTGTGCTGATGTAGAAGCACCCCTGACACATCTCTTTGTGAGCCATTTCTTCAGAGTAATTGCATTAGTAATAGCCGATTACACAGCAATCTTATGTTCCTACAAAATTAAAGTAATTACTGTAGCTAGAAACACATCCCCCTGTATTCTGTCCTAGCAAGGAAGCTGGTAAAAGGCAATGTAATGCTTCAATTGTTTCTAATAAGAGAAACATTAAGGTGTAATTATATTATTGATGTGGTGTAGGAGAAGTTTTCATATCTGAAAGAGCATGGAAACAAAATTATAGTTTGAAGATACAAATTCCTAGTCCATAAAGAGGAAAAAAGGATCTTTTGCATTTAGGTTCCTTAACAAATATGGAGGAAATATATTAGAAATACATGAATGAGTTTGTGTTCTGCACTTTGAAAGTAGTGATGTCTGTCTTTGGAGTAGATTTATTATACAAAAGGGGGTTTTTCCTTTGAACTGGATTGTCCAGAGAAGCTGATATGGATTTATTTCTTTACTGAAGTGAATAGGTATTAATTCTTTCATATGGCAAACCTCTTGAATAATAGTGTCAGCTTCTGATGAGTCTGCATGCTGTAGAACTTAATTTGTGTTTTAATTTTCACCTTTCTTTGTGTCTTTGAGGAAAACCTGACATTTCACACTTTGTTTAATGCATTGTGTTTAATATAACAGCTGAGGAAGAGCAGACAGGCCATTCCCTGAGAATTTAGCTAAGTAATTCAATGCTACATAGTCTAGAAGGGATACTGAAAAGCCAATCTCTTCACAGGTATTATGGAGTGTCAAAATTCATAGACAGAGAGTGCCACGAGGTCATTTGAGAGTCGCAGTTTGTGTTTGGGTGTGGGCTGATGAAACTGTGTTCCATGACATAAGTACTCCTTGAGATTTTACTTTCTTTTGCACTAATGTGCCATGTTTGAATTGCTGAGCGCAAGCTGATGGCCCTGGTGCAGAAAAGAAATATTGACTTGTGGAATATTTCTTGCAATATATGATAAACAGAACAGATGAGAATAACATGGTGCTCCAAATTGCTTTGATTACAAAGGTAAAGCCCAGCAAGTGAGTCTGGATTGTTTAATTAAAGTAACAGAATACGAGAAAAGTGTCAGGTTAAGCTAAATTCCATTGATGCAACCATCTTAGCAAATGTTGTATATAGTTGCCATTTATTAGTAATAATTATAGTGAATGAAGTGGCTCCTTTAAAATGTCTAGAAATGAAAAGTATTATGGGATCATAAATTTCACACGTTGCATGTAGAATTCAGCGTATCTTACATTTTTATTTTTATTTTCAGAACTGCTAAAAGAGAAAACGTAAAAAAAGATAAAGATGAGGGAAATACAGGAATATCTTCCTTCCAAAATGCCACAAGTGTTATATAGCTGATGTTCTGAAAATGAAGAACTTTTTTCCAAAGCTTTTCTGCTCATGTCTAGTGGCAATATGAGTTCAGAAAATTTGTAAGAGAAAAGTCATACCCATAAGGGAAACTTTGGTTAATTTTAACTAATTAGAATCATTTACAGAGTTCCAGGAGTTGGGGTATAGACAAAAAACATAAGCAGACTGCCCCTGTTCTGTCGTGTAGAAGATAATTGTGACTGCTGAGCAGTTCTTTCTTTATTGAACAGACCTGGGATGATATTTCATGAACCAGTCCTTGAAGAGATGAAGTCTGGCCTCTGACAAGTCTTTTCTGTGTTATGAAGATTTGTAGGTGGCTTGTCAAGCAATCAGCTGTTACTTGTGTTATAAGGTGATTGATAGGCAGAAATATAGGAAGATATTTTGCACAAATGTACTGTGAGTTCAATCATTAAAACTACAGTTAATTTACAGCTATCGAGATTTTTAACTCTTTATTAACTCAAGTAGCTGGAGCAGGCTCCTGGCAGGAGCTGTGTCCCCAGTGGGGAAATCTTGCTTGAGGAGTCCACCAGAGCCTGCGGAAAAGCCCTGTGCTGAAGAGTGTGAGGAGGAAAGAGCAGCAGACACAAAGCAACACCAATCCCCATCTCCCTGCACTGCTGGTTGGGGAAGGAGGTAGAAGGGTTGAGAGTGAGGTAGAATGGGGGAAGAAGGGAGGAGTAGGGGGAAGCTGGTTTTAGATTTGGTCTTATTTCTCATTATCATACTCTGACTAATTGGCAATAAATTGAAGTGATTTCCCTAAGTCGAGTCTGTTTTGCCTGTGATGGAAATTGGTAAGTGATGTCCCTATCTTTATCTCAACCCACAGCCTTTTTGTCCTGTTTTTCTCCCTCTGTCCTATGAGAAGGGGGAAGTATAGAGCAGCTTGGTGATCACCCGGCAGCCAGCCAAGGTCAACCCATCACAGACTGGTGCTGCAGAAAGTCCCTTCTCCCTGAGCAAGAGTTTTTTAATGGGTACCCTATCATATCACTGCTCCTTTTATCTTCCTGTGCATACTTTAAACCAGTTTTTCACTCATCTCCCCCTGGATTTCAGGGTGGAATAGGTACACTGTTGTTATAAACAGTCCAAAAACTCCTCCTTATTTTCTTCCCATCTTTTCCTAAGCAAACTGTGGAGATCTGTAGCAATGTGTTCAAGCAACCTCCCAGAATGTCATTTCAGTCATAGCTTTGATAATTTATTAAAAATTTAACCTCATTCACATCCACCCCATGCACTAATACTAGCCCAATTGTTGAAGAGAAATGGCAGGATTTTCCCTGGTACCCACTCATAAATTCTTATCTGCCTTGCTCAGGCTAGGCCATTTTTGGTACTCTTAATGCTGGATTGAAAGGATTTTTAGTATATTTCTATAATTATTACAAAAAGAACATCAGGTAAGTTATGACGAAGGAAGATATAACTTTTTAGGTTGATTTCTGTGAAATAGTTATTTCAAAACATCTGTGTTACAATGACCATTCAGGACAATAAGAACTCTAACAGCACAATGTAGCACAATACCAAACATATTCACAGTGCAGAAGGATGTGACATTGGCCTATGCAGCATACGCTTTTATAAGGAAAGAGCTTTAATCTCTGTCAGTAGTGTCATATCTTGAATGAACTCTGCTGAGTTGTTGTTTGATTTAATTTTTTCCAGGTAGCTTGCTATAGCTCTAGTGGGGAATAAAATATAGGCGGCTCTGTCCAGTTAGGTTTTGCATTCGTCTGTGTACAGCACTGGTTCCCGAGGGCATAGCTAACTCAATTTACTGCTCTTTAGTATGTTGAAAACCTTGGGCTGAGAAGCAGGGCCAATTCACCCGTGAGGAACAGATGTCTCTGTATAGCACTTCATTATGTAGTGCAAACAGATCTGTAGCACAACAGAAGTCCAAGACCCTTTCAGAGTGTCAGGGCTCAGAGTGCACACCCTCCACCCCTCCTGTGGATTTGGCTGTTTGGGCTGAAGGCAGCTTAAATATGGTGCTCTTTGCTCAGGAGCAGTTTTTCTTCTGAAGCTCTCATATATGGTCCTTGCCTAATCTGTGTTTGAGCCATTCCCTGATAAAGCTGATAAAGACCCTGACTTTGTCACTTGGTCTTGACTACCTGGCTTGAACTCGGACCTACTTCATTGCTCTGAGCCTGTCTGGCAATGTGGACTGCTGGCTGAACCTGGTTACCATCATTGTATCCGTTCTGCTCCTCTTGCTCAAGTACTGTGGAACTGTGTCCTTTTCAGTGTGGACAGTGCCCCTGCCTTCTCACCCTTGTCTCCCAGTTGGTTTCCCCTGAGACTTAGCCCAACCTTGCTGCTCACTGTCACACAGCCGTTGGAAAATGAATCATTTTGCAACATAAGATTGAAGTTTTTACCTACCCTGATGGTATCTCCATATGCTAGGAATGCCCCCCTCTCCTCCATCTTATTAACAGGCACCTGATACTTTGCTTTGTACAAAAAGGTTTATATAAACAGGTTGCCAACAATAGCAAAGGACTGAACTGGGTAGGCCAAGAGGTTTGTGTTGTCTACCATCCCTGAAAGTAAATCCTTTAACCTTGCTGTGCAATTCTGCATGCTCATTGCCCAATACTGTCTGACTACTGTCTGACCTACCTTTGCCTATCTAAAAGCTGTTTATTCTTGCTCAACTGGCTCTGGTGAGAACTAAAGTATTCAGAGAATCAGTCATGGAGTTCAAATCCAAGTGTTGGGCACCCCATAGGTAACTTAATTTCTTCCTGTTTCTCTGCTTAAAGGCCACTGCATTGTTACCAACACAGGTAACAATTATAAGATACTGTAAACCTTAGAGTGGTTAAAACGAAGGTCTTTAAACGGGTCAATGAGGTCAAGAGAAAGGAAACAACAACGTTACAGAATTATAATTAAATCTTAAGAGAGAAAATAAGATTGAAGAGAAACAGCATATGCAAGCTCATTTTAAGGAGAAAAGGGGGGGAGGGAGAAAAAGCCTTGTGAAAAAGTAGACTAGCTGCTCTCTTATTATATGCTTAAGTGAGAATTTCTTTGTTGTGAGACAAAAGGAAATTGCTGTGGGACAAAGTGGTGTGGTTTATTTTTTTCCACTAACTTGCTACCTTCTGAAGAGATGACAAGCACCAAAATCACATCATTACGTAGTCTGTTTCTTTAGCCTGAGAACTCCCACATGAATAGGGAGTGATTTACAAGTTGAGTCCTTATGATGAAGAGCTCATATTAACCACAAATTAGATAGCTAGAAGATGACTGAACTATTACTCACATGACTCAATCACCTAATTATCACAGAGTTGATGCAATCATTCTACTTCATTTGGTCAAGGATAAAAGGCCTTATTCTGATACTTCTAGTGGAGGTAATCTTTAATTGTGCAAATAGAGCCTTGACTTTACAGGGGATGACTTCCCACTCTGGACTCAGAAGTGATGAATGATTCACTGGTAAAATTCAAGTTCATGATTTTCATTATGTTTCTCACAGAAGAGCCAATGTAGAATACTGTATGCTGTAAAATCTGTCATGGCTGGCAGTGTTTGAGTGGAATGGAAGGAGATTTACAAATCCAAATTCCCACCTGGTTGGTTCTGTTGACCTGAAATACACTTTAAATTGTGATACTGTTTTTCAAGCATCAGCTTATAGTCAGTAAAATCTAGTAATAGAAGTGTTTTCACATATAATAATTGCTGAGCTACATGATTAGAAATGAAGTGTCATTTTACATGTTCCCAAGCCTCATTTCCATCTTCTGGAAATTCTTTCTTTCTGTGCATCTCTAACACCAATGTATTCTTTGGAGTCCACAGACAAACACAATATTTTAGAAACACTTTTCTGCTGATTTATCTGAATGATTAGATAACTGGCTTGTTCCTGGGACTGATGCACTGTCTCCAAACTCTTGTATCCACATGTATGACTTTCTAAATTAATACATTTGCCTTAAAATTATATATATATATGTTGGCATTTTGCTAGTGCTTTTGAACACTGGAAACTTTTCCCTCCTCTATGTCCACCAGGATTTTGGATGACCAGTGTCTGATATTCTGCGTTTCAGGTTTGAGGCATCTCAAAGTGGGAGTATGCTTGTTCCAGGTTAGGTAACTCAAAGTCACCATTATGTCTTTAAGGCTGTAGAGAGTAAGGAGATGGGATGGTCTTTCTCTCTTCCCTCTGTTTAGTTATGACCTGTGTGCTGTGATCTTACAGTCACATCATGTATTAATCACTTAATTAGAGGATTTATAACACGTCGAGACACAACCAGAAAAGGTCAGACCTAGGCACAGACACTAAAGCTGGGCATCTTCACCCTATAACTCCCTGTCACTGAGTGCAGTCACGCAGCTTCCAGATTCACAAATGGGTCTTGCAGGATCATCTGTTACAGTCGGCTGGGAACTCTTGGTCCCCACTTCTTCTTTGGACTCTATGCTGAGATTGCCTTTTCTGAGACCTATTTATGACAGTTGTGGTTACTGTTCTTTACATTTGATAACTTGTTTTATAGACATCAAATAGCCTACTGCAATCAGTGGGGTACTAGAGAAAGGATTGTTAAGAAAGATGTCAAAGTCAAACAATAGTTTCTGCTGCTGGCTAGTAGGGAAATTTTGCTCTAGATTTGCATTGAAGTGATCAATGATCCATTGCTTGAATGAAATTTCAGGTCTCAGCTGCACATTTTCTGCTTATTTTCACTAGTTATTTAAGTTAATGGTAGTCACCATCGAATCATCATAGAATGGTTTAGGTTGGGAGGGACTTTAAGAGCTCATCCAGTTCCAATCCCCTGCCACAGGGAGGGACACCTTCCACTAGACCAGGTTGCTCAATGATACAGTGCTTAATGATGCAGCGGACCATATTGTTTTTGTGTCTTCATTTTCAAAGCTCATAATTCCTTTTTAAGTACAATTTCCTATCATACTTAAAGAGGTATTCACACTGTGACCATCTTGTTTACATTTACAAGTATCATGTTACTGTTATTTGTAACTCATTTTTTGAGAAAGGATTTAAAGGCACTTTTAGAGCCCAAATTCTTTCATCCCTCTTTTTTCCTAGGTAATGAGTCAAAACCACTTTCTGCAGATGGGAAAGTAATGCTAGGTTTAGTTGGGACAGAAATTCAGCATAGGAGTCTGCAGGAACATCACATCTGTCCTATCTCCTTATTCATCCTACTCCTGAGCTAACGCTCCAAAGAAATACAAGTCTGTCTATACTGGGATATTCTTTCTTGCAGACATCTCTGGGTTTTGTGCCTTCAAAAACACCTTCTTTTTTTTTTTTTAATGGTATTTATCTCAGTATACCTTGAACATTGCTATAGTAATTCCCTTTTGAAAACTATTCCCATCCCCAAATCTTCTTGCAGATCAGTAGTTACCAGAGAGTGGTATGGCAAACTGGGTCCCTGAAACGGAAAACTTTTATTGCAAACGCTCAGCTTTGAACTTCTGTCAGAGTCCATGTTGTTAGTCCACAAAAATAAATCTGGGAATCCTTAGTGTGGAGAATAGTAAGTCTCAGAATCCAGAGAACAAGTGCCAAAGGTCTGACTGTCATAAAAAGTTATGCCTAAACCCAGATGTTCTCTGTCTCATTCAAATCACCAACCCTACATTCTGCTGTTTAGATGCAGCCTGGGATTGTTGGTAGTGTTCACAATGTTTTCAGAAACAGAGGGTCCTCAGAGCTGTTCAGATGAGTTGGCAAAGTAGTTTATAGGATGCTGTTTGGCTCTAAAAAAGTATTTGGTTGCCTGTAGCTGACCAAGTCGTGACAAATAAAAGCAGAGAGCAGTTGCATGTTTTCACTTTCCTTCCTGGGCAACGCTCGCTGATCACTTTGGAGGGTTGTGACTGCTCTCTGCCATGCACTACACTGCTTTTTTTTTTTTTTTTTTTTTCTTAATGAAATACAAATATATTTTCAGTGTTGGAATTTCTCTGTTGAAATCTTGCTTCAGTAAAATCCCAGGAGTTCTATATCCCTGAGCAGCTATTTCTTCCTTTCTAGCATCTCTGACAGTGAAACCCAAAGCTCCACATATGAGATTTTACACTGACCTTTCAAATGAGCCTACCTCTAAATGGGCAATTGCTTCCAAAGTGGCATCTACAGCTCCAGGCTGTTGACATCATCTCAACATTAATAATGATCGTAGTGCCTTAGGGTGACATTTTTCAAACCCAGAAAAGGAATAATTTTTATTTTCTCTACGTAATTTTTTTCTCTGTATTTAAGCTGGTGCTCTGACTAGCAAGATACAGTAGTTCCCTCAAATAACTATAAAAAGGAAATATTCTCATCCAGTCACTTGATGAGAGATTTACAAGGAAGCTTATTTGCACTTTGAGATTTGCACTAGCAGAGAGATATACCTCAGAAGCTGCCCTATAACTTCTTGACTGGATTGTTTTCTAAAGAGAGGACTACACTGTAGTTTTCCCTATTCATAGTGTAAAACAAGAGATTTTTCCCCATTATTTCTCAATAAAACATTGGTAAAGCATCCAGACAACTACTGCACAAGACTCTTGTGGGTTTTCTTACCTGACTTTACTCCAATTATGTCCTTAATTTTTGTCATACTAATAGAAAGACATTTTTAAAATAACAAAATACAGTGGGTATGTGTGCATCATTTAGTCACTGCATTTCTCTCTGTTGGCCAGTACACAGTGTTTTATTAGTTTTTCTCTTTTCCTCTTTTCTTCCTCTTTTCTAAAGCAACTACTGTTCTTTATAATTACAATTCTAGGTAAATCAGACATTTGTATTGCTTTAAAGTTGTGCTGTTAAGCACACTTGAGCTTTTTCATGTTGAACATTATTACCACCTTGTGGCCATTTAGGCCGTCTATTATTGCACTCAGAATAGGGTTTGGTATACTGCAGCCTCCTAAACTGGCAGCCTTCTCTGCTTCATAGTTATCCTTTGCTTTCATCTGGTTACACAAAAATAAGAGAAGTAAAGAATAAAGAACAAACAACCTTAACATGTTCTGCGTATTATTTTAAAATCAAAACCATTTTTTAACAAGAGAAGAAAAAAAAAAAAAAAACCCCATGAAAAACCAAACCTGTAAATCTTGATCCTGCAAATACTTGAACCTTTTCTTCTGGAACTCCTTACCATGTTTTCCCCAAAATTTAGCATGTTGTGGTGGCTTATCTTTAGGAAAAGAATCCAAAAGGGTTGTAAGAAAGGGCATAGTAACTGTCCTGAAACGTACTATTTAGTAACACAAAGGGAAAAATTATTTATAGAATCATCACAGAATCATGGAATGGTTTGGGTTGGAAGGGTCCTTAAAGCTCATCTAGTTCCAACCCCCTGCCACGGGCAGGGACACCTTCCACTAGACCAGGTTTCTCAAAGCCCCATCCAACCTTCCTATGTTCGTGGTCACTAAAATATGTGTTTGGTAGAAAGGAAGAATGAAAATTTCAGTTGTGTATGAGAAAATGCTTTCTAATAGTAAAGAACAGTGCAGCACTCACTGACTAGTTCGTTGGAGACTTTAGCACCGGAGATCTTAAAAACAAGTTCTCTTCAGATCTGGTTTATAAGCAGCTGATCTTGCTGTGAACTGGAGAATAATTTAGATGATCTCTTGCGTTCCTTTCCTGTCCAACAGTTTATGAGCTAAAGAATTATTGGATTTGCAAATGGTAAAAGAAGTCCCTCTGTGAGGAATTCTTGGCATTTCTTTGGTAGATTGGTTGACTTGATTGTGTGTATGTTGGGAAAGGATACGACAGAATAATATTTTGTCACATAAAAACTGGCTTCTGAATGAAAAGAGTTTTGTCTAGAATTCCTCCTAGATTTCTTCTAGGAATAGATATAGATATAGAATAGATGATAGAAAAATAGATTTCTTCTGGCTTTTTTTCTTGTGTAAGTTAATAAAGATACAGCTACCAAAGCTGTAAGAAAGAGTTACCAGGGGCTATCTTCTTGCTTGTGTTAGAGCCATAGAAATTATCTCTTGACACAACTTTAGTAGCTGCATTATGTATCTCTCGCCAACACCAGCATCAATCTTCAAGATTTCTTCTCTGCTAACTTAAAAAACAATTGCCAGCCCAAAGGTCAGCACAAAATTAAGTCCCTGCTGATACACACTTACTTCCAAATACTGCAGTTAAAAGACTATATGTAGCTTTGTCATTGAAAAATATCCAGAAACCACAGGCATGGCCACCTGTGGATTCCCAAAATCCTGGCAGCACAGTGTAACTTCCAATTTCAGCTATAGGGGCTTGCCTCTATGGAGACTAAAAACCCCAAAAGACAAATAATCCAGGTAGCAACATGAAGTCATTCTGTTTAACAACTGTTTGAACAAACGTCTGCTCTTATATTACCTCTTAACACTGGCTTTTCAACTGATATAAATTCATGCTGTTTCCCAGAAATCACCACATAAGTTTGTGCCATTCCAGCCATTGGCATTCTAGTTCTACAGCAGTTAGCTGCCAAGCAAGTGGGGCAGAAGCCTGGCTTGATTGAGTAGGGATCTTCCTCTTGAACTTAGGTGGAAGAGTATGGACATTAGAAGAAAGGACAGGTGGCACGTGAGGAATATAGAGACACTCTTTGCCACTGTAGGGAGAAAATTCATGCAGCCAAAGCACACTTGGCTGACTGTATTTGCCAGTGCAGGGCATTCTGTGTTGTGGAAGCAAAAGATATGGCCCATGTTACGGGTGGGTGCGGAGCTTGTAATGACAATGTTGCTATGTGTTTACCCTGACATTTTGCTAGCGTTTTTTTGGCCTTGAGATGTTGGTGAGATCATTTTATTTGCTGGTTAACATCACATTTGTGCTTAGATATAGGTAAAGTAATAGTAAGACCAACTTTTGACAGCCCAAGCTAGCAGTGTTCTCCAGGCTTTCACTTACAAAGGGTCAGGTTTTTTAATGTATTTTGGCATCCTAAGATTCATATTAGTATCAAGTTGGATTTAGAAGTGCACACAATTTCCTGATTTAATAATGATTGAGATTGCATATAAATAATTAAAATTTCAAATCTTTTTTGGTAGGTCAGCACCTGACTTCTTTTCCAATAAGTCCAGAAAAGTATGTTCTGCTTCTCAAAATAAACTAATCCCTCCAAAAAAAAAAAATCAAAAAAAAAAAATCTGTCTTTAAAACACTTTTGAAAACAGGGGATTAGAATCCTTTATTACTTTGATTCTCCTGAAAAATATATCTCAAGTCTGTCCACAGATGTGATTTCACTCTGAGTTCACAAAAGGTAATGTGGTAAAAATTATTTTATTTTATTGTTTTTGTTTGGGGTTTTTTTCCAAGAAAACATCCTTTCTATCTGTCCGAGGCAAAGAATAATGCATATGAGTAATACCTACTGCAGATCATACAAGAAAAAATATGTTACATCTGCTTCCCTTTACCCAGCCTCGAATATCTGGCTTGTCAACACTGCCGCAAATACATAGTTTTGGTAGTTACTGTGCTTTATGCTAACAGACAGCTACAGTAGGAAGAAGAATACCAAAATAATGATTAACACAACAAAACTATTAATGTTTAATCAAACTGAGTTTTGGAAACATATGTTTGAGGGCTGTGGTGAGAGAGAAAGTACTGGCTATAATGTGCTCTGGAAAAGGAATTCAAACAAAAATGGACCAAAAGGCAAAGAACAACATAAATATTTTTTTTTAAAGTGTTATATAGTTTGAACTACGTAAGATTTCAACAGTGTGGGGACACTTCTAAATAATACACAAACACAGTATCATTTCATCTTTTCTTTAATAGCTAGAATCTTTACATTGTAAGTGACAGAAGGATTTAATGAAGAATGTATTTTGCAGCAGGTGGGAAGGGGGAGTGTTGTTAATGAGATGAGAGTGGCTATAGCTTTTAATTCTGAAATTATATTCAGCAGAAGATCTGAGATTTATTAAAATGAGGGGGATTTTAATGATGTTGCTCCACTGGATAACGTCAGGCCTTAACTGACATAATTAAACCTACTTTCAAGGTCATCAGTACCACTAGACTGAGTTTTCATAGGTCAGGATTTGGTGCACATATGTTTGCCTGTGAAGAGCTCTGACCAAGTAGGTGACCAGCATGAAAGCCAAGTAGGCACAATTTGCAAAACTGTGTGTTGAAAAGTGGTACAAAAATGTAACGCTTAGCTGTAAAATCATGATTATTTTTCCAGTCTGCTGCTACTGGTTCTCTACTTGTTAGGGCCTGGGTTCATTCTGCTTGATTTGAAGCAGCAAACCAAAATGCCTAATTTAAAAGGTTACTCTGGATTTAGGGCCAAGGTGCGCTCTCCAGCTAGCAGAGAGAGAAGGTGATTCAGATCTTCACTTAGCAGAACCAACATTCAAGTGCCTAGAGCTCCTGTGAATAGTCCTATAAAAAGTTACCCGATATAAGTGTCCCCAAACACTGATTTGCAGAAGTGGTGCATAAAATTCTCACAAAAATCTTTGGAGACTCCTTTGAGTAGTGTTTTAATAGCTGCAAAGAACAGTAGATGTGAAAACCACCGGAAAGCTAATGATTCCTAAATCATCTATCTTTTAGATTAGGACTTCAAGAGGAATAGCAAAACCCTAAGAAACTGAAGAGCTTAGGGAAGCAGAAAGTTATTCCCCTGCATTGACATCTGAATAAAGAGTAAGCAAAAAATACTAATTCTACAAATATGACATAGGAACTTATACTGAAGTAAATAATCAGAGCCTCAGTTTTGAATTGTGTCAAGAAATATCACCTTTAATATTGATAAATGTAAATAATAGTCATAATATTCATAAATCAGATCAATTATTTTCTAGTAGAATGATTTTTTATGAAATAATAGAACAATTTCAAATAATCATATGACCTCATAAACATTCTGAAGGGGAAATGATAGAAGCAATCCATTCCGAATCAATTATTTAAGTGTTTGTAAGTGGTAAATAGTCAACATTTACACTAGAAACTGTACTGAAGGAAAAAAAACATGCAAATGGAATGAAACATTTTATCTTGATTTGATATAGATCGTATTTTGGCATTTTAGAATTTCCCCTCAGACAGATATTCCATATGAGACTCATGTCTCCCAGCACTCAGGCTGCATGATTTATATGTACTTAATTAGTGGAAAATCCATGGAGATCAATTAAATTAAAAATACCACAGATGACAGAACATACGCAAGTTGAATCTCAGGGGAATTTGATCAATATTTAGGAATAATGTAGTGCTTTGCAAGCAATGAGATTAATTCTCATCTGCAGCTCAACCCCAGCTTTTTAAAGCTCATTTCTGGGAGGTGCCAAGTGTGGCACATGAATTGTCAAATACCCTATGCTCTGAGGTATTAGAGCTCTTTAACAACTGACCTCTGTATACCCAAATACTGAATCTGAGTAATAGAGCAGTCTGTGAGTTGCAGTTTTCTGTGGTTGGTCCCTGTCATGCTCGCTCCTCACAGAATTAATAATAAAGAATTATGACAAGCCCATTATCAAGTCCCCTCAGACATTCTTGGTATTCTGAGTCCTACCTGATTTTTCTATGCTAATTTTGCGTTCTGACCTTTACATGAGTAGACAGGTGGGAAAATACATGTATCCTGTCATCTGCTTAATGACTTCCTAATCTGAATAGACTAATGTCAGCTGTGCCAACAGAAATTTCCTCTTTTATGCTGCACTGATCTTCATTTACACAAGTTGTAGTGAGACTACCTGACAGGTGTAATACTGTATGAAATTATACATGAAATCTTTGGTTATACGGAGTATTCATTTCTGCAAGTTTCTTTTGTAAATTGGCATCAGATGCTGTGTAGATAAAGCCCTATTTAGTAAATTCCTGCATTACGGATCAGGTTGTTTTATAGCTCTGTGTCGACATGTCCATAATGTGTTCTAAGAAAAAAATTAATCAGATTTTTTGAGGTAGTGGTTTCATTTGGACCTCAAAGGTCCTTTCTTCCATGAATAGAACTGTTGCCTTTCGGAACCTATGGCCTCCACAATGTCCTGTGCCTGTCAGTGCTGCAGCTTCATCATGACATATATGGAAAAGGATTTCTTTTTCTGGAGGTAGTGTTTTAAAATGTTACTTTGTCATTTTATCAACTAATCATTAAATGCTGAGTTACAAGAGGTGAACTTTGCTAAGCACTTTTACCACAACATTTAAGACTCTTGTCATCTCTCTCCTTACTAGTCTTTCTTGCTAGTTAAAGTTAGAATATGTTTAGTGTCTCTCTGTGTATAGAAGTTGCTTCCTGTTGCTGAAGATATTTATCGCTTTTCTCCACAGCTTTTCTGGTTCTGCAGTAGGTTTTTTTGCAATGAGCTGACCAGAACTGCAGCTGGTATCAACGCTGGGAATAGTGGCGTAATGATGTTTTCTGGTTTGGTTTTGGCTACTTTCATTATAACTCCTAACATTCCAGCTGCCTTTCTAACCGCTGCTGGGGTTTAAAATGGCATTATTTAGAGGACTATGTACCATGAGTCTAAGCTATTTTTCCAGAGATAATTCAGGCCATCATTATGTGTATGCAAAATTAGAGTTGTTTTTCTCTGTGTATATACATTGCTTGCATCAGCATTTAATTTCATCTGCCATTTCACTGTCCAGTCACTCAGCATTATGCAAGCCTTCTGTTCAATGTCAGAGTTAAATTTGCATGCTGAGTCATTTCAATTCTTCGGCAAACACTGTAACAAAGTTTTGCTCATTTTTTAGACTTTGGCTTTTGTCTTTAGTGCAGACCTAGTGTCTGATCTAATCTTATACAAAAAGGATGTAATGTATGGAAATAAACAAATAAATGAAATAATAGAGGGGAAAGGGTTAGGGTTTTTTTTTTTTTTTTTTTTTTTTTTACTGTGACATTACTTGTGACATCTTTTTGTTGTCTCTTTGTCCTGTGGAAACTAATTGATTTCAAATTGTGGTTTAAAGGCCATCCTTTATCAGGTGATTGAGAGGCTGGTTATGGAGATATTCCAAATATTTGAAGAATTTAGGTCTGAGTTGTAGTGATTGAAGACATGCTTTAAATAAATAAGAATGTTAATAAAATAAAACTGTTACTGAAATTGGTTTAGAAGACTGCCCCTTTATTGTTTTTTGCTCTTTTGTTTTAGCAAAGAGCTCTAAAGGGTGAAGAAACACTCTGAAAGTTCTACCTCTCTCTGTATTTTGGAATATTATCAGTTTGTGTTTGAATGCCCTAATTATTAACTGAAAGAATAAGGACTGCCCTTAGTAATTAGACTAGATTATAATGACCCATTGTGGTTTTTATAATGTATGCATATAGCACTGCAGCACAATGAGTAAGAGCTTTTGGGCCTCCCTGCTTAGACAGTGAGGCAAATTTTTCAAGGAACTTGATCCTATGAGTTTTCAGTATTTCAAACAATCTCAAATTTCATAATTTCAAACAGACATTCTAACAAACAAGAACATTCCAGCTGTAAAGAGCTAACAGTATTCTAATTTCAGTTTCAACTTCAATGAGCTGATAATATGCTAATTTAAGTAATAACTGTTTTCTAATTTAAAACTTAATTTCTTATTTCAATAGAAAATAAATTCAATGCTAAGATTTAGTTCTTTTTATTTGATCATAGATTCCACTGCTTTGCCATAGAAAGATGGTTTGCTTTTGAGTTTTACATATGGATACTAGTTCTTGGCAGTCGATGAACCAAAGTCCATGGGAAGTCAATGAAAAGAATGCCTCTCGATTTTAGTGAGCTCTGCTTCAAGTTTATGATGGGAAATGTGGACATTACTAGTGAAAATCAGAGTTAGGAATTACTGAACTCTACACCTTGGAAAGCGACCATCAGACATTAGATGAGAGGCTGAGTGATTATCAGAAGAAGAACACAGGCTGACTGACAAGGTGAAATAACCTTGGTGGTTCAAATTAGGCATTGGTGACTTAGCATCTAGAATGTATTCTGCTATGCTAAAAGTGAGATTATGTGACAAAGTTCTACAAAATTTGGCAGTCTGTACACTCCAGTGCATAGCAGCATTTTTAAAGGATGATATTCCATTTCACTGTGCATAGAATGAAAGTCATCTGCATGTGAAAAAGCTAAGATTCTGTATCTTCCCAAACCTTTCCTCATTCTTGATATGACATTTATTATGTATGGGCCTAGCATTCCAGTCCTGGTACTTCAAAGCTCTTTTGTATGGATTAAGCATGTATTCAAGTGATTGCTGGACTCAGACTAAAGCATCTCATAAAATATTTTTTTAATCTTAAAGTAGACCAAAGAGTTTCTTCATTAAAGAGTACAGATCCAGTATTCTTGATGACATAGAAATAGAACTCCTACATGTAAGATTTGTGTAAATCTGTTACCTGTACAGAACAGTTAAATTTGTATTGCCTGAAGGTATGCTTTGGTTAACGGGCTGGTGTACTACAGGTGAACAATATGAAATTTAAAATGAACAAGAGTTATTTCATGTCTATGAAAACATGAACAGGAAATAAGGCTTCCATAAAGTGTACAAGTGCAGACAGATCTGTGACTTAGAAAGACTCAGTTCGAAGTCACTGTTCTTCTCAGTTAGCTGAAGTTTAAAATTTTACTGTAATTTTGCAGAGTATAGATGCAATGTAATCTTAAAATTTAACCCGAGCTTTGTATATCATATGTTGGGTGCTGGTATGTATTTAAATTAAAAATAAAACAATGTAGTTGCTCTTTATTTTTATTTTATCATTTACGTACAGAAAAAACATACCAAGAAAAAATTTCACACTATACCATTACAGGGGGTAGAGGCGAGGGTGAGGGGGGAGCTGAGAGACAAACAAAGAGACACAAACAAACAAACAAACAAAACAGAGGGCAGAATGCTGTTTACTATTGATCAGATTAATGCAAACAATACTTCTCATCTTTCACTCCTTTGGATCTTTTGCTTAAAATTCAACCTAAATCTACACTACAACAAAATAAAAATGCATTCTTCAAGACTGGTTTGTTTCCTCTGGTGAAGGTAGCTTATCAAGTGCTCCCACCTCTGTAAAAAGGAAAAAACAGAAGTAGTAACACATATGTAAGTATGCATATTAATCTTAGCAATCAAATAATACAGTACAGTTTCAGTAGTATACACGTTCATATTTTTCTTCTCAACTATAAGAGTCAAATCCTTGAACTTTTCATATTTTAATGTATAAACTTTTTTCTTTTGAATGTTAATATTTTATAATCTGATAAGAATTATATCCTGATGTAATTTCACCTTTTTAGAAACAGCAGTGACAGAATGACAGCATTTCAAAAGTTTTAATGTTATCCAGTTATGCCTGCTATCCTACAGCCTGATCTACATGGCAAACCTTTAAAGCTTGAGGGAATGATTTTCAAGAGCAAAACCTGAAGGCCACTTTTAGTTATCACCAAAGCACTTAGCAGTTAAAACGTTCACTTCATCTTGCAGATCAAAATGCATGTTTAACCTGAGAAACCACTCCTGAATCTGAATGCCATGAGTGGGAGTTGGTCTCCTCCCCTCAAAGGAACATATCTTAACTAATATATCTAATGTAGTAAAGTTTCATTTGAGCAAAAATATTAAAGCATCTCTACCATAATAAAGCTTGTTTTTCACGTCCTGAATCTACAGTTCTGATTTTGTGTAAGAGTTTGTACTGGGTCTTGCTAATAAATATTGTTAAGGGATAATATGATTACATTCTGTGTCTTTTGAAACCTGGGAATACAAGAAGGTATACAAGGTCAGGGAAAAGACATTTTATATAATCCTGAGAGTCCATTATTTTTTAAGCCAGATAATAATACCATCTTTTCTGAATAAAGACAGCTGTTTGTCATCACTACCCTAAACAACAAATTGTTGCAATACAACCTTTTTTACTCATTTGTCCCAGGGAATAAGTGATTTGTCTTTCTTCCTTTCTGGGTTTTTCTTTGCAAGTCTGTATTATATTTTTAAATATCTTGTAGATGGTTTCAGAAGGGCTGAAAAGATTTTTAAAAGCTCAGAATTGTGTTTGGGTTTCATTTTGTTTGTTTTAAATAAAAACTAATGAAAACGCAGAAACTGCCAGATTTCTTCTTCACATAATGCTATTATAAAGTTACCATTCTTATAGAATCAGCTGTAAACTCAGTTTTACAATTCTTGTCACAATTTTGAGACTCCAGAGAGTTTTTACTAGCAGCATTTTGAGCTTTTTGCCAACATTGAGCTTACCATTGTTGCAATTTTATAATGTGATTTTATTGTAGAGCACATACAAAAGGGAACTGTATTTCTTTTGTCACCAAGTGTTTCAGAATTTCAACCACTGCTCTTGGCATTAAACTGAAGTCCTATTGAAAGTTTCATTGAATTGCTTTATACTAACTCCCATGTAATCAGTCTGTATTTAGTTTGTTTTCAACTCTTCTAAAAGCTGAGTCCACACGATTTTAGTGGCAGCTGTTATTATTTTCACAGTGCCTAGAGTAAATCAAGTGATATTAGAACCCTGCTCTATTGGATATTCATTGACCTACAGATTGGCAGGACCACCTGCACTCTCTAAATCAGGCCTATTCCCAAGTGCACTAAACTGGAATTGACAGTTCCTCACTGCCTCCAGAGATGCTGTTCAAAGTCTTGCACACTCAAATCTGTAGCAGATATATACATTCAAGGATAAGCCCATCTTTCCAGTAAATCTCACACCAGAAAGTGAGAAAGATTAAAAAGGTATTCACTAACCTTTAAGATGCAAATAAGTCAAAAATTCAATTATTGTGCGCACAATGTTTTCATCAGCCAGTGGTCTTCCAAGATTCCCTATAAAACAAGTTGGTTGTTACTTAGGTTGTTACAAAAGAGTTATCCTCTGCTCTCCACTCCCTCCTTTATGTCCACTAGCCTCAGATTGAAGGGAAATGTAAATTTAGCAAGCAAATTCATCAGCTCTGCGAAACAGAAGTTCTTTGTGTAGTCTGACTTTGTTCCAAATAATCCACTCATGATAAAGTAGTGAATTGTAGCCCAAAAGCTCAGAAAAGTATGTTTTTATATCTAATACAACATGCTTCTCTGATCTTGTGAAAGTAGACCTTTTGATGCTTTTTAAATGGCCCAGTTTATCAAGCTCCCAGGGAGCTTGTTATTGCACTTTGGGAGGTGGAGAAGTATGCTTTCTATGTCTACTAGAAAAAAAAGGGCAGGTGGGAGGGGAGATATCTTCTTTTTAGCAGCAGGATGGATAATTGTTCTGTATTGGAGAACAAATGATAGGCAATTTCCATGAGATTTCTAGTTCTCTGCATACAGATCAGATGGGTACAAGTATCTGGCTGACACTCCATTATTACATCACTGAAAATACTGTCCCTTGATGTTACCCCTAGGGAATGTGTTTAATCTCAGAACACAGTCTGAAAGACTGACTTTGCAGCAGGGAGAGTGCTTCCATAATGGAAGAGAAGATATTAGGACTCTAGTGACATACACGTCAAACGACAGACTAGCACAAATAAACAATATTGATGGGGAGCTGTGAGGGACACAGAGGTATGCAGAGTGTCAGCATTTAAGAATGCATTTAAGGAATTTGCATCTAAAAGTCTTGAATTCCAGTCTTTGTACTGGCACAAAGATGCTCTTATTACTTACATTAATAATACTTCTGTTATTTGAATCTTTCCTTGATTTTTATTCCCACCTAACCTGTTATGGATCTTTGTTATGATTAATCATCATATTAGTAGTTAATTGACCCAGATTTTTTTACCGATGTTATATCTGTTGGATAAATATTTTTCTTCAGTGTCGCAGGCATATTGTACATGAATATTTCTATATACTCTGCTGTTGACCTTAATTCTGTATAGAAGAATAGATACTTACAGACTCTAGTAAAGAAACAGCTATGCAATTCTTTGCATGAGTTTTTACAGTAATAACATGTTAAGATACTTCTGTAAGCAATCAGCAAAATTTAATAAATTTAATAAAATTCCTTCTTTTTCAATTAAAGTAAGAATCCCGAATTCCTTACCCATTTTTTATATTCAAATATCCTTTGGATAGGAACTCTATAATAAACTTCAGCTTCAAAGAAAACTTTTGATGAGAGAAGAGCATCTAAAATTATGTTCATAACAGAGGCAGTTATATAAATTTTCAGGTCACACCCAGACAAGTTTGGTTGGGTTTACTTGTAATTTTGGAGGTGCAGCAGTACCTGGTAAAAGAGTTGCATAACTCCTAAAAATCATATTCATGTAAAGGAGTTGGTAGTATACCCATAAATGGCAATATGCTGCTACATGAACTGCTCTGTTAGATTACGAATGCCTTCCTTTCACATTGTTTCTGACTGCCAAAGTATATTTATCACACCAGTGTTTGAGGAAGTAGGTTCTTTTTTTCCTTTCCTTTTATCTTAAAAACAAAGAGAACACCAAACCACCACCACCAAAACACCACACACACAACCCCACTATGCAGCTATGTACCAGAACTGACAGTCATTCAGAGAATGTAACAATTAGGAACTAAACTGACAGTCATTATTCTGAGAATATAACAACTAGGAAATATATTAATGTTACTCTTCTACTTACAAAGTAATTATGTCCATGAAGTTATAATTAAGCACATTTCCTTTATTTATGAACTTATTTAGCATTAGATACATTTGCTGGGTGGATTTAAAATAGCCTGCAAGAGCTCAGGGCCTGGGACTTTGTCTTCCCCCATTAGTGCAGTGATGAATGCAATAGTACTGAAGTAAGCATTGCTTTCTTCAGCTGAATAAGGAACAGATCACTCTAACAGCCTAAAGATGAGATTCATCCCAGTTCACTTTACAGGTCTACAGCAGATTTAGTTTCTCCTCAGGAGAAACAAACACAGGTGTTTTTTCCAAAAGTGTCTAGATCTTATTCTGGATCAGGAATTCAAAGTAGAGTGCCAGCTTCTCTTCATGAGGGAATCTAGACATATGTTGTAGAGGCCCAGCTTGGGATGATGAATCCAGAACCAGGTTGCATCCTTTTCATTGGCATTTGCTACATTCAGCTACATACAACCTCAAAACAATATGTTGACTTGACTTTGATTTTGACCAGGTTCTCAATCTTTTAATGAAGGCAATTCATCTTACTTCAGTACAGGAAATATCGCGAGACTTAACATGGACTTTTTTAAATACTGAAATCTCTTACAACATGTGCCATACAGCTCTGAAGTCTGGTTTCAGCTCTCAAGTGCTGGGGGGCAAAATAAAAAACAAAACCAAAAAAACCAAAAAAAAACCCCAAAAAACCCCCAACACACAGCTTTCCAGTTTCTATAGCTTTTCCTAATGAAAGATTCCTTTATAACTCACTTCTTTGCTGGGAAAAAAAAATAAAATGTCTAGGGTGACATTTGAAATACTTATTTGAAGATATGAAAAGAAAAAACTAGTTTATTCAAAGTAATATGATTTGTTATACTTTAAAAGCAACATACTTGTACTTTTCCCTAGGGACCAAGATGTCTTAAACAATGACCATGTACAGAGCGCACACTGAATGGCCAAATTTCATTTTTCTCCTTTCACATGTTTATTAGGATTTCTGTTAAAGCCTTGTACCGAGGTAGTCAGTTAGCTCAATAACAGTAAATAAATTACTAAACATAAAAAAAAAAAAAAAAAAAAGAAAAATACCAGCTTTCAGAATTTCATTACCTGCTTTAATGTCCTCCTCAGGGTGTATTTCACGTTTGCCAGTGAAACCATGTTTGTCATTAAAAGATCTGTGGTTATCTACTGCATCTGGTAAATGAAAAATCAGAGAAGTTACTTGACTTGACTTACAAACTTTGCTATATTGCTTGCTTTTCATGGATTTCAAAGAAAAGATCGCAATAGGGACTTTTGATGTACAGAATTATGAAGCAGCAATTAATGTGTCAATAAAGCACAAATTCAGAAGAAAGGTTATTTTTTTTTTGATTCATATAATTTGCAGACCCTGTCCTGTACTATGCACTTGCTGAAGCCATTACTGAATTTAGAGGAACTTGTAAAGAAAATGTAAGTTTGTGCATTCATGTGTAATTTGGGAAGTTGTTTTCGCTACTCTTTCCCCTGTTTTCAGAAAATGTTCACAGTAAACCTGCTTAATAGAAAAAACTGCAGATAGTTTTTGAAGGTTATTCACATAAACTATCTTACATGCCCCTGGTGCCTCTTCTCTCCCCTTTGCAGTGGGCATTTCGTTTATCAGTAAAAGCTGATCAATACGACCTGCAACAAAGGATGATTCCTATTATCCAGTCTTAGATAAATGGCATTTTGACAAGTACGTTTCCCCACAGTGTCTTTGCCAATTTGGTTAGATCTGCTTCCCGGCAAATATACTTTCAGACATTTACGGACACAGTTAATATGTTTAAGATGCATTAATCTTTATTTAGCTAACCTTAAGGATACTTACTACAACTTTGCATTCTTTTTTTAAGGTATCATCTGTAGTATTTGTTATATATAACTGAGAGTGAAAAATATAGAAGCATTGCTAATGAATGTTATTACATTAACAGGAATTAATGGTAAAAGACAGATATTTGAGACAGCTTAGCACTACGTGTCACTTTTCTTATAACCTACATTTGATTCTCCATCTTTGTAAATCGATGTGTTCCTGTATTTTAAAAACCTTGTACATCAACTGTTTTTCACATAATGAACTGTTAATATTTAGTTGCGAATTTGTATGTAATTGTTTTAATTTGGTTTGCTTTAACTGGGGGGGCGAGAGGAGGAGTATAGAAAAGCCAGGCAGTGAAGCCGTTTTCAAATAGAATTAAAGGTGAAATCTGAAATACATTGAGAAGTGCCAAAATATCACAATTCGTCATTCTTCCCTTGACATCCAAGATGCTATATAACACTTCAGAAGGGGGATGGTATTTGTCGTATGAAAATTACATTTCAGAAGCACAAAGAGTGACCAGATGTGCTTCTGGATGTAAAGCATCACAGCACCACTCTGCTTTAGAAAAAACAAGAGTTGTCTAAGATAATTCTATGATACACGTGTAATAAACATCTAAACGAGTGTTCTCAAAAATTAGTTTCTTCAGTCTTGCAGGTTTAGACAGAATTACTGTATTCATAGAAAAGTAATTGGCGCATTACAGTAAACTGGTTTACAAGGAAGAAAAAAGCTACCCTTCTGAATTTTGAAATGATGAAAAACACATAAGTGATTGACTTACGTGGCCCAAGCAGGTAACCAGCGCTATTCAAAGTCCAGCCCCTTTTTTCTTTTGCCTTAAAGAAAAAAATGCAGGTATGCCATTGCATGAACTACACAGTGCTTTCTGAAAACAAAGCAAACAGCACCCAAATGGACATTCTTTTAGCAGAAAATGTCCTCTGAAGGCTCCAAATCAAGAAATCCTGTAGAAAATAGAAGCCAATAATCTTGAAGAAAACTGTGAACTCTTGCCCTCTCCCCATCTAAGTCAATGATTCTGCTATTGGCACCATGTGGTGTGCAGATTTCACACCATGTAAGTGAAACTGCAAATAACACTTTGGAGGCAGAAATTTTGACTCTACACTCCAAGTTTGATTACCTGATAATCACCTTAACAAACAACGTTTTCTTTTAACCGTTTGGACTTACATGACAGCCTCTATAAAAAAGTCCACACATACACCATCTTTTCCGAGTCAGGTGGGACATTCGTTCAATTTTGGTGTATAAACTAGACATTCTTTTTCCCCTTTAGTCATACTACTTGTTTACAAGGGAGCTAGTATTCAGAAGCCCAAAATTCTTAACTAAAAACCTGTTATGCCCAAAATATTTTTAAGTGCGTGCTGCATCTTGTCTAAACCCTATATAAAAATACAGTGTATATCATTGCAGGGTTTACTGTTACTTGCCAGCTGAGACATGAATGCTGCCCAATGGATAGGACCTCCAATGGTGAAGTTAGTACTTACTGAGAAAACCAGTCCAACTGTTTCTGACAGGGTGGCACAAAGGATGAAAGACAGAAACAGGAAACTAGTGCACCTCTGCATCTGGAAAGAAACAGTGTTATAGTAAGTGCTCCGAGATACCGCTTTGCCTGGATCTCCCAGGGCACTGGGAGCATCCCCGCCGCGGATGCCGATTTGGCACCGAAATTCCACTGGGAGAGAGGCCGAGAGGGGAAGTACCTTGAGCTGGGGCGCGACGAGCTCTCCCTCGCAGTGGTCGCCGGGTGCTGGTCGCAGGGCTGAGGTCCCGCGGGTGGTCGCTCACTGCATGGCCGCGAGTGCGGACCTGCGCGCCCGGCCGCGGCTCCCTCCGCGCTTTATGGGCTGCAGCGCGGCCGCGCAGGAGGGGCACCCCCGGGGGGGCGGGGGGGAGCCGAGAGCCGCCCACCCCCCTCTCCTCCGCCTCCCCTGGGTCATCTTCCCCTCGCCAACCCACCGCATTAGGAGGGGCAAACATTATAGCAATTCAATTAGCGGTATTTGGGAGCGCGGCGCAGGCTGCAGGAAGATAACAGCCCGGGCAATTACGGCTGATTACGGCAGCCTTGGGCAGGCTGGCGAGCAGCGAGGGGAGCTCTCATCTTGGCAGCCTGGCCTGCGCCTGTCACCTGCTGCAGCTTCAGCAGGGCTTGGGTGGGCATGCGAAGGCGTAAAGTGAATAAAGGTCACTTCTCAGAGACTCGGGCACGGAAGCAGAGCTGAAGACAAATGTCTGCTTGTGATGCTGGCGTACAAGAGTCCGTGTCTAGGCTTTGCATTTGGGAATACTGAGGACTTCGCACACCCCTGCTCAGCTTGTGATCTCTGGAGCTCCCCATGGTCCAGGCCCCTTACAGTCCCTTAAAATCCCTTTGACTCATGGTTTTTGCTCTAGCATCAGAGCAAAAGGAGTTGAGTCAAAGCTCTGTTGTTGTGCTTCCATGCCACTTTGTATCTCAGATGTATTTTCTTTTTCTTTTCTTCTTTTTAATGTTATATGTGAATGGGTACGGATGGGGCTGTGATTAGACTAGTCCCAGTCTGTTAATTTATAACCAGTGAAGTTTCACCAGTTTGTTTGTCTTAGTGGTGGTTACAGCTGACACCAGAGCATGCAAAACTGAATTACAAGGCAGAGATTTCAATGTTAGTTCCCTTTTTTCTAGGCCAAGTTGTATTTTCTTAGCAACAATTAAGTTTATTCACCACAAGCCTCTCAAATTCATCTTTCAGTAAGAAAAACATCAGATATGGCACAGAATAAGTTATGCTTCCACCTCCTTTTTCTGAAGCTGCTTCAGATTAACTGCAAAGTTTTACATTAATGCGGAGCCAAGATGGCTATTAAACAGTGCAATACATCTATCATTCACCAGCTTCAAAGCAAACAATATTTTAATTCAATGTAGCATAACGTTTATAATCCAAGCTGGAAGCAGAAGCTGTGTCTTGTAGTTGTGTTTCCTACCCTTTTTTGTCAGGAGCAGTACAGTTGTAGTCGTCTAGCCACATCACTGGATCTCTCATCTAAAACTTCTCAAAGATTATTTTATACAATTCTTACATGTTAATATATGCAAACGGGAAGCTCAAATTTGCAGATTTCATTTGATGCTTTTTATCACTTGCTGAAGCTGTTACGTCAGCCATTGCATGATCCTCATCATTCAGACTAGACAGATCTGGAAAACAGCAATGTAATTTTTGCAAAGTATTGTTTTCCTTCACTTCATCAAAAGTGCATTTCTGGCTGAAATTGCCTGGCTGTCAGCTCTTAACTCCCCGAAAGTAATTTTTGAAACTTGAAGCTTCCGTGACACAGAATGTTTTCTTCATGTTATTTGAATAAAACCACAGAATTCATATCAAGAGATGTCAAAATTTGCATTTGAGCAATCATACAAAAAACCATGTTAATTCTATTATCTTTGACCACAGTTTGTTCTTCAGGTTCCCATAAAAACTATTTGAGACACTGTATTTTAACATGTAATTTTCATTCCTATTTTTCATCAAATACTTGCATCGTCTTGTCAAATTACAGAGTAAAATGGTCTCTTAATCTCCACTACAGTCAGATGCAAAAGAAAGCCTCTTTGTATAATCAAAGGCGTAATCCATCACTTGCCCATCATACTTTGTCTAAATCTATCTTTAAGTTAATGTCAGTTAAACAATTTTATCAGTCATTCCTTCAGCTGATGTTCTCATTCCCTCAATTTTCCTTGTCAAGAATGCTATTAGTCTTATTTTATTCCATAGGAATTTTATATCTCACTGCTCAGACAGAATAATTGGAATTGGTCTGAATCCTGCCTTTTCTAGCCTAGCTTGAAAATAGCCATCTCTGTGAAGACATGGTTTATTTTCTTATTGAGGTGGCTTATCAACGTACTAATTCCTTCATTGATTTATTTGTTGTTTGGTTAATTGTAAAGGCTGAATGCAATCTGCAGTAGCTGTTGGGTTATGTATAGTCCTCACCAGAGGTTCACCATCAGGCAAACTCACAATGAAGCTCATCTAAAACTTACTCAAGCTAATAGAACAATAAGCATTGATAACAAACTATCTCTAATGTCTCTAAATTGATACATGAGAGACAGGATTACCATTGGCTGTCTCACACAACCATATGTATTCTGTTGTATAATTGTAACTGCGTTTCATAATAATTAAATGAAAACAGAGTTAAGTACTTTTTTTCAGCCAGAATAAAAAGCTTTGAATTCTTCAGGAAATAATAATAATATGGATTAAACAAATTAGAGTATTGAAATATTGAGCTGGGGAAAAAAAAAAAAAATCAATTGCATTTTTGTCACTGGAGATTTAATTCTGAGAACAACAGTTCTACTATGTGTTTAATGGTAAAAAATTCCCTTATGTCCAAAGGATGAGATAGGATGACCTATTTTATTTTTAATTAACAAACCCCGTAAGCCATCAAGAATGGCTACTTTTTATAATATTCAGGAAAACCACAGAATAAAAGTGGATTTTGTGGTATAGTTTGGAAGGGTCTGGAGTTGCAGTGGCTCCCTTCACTGTCCATTCACTACTGAGAGATAACGAACGAAGCAGGAAAAAGTGTGTCTGCTATTTCTTTGTTGAAGTTGTAGAATCACATTTGGTTTCAGCAACCAACCAAGGAATATTAAAATCAAATACTAAAACCCACTTCATTCACAGAGTGATGTCCATCTGCACGAAAAAACGTGAGTTTTTTTTCCTACCTCCCAGATAACATCAAACGTTAACATATTGCTTAATACCATCCTCAAGTATGTATACAAAGTCTCTAGTATTACATGTGTTTCCCATGCACTGGAGTAATTCCAGTGACACAGTGACATTAGAGAAGGTAAATGTTTTATTGGAGGAGTCTGCTAACTAGACATGAAATTTGAAGATGTCTGTCTTTGAATCTAACTCAATATTGACAGGGGACCACTAACATTCAGTGTCATCAGTAACTCATGCTACATTTTTTTTTCTGCACTGGAAACAATCTTATATTTTTGAGATCAGTATTTTAACCCTGAATACAGAGATTTACCATGCCTGAGCATGGAGATCACAAATGCAATGTTTTCTATGGCTAAATCTAATTCTGAGTGGGAAAGGCACAAATTTCTTTCCAGCAGTATGGACATTGATAGATCTGAGCATCTGGAAGCAGTGAGGCATTCCAGCTGCCAACAGGGCTGTGAATTGCTTCACCAATCTGAAGATTTAATGTTATTTTGGCGATAAACGAGGACACCATCACAGAGCTGAAAAGTTAATGTAGTATTTCTTGCTGTTCAACAGCATTACCCCGCCCTTCAATATTTGTATCTCAGCTGCTCATTGTTAACCTGAGCAGAGAAGTTGAGGATGACACTGCCTGCATTTGTCTGAAGATGACATAGAACTTCAATATGCAACTATAATTTTGAAACTAGTTTGCTCTTTCCATTTCAAGAAACCTCTTGATTATTTTTTCCCCTCACATAGATAAAACTTGTTTCTACTTTAAGAACAGAGAACATGTTTTATTTAAATAGTAACAGAAGGGTCATTCTCCTCATCCTCCCAAAGCCTCTGCTACAGTTTTATTCCCATTTTGTAATTTCTGTAAAATGTAAGTAATTTTCACCGAGTGAATCTTTTACCCATTTTACCACCTGCAGCTCAGTTTTAAACAGAACTAAATATTATAGATAGCTTCTGAATTAAGGGCTTTCTGTTCTGAATTACACTGATATCAACTAATAATTTCCTGTTATTACATCAATCAGGTGTACACAACATATATCATTGCACACAACATATATCAATGTGACAATACTGGCTGCCACATGTTAAATCACCTTATATGTTTTAAAAACTATTTTGGTTCAAGAAGCACTCAGATTTTAGATGGTGTATAAAAAAGAAATAACAGAATAAAAACTTCAGAGAAAAATATCTAGAAGTTAATTACTATGAACATCAGTAATAATTGTGAGAAATGAGAAAAACCACTTAGTCTTGATTCCCACTTCATAAACCTTAGAGGAGAATAATGTGTCTATCCCATTCGGTTAAAATTAATCAACAGCTTCAGATCTATCAAGGACAGGTTGCTAACCAGTACAATCACATAAGCTTCATATCCTAAAGGTCAGACTAAACCAGCAGTTCTCTTCATGAGGTTTATCTGTGAAAAGCACTGAGAAATTGAAATATCCTAAGAAATACCATTTGCAAGATTTTCCAGTTCTGATAGTAGTGGATCAATAGAGATTGCACACCCTACTGCCATTTCTAGTCTTACGCATCCCCAGACCACTGCTATTTGGTCAAAGTGGCTCTTGTAGAAACCTCACTGAAATTCCAGGAGACCCACTGCGCCAGCAATTCTCTTTGTAGGCCACAGAGAAGGATGGCTTCAGAGCCACTGCCTCTCTCAGAAGCAAATCAAATATCTCAGCTGTGTAAGAGGCAACAGCACTTGGCTCTCAGCTCCTGCTAAGGTTAGAGCTCAACTGTTTAGAAGGCAAAACTCTGAGTCCTGCAACAGCTGGCTCAGAGAGCAGTGTTAGGACTTGTAGAGGCAGAGGCTCCTTTCCCAAGTTCTGAATTCTGACGCCTGAAGGAAGTTGGTTCTTGGGTTAAGCTACCATTTAATTCCTAACTTGCCAATGACTTCCTCCACCTTTGAACAGTAAACGCAGTGGAAGCTCACACCTACCAAACACAAGGTAGCTGTTTCTTCTTCTCCTGCAAGTTCTCAGGAAGAATTACTGCCTACCCACTGATAGGCAATGATGTGAGGAGCAGCTGATGACAGCTACCTGTCTCCTACTGAGCAATGTCTAAGGTCACAAAAAGTTTTGAAACTTTTCTTATTTAGAGGCAACAGAGATCTGAAGTATTTTGTCTCAATGTCCTGCTCAGTGTGAAATTATATGCTAATTATATTTTTTCTTATTTTAATCACTAAGGGTACATATGTGAATAGCTCTACACAGATACACTATGCCATATGATATCTTCTTTTACATCACATGAAATAAAATTTCTGTATTTTGTGTCTTTTAATGTTAAATAATCTGAGGCTTCACAGCTTTTAAAAAATCTTGCCTATATTAAAAGTAATATTAGCTCTTTTTCTGAAAACAACAGCATCACAATGCAATTAGGATTTCTGTAGTGGCTTTGATAGCTCTTAAAATGTGCGTATGAGGCATCATGCAAAAGGTTCCTATTATTAAATTGCCGTTTTGCATTCAAATCAGAATTCTGCAAATACTGTACTTTTTGCAGGGCCTTTATTTCAGCATCACTGGATAAATATAAAATTCTGCATATTTCAGCATCACTGGATAAATATAAAATTCTGCAAAATATAAATAATTACCACACATTTTCTTAAAGTGTAGTTTAGAGTGGAATGTTACTGGTTTATATTTTGTTAAAGCACAAAACGGAATTAGCAGGATGATATTACACAGCCCTCATTATCCTACTTTAAGTATACTCAATTAGTCGTCTTCTGCTTTGATAAGAAATGACCCATTCCATCTTACAGACCTACTGTGTAATCTGAAAACAGGTTAGGGAAAATTTGGTGGGTTGCATTGTATTCCAGAAGTGGAAAGGCTTGAGCACATTTGATTTCAGGTCAAATATACATCAGTCCTGTATGAATTTCATATGCTCATATGAATGTTAAGTATATTCTCTTACTTTCTTTTGACTTCCACTTGTGCTTTTAAACTAGTACTTCATTGCTCTGAGGGTTAAACAGTATCAAGGGTCTGTTTCTTTATCATCACTGCAGACAGGCAGATCACACTAGTTCACTTTCTGTTATGCAATCCAGGAAAAATCATACTCTTTATTCTTTGGCTTACAGGTTCTCACAGATTTGTTCAGTTTATCATCCCAAGAAAGAGAAGTGAAAGAGACTTTCTAGCTGCTTATAGACATCAAATTTGAGTACTGGATGTCAACCCTTTAATATCAAATGAGAAAGGGTTTCCAGGAGTCTACTTGTTCCTGCTTTCTATTGTGAGAGAGATGAGAGCCACAAAGATGATTATATGATGATCAGGAGTCTGGAGTATCTCTCTTATGAGGAGAGATTGTGGGAGCTGGGCCTATTTATTCTAGAGAAGAGAAGACTGAGAGGGGATCTCATTAATGAATATAAATATCTCAAAGGTGGGTGCCAGGAGGATGGTGCCAGACTCTTTTCAGTGGTGCCCAGTGACATTACGAGGAGCAATGGCCATAAAATAAAACACAGGATGTTTCACCTTAACATGAGGAAGAACTTCTTTACATTGAGGGTGGCAGAGCACACGGAGGTTGTGGAGTCTCCCTCTCTGGAGACATTCAAACCCTGCCTGGATATGTCCCTGTGCAACCTGCTGTAGGTGGTGCTGCCTTGGCAGCCGGGTTGGACTAGATGATCTGCAGAGGTCCCTTCCGACCCTAATGATTCTCTGATTCTCTGAGAGATGTAAGTCTAGTCTTAGGTTTGCCAAGACTTTTCTTTCACCAAAAGAAGCAACCTGGTTTAATAATCATAGAACCTTGGGAGTTTATTGTAGCTGGCAGACTGACTCAGACAATGTGCTTTGTATTATACAGAAAGTACATATGCCCAGCTTTAGATCAGGGACACTTACAATGGTTGGTTAAACTTCATGTTTTGGGGAAATCCCAAGAGCTTTTTCTAAAGACCATGTCACTAATGAATTTATGTCAGTACATTTCCTACATTTTCCTATTGAAGTTGCATGAAAATAAAGAAAAGTTTCCTATGGTTTTCTATCAGCATATAAAAGTGCTGATACTACATGTATTATGAAAAACCTTGCAGTGTCCTTTTATCTTGTGAATTTAACAGCTTATTCTGTTCAACATCACATAGTTTGTAGGTTGACACATTGCGCACCTCTTACTTCTCTAGACTCTTGTTTTTTCACTCCACTTCGTTAACTTCTCTTCTGATGATTGTTTTGGTCACGTAGGTTATAGAGGTGACTTTTGTGAATAACCAGAGTTTCATGAATGAGAGAAAAAGCAGCAATAAATGTCTTCTCATGTTAAGATATTCTTGATATATTGCTCATAAAATTATCCCTGACAGGCATTTTTTGCATTCTTTTAAATTCTACAAAAGCAGTTTAGAAAAGCACTGGAGAGATGATTACATATATATATATATATGCACACAAGAATGCAATAAATAAAACTTTTTGTTAACTGTAATAGGCTCAAAAAGTTTATAAAAGTAACTAAATGAATTAATTTCCATAGAATTTCTGCATATAAAATTGCTAGATTTTCTCTCTTGGCTCTCCTCTTACTAGAGAATTAAAAAAGGCCCTTAAAGAAAGGGTGTTCAGCCAAAGAGTTATGAAGGATATCTTTGAACTATGGTACAGTTCATTATCATTCTTCAAAGCTTGTTTTATCCCTAGATATATAACCCTCTATGACCCAGAATTTAGAGGATGCTTGCTGGAAGTATTTAAGTAATAAGAATAGAAGACATGCTACTTTGTAGAGGAAGCTAAATGATTTCTATAATTTATCATACCAACTAGCAATCAGAAGAAAGCCTGTTGTCCAGGTTGTTGAATAAATTATTGTGTATATAAAGGGAACATTTTCTGATTTTATGATTATTTCAATTCCCAAATATAAAGAGATTTCTGTTAAAAGTGCTGTAGGAATACAATGCACTCTTTGTCCGATTTTAGTAGAACTGCCACAATTTAATTTCCTCGTCACAAGTGGGCCTGACTCCTTTATTCATATCTTCATACCTTTTTCAATCTTTATTTCTGCTTCTTAGATGGATGTTTTTTTTTTTCCCCCAAAATTTATTTTGTCAGGTTAAAGGTCATTTTTAAAACTTACTTTACAGTTCAGTGTGCAAAAACATGAAATCAGTATACCATATTTATCCTCATAAAGTATGAAAGAAACACTGTGACAGAACTTGTGAACTTTGAGAACAGGAATAATTGCTTGGCAGAGTAAGTTATTTGTTACTAAGCTAACCATCTTATAACAACAACTAAACCATCACTTGTTCCTGAGTCAGCTTAATCTTTCTACATAGGAACTGCAAAAGCTGGCTCTCTGTTTCAGCAGTTCTTTGCTTGTAATCTTCTGGAATGCAATTTAATTTTCCTCTGGTTCACCTGAGAAATGCTTCCAGGAACCTGATGAATCAGGATTTCAAGGAACACCTCAACACAGAGCAAAATTAAAAATAAAATTTAAAACCCATAGCTTTGTATGTGCAATCTGAATTTGCACATTTGGAAAGACTGATTATGCTTTGTGATGTGATATTGCTTTGTCTTGGCTCCTGTTCTCAGATGCACCTACAGTTGATAAAATTTGTGCCGGTATAATTTGGACTGCAAATGTAATGAAAGATGTCTTCTGGAGAGATTTCTATAGCAGAAACCTTTGCTGTTATTGAAGGGAAATAAACACATCTTTTACTGAAATTTCAGTCTATCAAATATAGGTAAATAGCTTAGATAAGAGTGGGAAAGGTAAATATGTAATATCCTCACATGTCTATGATATTAGAGTCATTTTGCAGTAAAACTACAGTTAGGATGATTCATACCTCTTTTGGAACTATTATTTCAAGCTATCTATAGGTTCAAGAAGACATTATTGCATGTCTTGATGGCTGTATTCAGAACCATAACTTTGCACTTTTCACTAAGTGAGTTTCAGGCAATCTAACTTCAGGTATATTAGTACCTAAATTAGGAATCAGTGATGCCTCAAGAAAATGATTGTATTTGTTAGTAATTTCTCTCTCTCTGCTGAAAATATGGGCAGCTGACATCTTGTGCAGCTAAGACTCTTAAGTCTTATTTAGATGCTAAAGAAGAGGGTATGAATGCCTCTTCATATATAAGAATCCATTTGCCTATGTTACCTACAAGTACTTTTTAAAAAATTATCTAAATGGTTTACAAAAGTACAGGTTTGTTCTTCGGAACTTCAGCCACAAATGCCTGACTTCATAAGCCATTTCACTGTATTGTACTTTTTATTTTTACATAGAATATAAAAGGTTTATTCTTCATCTGAAATTTTAATTCACTAAATGTACAAATGCTGAGGAAAAACAAAGGGTAGTTTTTCTTCAGATCAGTTCAATGGTTAGATTCCTTCCCTCTTCCCCTTCCTTCCTTCCTTCCTTCCTTCCTTTCCTTTCCTTCCTTCTCTCCTTCCTTTCTTCCTTTCCTTCCCTTTCTTCCTTCCTTCTGTTCAATTATTACTGAAAATCCACAGACTCCATTTTCCCTAAATAATCAAATAAAGCAAATTGAATAAAGCAGAAAATCACAGAAATATGCCTGGCAGACACTAGCTTACTAGTTTTCTTGTATAATTGAATAATATTTATCAAGTAAGCTTCTATATACTGAAAAACCATGAAACACTAGAGACTTTTAAAATACTTACACCTGTTTTTCATTAGATATCTACTGTCTTGAAAAGGTAAATGGTGCACATTAGCACTTCAAGAAGAAAACAAGCAATTTCATAAACATTTCTGTAAAAACCACTTGTAACAAACGAAAATGGCTTGCTCTAGTCCGTGAAAGCTAGTAAATACAGACTCTGCTGAAGGTGGAAAGGAAGTGTTTCGTAAACAAAGCCATAATACAATACTGAAAAACTACACGTTTTTGATATTCTGTGGGAAGGAGAGTGTTCATCCAACAGGAAGTTTTAAATTACTGAGGATTTTAAAGATTGTACCTGGTATTTCAAATTAGGAACAACAGGCGGGTGAGCAAAGGTGGATTTAGGGAGGGAGGGGGGAAGGAGAAAAGTTTTATTTTTACTTGCAGACATCTCTCTAGGCTAAAGAAAAATATATTTTAAAATTTACTTTGTCAAAATATGTGGAAAAAATAGGGGTAGGACTTATTTTGCGTACCTACTTTTAGACAGCTGCACATGAACTACTCAGTTATCTTAGCTCCACTAGAGTTAAGAGACCTCTTCAATATGACCATTGGAACTTAGAGTGCTAACTAAGATAACTAGCTGTAGATAACTGCGTACTTTAAGGTAAGATAGGTAATTTTCTGGACTCCACTGACTAGCTGTCTTTCAACTATAATGGCAGCTTGAACAACTAGTTCTTATGTAAAACACCTACACTACAGACATGGGAAGTTAGTTACTTACAAAGTGGTCAAAATTATATCTTGCAACATGCCAAATATAATTAGTTTTTAGAAAATTAGAATATAACATTTGTTCATAACACTTGTTTTGTGCTCTATTAGCTTGTCTACTCTGACTTGTTTTCACTTTAATAGGTATATTGGTTTTGGCTGGGGTAGATTTTATTTTCTTCAGAGCAGCTCATATAAGACACCAGTGTTTCAGCTACTGCTGAACAGTGCTTGTACAGCATGGAGGCTTTCTCTATTTCTTATGCTGCCCCATGGAGGCGTACAAGAAGTCAGGAGGGGACACAGCCAGGACAGCAGTCCCCAACTTCAGTATATGTTCAACGTATTTCAAATATTCTTAATATCTGACCGGCGTGGCAGACTGTCTGCACTGGCTTCCTCAGTGACTTTGTCAGAAAGTTTGTTTAGTTCATGTAAATGTAGCCTACTTTCAAAAATTTGTGCTGGTAATTGACATTCTGGTCATGTATATTACTCTATTGGTAACATGCTTACCCTTGTAAGCAGAATTAGTACAGCAGTCAACTACTAGAGGAAGCACACTCTATATGTTTTGTAAGTAGGCATTTATTCTCACTGATGAATTCAAGACTGAGGTGAAATTTGACTTCAGCTGAATGTGAAGAAAGATGATGGATGAAAGATGATGAAATAAGAAATCTCAAAAGGGTATTTTCTCAGTTTAACTTAGAATCTTCCAAGTTCTGCGTATTGACATTAGAACAGTACTTTAAGTCCAAGCTGGTAAGGACTTGGTGAAATCCTTGGTATTTTAAGAGCTAACCTTGGAGCACAACAGGTTGGAAGAATTCATTATATATTGTGGGGAAACAACACAAATGCTTTTGCTGCCTTATTTAGCGGCAGACATCTTTTGAATATATTGGAGAACTTTCTTTTACCTTCCTGCAAGGTAAAAATGAGACACATGCTTTTCATCTGCTCTGCTTCAGATAAACTGAGATGCCTCAGTTTTCAATTAGGTCACTCCAGGTTTTCACTGGGAAAAACAAACACTTCAAGAGGAACAGGATGGAAGGACGATCACTGTCCAATCTGTTAAGTGGCATGTATGTCTTCGATTTGACACTACGAGTGATCATTTTTGCCTTATTTTATTCATTTACCATGCAAGTTAACTGCAACAATACCTTTGCAAACTAATTCTGAAGAATGTTACTGTCGATTAAATCCTATTTCTGTTATCAGACTTCAACCTGAAGAAAACTGGCTTGTTGACAAAACCCTAACCACGAAGTTGAAAAACCTCATTTTGTGTTGTCCTAAGGTTTCATCAAATTGTTTCAGTTCATAGATGTTGTTTCAAATTTCAAACTGTGCTTCTTAAAATGCGATGTTTTCCTTTTTCACTTGTAACCTGGGTATGGAAAAGTCAGCTAATGAAAAAAAACCAAACAAACCCCAAACCTGGAAGATTCACTGACTGAATGAACAGCACAACTTGTTACATATTGTATCTAGTTTCTTTTATCAAAAAGGTCCTATGAATACTGTGTGCATAATACTAGCAAATTACTGCAGTTTCTGAAGACTGAGAAAAACCTGACCCTTTGAAGTGGCATTTCTGCTTTTTTCTGATCTGAACCTCAGCTATTAGAAATAGCTCGATCATTTTCTTTTCCATGATTACTGTCACCACAGAGATGTTACTTTTGGTTTCAGAAATTCTTACCATATCTTTGAAAAGCATCCCATTTTTCTGTCTGTATAGCCTAGAGTTAGAAAATGATGTTCATAGTTTATATAAATGAAATTTACTCATTTTGTGTATATTTATGGTTAGCTTGCTTATTTTATTTTCATTTTATTCCTGCATTAACTCCTATTTGAAGAATGTATGTGATATTTAGGGAAATTTTAATGCTTTGAAAGTCATTTCAATATTTAGGGGTGTCTAAAATATTTTTTTATTAAACTTCTGTAAACGACGACCTTTAAAATGCAATGGTGTCAACCATGGAGCCTTGTGAGTCATTCTAGGCTATTAAGAAGCAGACTCATCTTTTTTCAAGATAGCATTTTTATAACAAAGTACTAAGTCATCGACTATTCAGAAAACATTAAATAATAAAACAGTCCTCTCATTGGCAGAATAATTCCACTGTAAGCAATGAGAATTACATTCGTGTGCGCTTCCATGTATCCTTATCATTCTGTTTTCTGGATACTGTTTCTTGCTCAGTCTGGCTCCCTGGGTACTCTCCATATTGAATTTTGCTGAATTAGTTCTTAACCTCTGCCTTTTTCTTTCTCTTTCATATGTTCTGAACTTTTTCCTCTCTGTTCCTTAGCCCCACCATGCCAATATCTTCATAAAGCATGAGGGAATCGAGCAGGATTTGGCTTAAGAATGTATTAACACTGGTTAGGGGTGGGGGCTGTGGAACTATTGTCCCAGTCATACATCAGTTCTTTTTGAATAAACATTACCCTTATACCACATGCAGCATGTGGAGGGTTAACCACCAAGCTTCCTTATTAAGCAGTGTTTAAATACTTTTTAACAAAAAAACCCAGAAACAAAACCAAAAAAAAAAAACCAACCCCACAACAGAAAACAAACAACCCCCCCAAAATTTAGTGTTCTAACTCTGTAATTGGATACTTTAATATACTATTTGATCACCTGTATATTCTAATTAGCCTCTTCTGCATCTGTCTGCCTGTAATATTAAGTCTTCACAAAGTGATGTTTATTGTTTGTGGTTCTATATTTAGTTGGGATCAGACTAAAAAAAAATCCAAACCTTCGATATGTGTCCAACCTTATTTAGGAAACCTCTCCAAGCAGTTTTACCTTGTAGCATATTTATCAAGCATTTATAATTTATGTAATTTAAACCTGTTACAGTCAGATCTAAGCAAAAACACAGTATTGCTTCTCCTTCCCTAAATACGGCTTCAGAAGGAAAGCCATCCTAAGAATCTCCAATTCTTCCTCACTTTCCCTGCCTGCAGAGATTTTTAAGAAGGCAAGTCAAGTGGGGATTCAGTTCTCCATGTAGCTATGTTATAAAATGCATTCACTGGTGCTGCTTTTTCAAACGTGACATTCACTTTGACGTAGCACATACATGAAAGCACATAATTTCATAATATATCTTTGTTAGGCTATCAACAACCATATCTGAGTAGAAACTGCACAGGAAAATTGGGATAAACTATAATTACTCAGACTGGCCTTTGAGCACGACACAGAAATCTGTGGTGTATTCATGTGGTGAGTATTATGGGATGCTGATGAGTGCAGGCACACAGAACAGCTCATTCAGCAACAGAGCCACATGAGCTACTCTTTGTCTGTGTATGCTTATCCACCCTCCAGCAGGGACTAAAGCTGTAGCTTTTCTACCTTAGCAGTAGGTGTTGGGTATGAAGCTGTGCCTCTCCATGCACCCTGAATACAGCTTTTGTGCAAGCTGTATGGTCCCGAGTTCTCTCCAGTCATTCAGCTGTATCACAGACTTTTCTTTGAAACCACCTTCACCCTACACCTTCTAATTTTACTATCTTTTCTCCTACAAAATCGACAGTGAGCCTCTAGCTTTTGTCTTCCATGCCAGTTTTCTCCCACTCTATTATTTTTTTGCTAGATATATTTCCTTGCCAGTTCTCTTTTTCTTTAATTTTTCATCTTCAAACTTTGCTCATTCTGTCATGGGTGTATTTCTATCATAGAGGTTCATTTTTACTTTTTTTACTGTATAACTAAGGATTTGGATTCAGATCGCCTTCAGGCACTGTAAATCCCAGGATATTAAAATGTCTTTGGTGCACATCCAGAAATGTCTTTTTGAGAATATGTTGGGATGTAAAAGTTAACAGTCCTTGGCACCAGTACTGAACCCCCCTTCATTTTTATCCGAGTGACTTCCTGAAACCTGTAGCTGCAAACAGGCTGACATTCCTCACTGCTATGAGTTGTGAGAGGCAATATTGTCCACCCATATTAGCCTGTAACAGACACTACTGACCAAGGTGATGGCTTATGACAAGATCTTGATCTCTGTTTTCCATGAGTAAACCTCATCAGAGATCAAAATCTACGATCTTGGTATTGTTCCATGACATAGTCCTGCCATTCAGGTTCATAAAAAGTAACAGATGTAGCAGGTGACAGCTTTGAGGCTTAGCTTTTTTGCCTTCAGACTTCACCACCATTGAGCCTATTCCCAGATCTGTTCTGGAAATTCAATTATTCCACCCTCAGTATCCTCTATTTCATGGCGTGCCTGCTGGACAGCTTATGCAATTAGAGAAAATGTTTGTGGCTCTGATCCCGAGTTACTTCTTGTTTCTCAGGATGAGTAGTTGCCCAGTGAAGGATCAACTGTGACCATTTACTTTCTATTGATGGTTAGTTACTGTTTATTCCCCCTTCAATCCTGATTCTTTTAGAAGGCTGGTAAGACTCTTTCCTTTAGTTGGAGACCCTCTATAATGTATATAGGTCTTTTTTAAGCGACTGCGAGAATCTGGCAGATTACCACCCCTGACTTCAGGATGATACAAGTGGCTTCCTCCATTCCTCTCTTTCTCCCTTTCATATTTCTTTCTTTCCTTCCTGTCTGCCTGCCTTCCCTTTTCTCAGCTGATTCCATCACTTTCTGGACTGCAGGTCAGATCCTGACCTATTTTGCCTTTTTGTTTAGCTATCACCTATTATCATACCTGCTCTTGATAACATATTTCCTTCCCAGCCATAGCTGTAGATTTTCCTTTTATTCTGCAGTTCTGCTTTAAAGGGATTATGTATGTTTTAATGAATGATGCCAAGTTTCCTGGAAACATCTCCTGGTTTTGGCTGGGATAGAGTTAATTTTCTCCCTAGCAGCTGGTGCGGTGCTGTGTTTTGGTTTTCGTCTGATAACACACCAATGTTTTAGCTGTTGTTGAGTAGCACTTACCTTGATCAAGGTCTTTTCAGTCTCATGCTCTGCCAGCGAGGATGGGCACGGGAAGCCGGGAGGAAGCAGAGACAGGACACCTGACCCAAACTAGCTAAAGGGGTACTCCATATCACAGCACGTCATGCCTAGTATATAAACCGGGGGGAGTCACCCGGAAAGCCCAGATCGCTGCTCGGGTCGGGCTGGGTATCGGTCAGCAGGTGGTGAGCAATTGTATTGTGCATCACTTGTGTTTTTTCTCTCAGGGGTTGGGGTTTATTCCTTCCTCATTATTATTACTACTACTACTACTACTACTATTTTGCTGTTATTTCAATTATTGAACTGTTCCTTTCTCAACCTGCAGGTTTTTACATCTTTCCCGATTCTCCCTGGGTGTGAGGAAGAGAGTGGCTGGTGGCCGGGTGGGCTTAAACAGTGACAAAACATTTTTTTATTTACAATTAGACTCTCACTTAAAGTTACGCAATATGTATAAATGCAATACATAAAACAGGACACATAATTTAATTAATAGGAATGTTTGGGGGGTTTATGTGCTGAATGCAGGGTGGGTATCAAAGCATTAGCCCTACTGCCTAGTCCTTAACCCTTGAAAATACTTCCTACTTCCCAGACACATAGCTTCTAGAAAATAGGGTACCCACTACTTTGTGAGTTCATCTTCATAAACCATAGCTATTCCTATGACCTAGGTAAATATTAATGATAGCAGAATATCAGGAACTCTCTGTAACAATGTTCGGCAATTTAGCATGTAAGAATAATAAAGAAATATTTCATGCCAATGAAACATCTATATGTAATACCCCTATAGTAGTCGCATCTTCCCTGTGAAGGTGGTGAGGCCCTGGCACAGGTTTCCCAGAGAAGCTGTGGCTGCCCCACCTCTGGCAGTGTTCAAGGCCAGGTTGGACGGGGCTTGGAGCAACCTGGTCTGGTGGAAGATGTCCCTGCCCATGGCAGAGGGTTGGAACTAGATGAGCTTTAAGGTCCCTTCCAACCCAAACCAGTCTCTGATTCTGATTCTATGGAGAATGATTCCTGAATCAAGCTCCAATTGCTTACAGACTTAAAATACAGGAAAGGTTAGTTTTATCTTTTGAATCTATTGACTTAAGAACTAACAATTTCAAGTATATAATAAAGACCTAGGAGAAACCACAAAGAAAAAAATATATCTTAGTTTGAATTCTTGTTTCCAAAACATCAACATTGTTTTGTAGTAATAGTTTTGTGCACCGGTGTGGTGGTACAAACGAAATTAGCTCGTAGTTGCAGCTCTGTTTCATTTGCTATAGCATTTCCGAGTAAACGTACTTGCAAAATGACTTTTTTTACATTTTGCTAATAAAATGATGCATATTCCACCCTTTAAAGATTGTATTCTCATTATGCAAATTTGTATGAAAAATTGATATTTGTGCCACAGATCAACAAACATATCTTCATAGGGTAAGAAAAGAAAAAATAACCTCTGTGTTTCTTGTGCAGCTTGGAGTGTATTGGCTTGGGGTTTTTGTTTTGGTTTAGTTTTTTCAAGGTACCTTTAGCCTTATTTTTGCTGCACACCTTCACGAGATTTTTTTTGCATTGCTACCACCTAATGGTCATAATGTCTTGCCTTAACTCTAATGGTAGTAATTTTGTCTTACGCACAGCTTTCAGACAGAAATCATACAATGGCTTTTGTCTTTCGATCAAAAAAATAAAAAAGTAGTAAAATACTAAAATTACTGCCAGACTTTCATCAGCTAATTTTTTTCTATTTGCACAGTACAGTCTTTCTTCTTCAGTGTTCCTGACTTTCTAATGGTAAAGAGGGTTATGATTAATTTGCAGATAGAATAGCCCTTTTCTAAATGCATACTACTCAATAAATGAACAAGCTGCTAACAGTAATTAAAGTAATGTCATCCTGTGCTAAAATTGCTTGTGCTAATAAAGCTAATTGGCAACAGAAAGCATTAACTGTGATTAGTCATATGCATCTAATGTCATCACCAGTGCCTATAATTTTCTACATAGAGGGAATTTCACATCTGTTTTAAATCACTTGTCTGTTGTCTGCCTTGGTGTTCTCTCCTATATTATTGTATCAAAGATTCTTTTACTACAATAGATGAGAGAAAAGTTGATTCTCTTTTTCAAAGAGCTGCACAGTAGAGAACAAGATATGAAGCATTTCCAAGTCACTTACTATGAAATTCATGCTCGATTTTAGATAAATTAATAAATCTGCATTTTCCTTCTTTTGCATATAGCCTGATACCTCTTTCTACAGCATGTACATTATTTGCAACAGAACGTTCATCTAATCAACTTAGACCCAAGCTGTATTTCACAGTAAAGCAGATGAGTCAAAAGATCCATTTTGCATCTGTTACGGAAATTTGCAAGAAATCATTATCAGAAAGACAAACTTTCCAGACTTTTGCACCATTTATGATAGACAAACTCTTAGCTGTAAGAACACTAATTATTTGCTGTATCAATCCAAAAGGGCAGATCTTAAGTTATCAAGAACCAGGTGGCTGAAAATGCAGCTTTAGAGACCAAAAATTTACTACTTACTTTTTTTGCAGCATTCTTTTTTTATATTTGAAGATTTCCTCCTTTCTTCAGTTTTTTAATAGCTCACCAATCACTTCTACAAGTGTTTTTCACAAATCACATTTACTATGCCTCTCTAATTCACACAGCTTTCGCTGTTCTCTGTCCAAATGGGTACCTTTTTCTAAAAACACAAAGGTGTTCTCAAGTTCTTCAGCTGAGGCTTTTTACCTGTGCTGGATGGAGTAACTATTCCATCTGACCCCCACCATTTACTACACTTCTTAGTTTACTTTTATCCAGCTGCTTAGAATCACTGATTGTGTTCACCTGATGTTTGGCCTCACTGACTGTGTAAAAATGTAGAGATATCATATCACCTCAGGATCAGCAAAGGCAAACCAACTGATCTCAGCTTGCAGAGAGATATATAGAGATAAGAGTAAAGGGAACATTTGCTCTTTGAACAGCTCCAATGAGCCTTTTTGTGTTTTGCTGCAATTACCTGGCTTTTTCCACTTCTTATTTCAGGCATATGCCCATTACTCAAGAAGCCACCTAGTTGCTTGTGATGTTTTTTTAATCCCATTTCTGAGTATGATCAGGTCCTGACTTTTTTTCATCCCTCTTCATTTTCTAAGACTAGGTTCCAGATCTACTTATAAAAATGCTCATAATTTTGGAATTTGTCATGATATTACTCATATGAATTAGATGCATCACTATGACCTGCATCTGTGGTTAATGTGACACTAATGTCAGTACCCTCACTCTTTCATAGAGTATCTTAAATTTCACAAAATAACTTAATTGCAAAGATACGAAGAGCCTGATACTTACCCATATCAAACCATTCTTAATCAGATTCAATTTCTTGGATTGTATAGACCACAAATGATTTTGTTTTGTTGAGTTTTGGGTTTTTTTTAAAGATTCAGTAGAAATGAAAGATACAAATTTGAAACCCTAGAACTGCGGGTATTAATGTTCATTTTATCAGCTGATAACACAAACTTCATGATAATTTGTTCAAAAGATCCGAGTGACATGTTAGGGAGCTCAGAGGAGAGTGACCATATTGGCTCACTTGTACCTGTGCTTCTCAATTTCAGAAAATGTTCTTTAACTTTTAGATGACTTAGCTGACAAAATCTTCCCATTCTGAGAGGCCAAAGTGGTCCTGTTCTGATTTTGGCTGGGATATAGTTAATTTTCTCCCTAGCAGCTGGTGCAGTGCTGTTTTGGCTTCAGCCTGAGAACAACGCTGATAACACACCAATGCTTTAGTCGTTGCTCTGTAGCACTTACCCTGATCGAGGACTTTTCAGTCTCATGCTCTGCCAGTGAGGAGGAGCATGGGAAGCCAGGAGGAAGCAGAGACAGGACACCTGGCCTGAACTAGCCAAAGGGGTATTCCATACCACAGCACGTCATGCCCAGTATAGAAACTGGGGGAAGTTATCCAGAGGGGCAGATCACTGCACAGGTCAGGCTGGGTATTGGTTAGCGGGTGGTAAGCAATCGTATTGTGCATCACTGCTGTTTATCGGTTTTTATTCCTCTCTTTTTTCCTTTTTGTTACAATTATTATTATTACATTTTACTGTTATTTTAAACTGTCCTTATCTCAACCCACAGCTTTCACCTTTTTCTGATTCTTCTCCTCATTCCACTGGGGCAAGGGGAAGGGGGAGACTGAACGGCTGTGTGGTGCCTAGTTGTCAGCTAGGGTTAAATCATGACAGGTCCATGCAGACCCTGGAGATTTCTAATTTTTGACAGTTTTGATAACTTTAAAGTACCCAACTCCTTTGTAATGGCAGCAGTACTCATGTTTATAAGAAATAGGCACTGTGTTTGCCTGGGCACATAAAATCATAACCCACCTCTGTGAAATCTCTAAAAAGAGCCCCAAGCTTTTACCTGTGTATACCCAAGAGTAGTATGTAATTGTTGTTAGAGCTCATGACCACCACTAAAGACCAGTTCATCCTTTCTATCCAACATGGTGAACTTGGATACTGACTAATGCTGCCCAGGGAGTACAGTTAGGACTCCTGGTCTTGCGAATGACAGCATTTGCAAGAATGTTTTACAACCAAAGACTTCAAGACCCAAATTTAGATGCTCTTTCATTTCAGTTAAAGAAGTATATGATCACTATATGGGCCGTGCAGCCAACATTTACCGCCGTAAGACTCATGGAAAATGTTCCTGAAAAGAGATGACGAGGGGGGCATGATGAAATATGACGCAACCACAAAAAATGATATCGAGACACCAGGGACTGATTATGAGGAGAAGCCATTTAACTTGTAACCAAAGGAGGACAGCAATGAAGTTTCTCATGTCACCCTCAGGGATTTTGGGTGGAGACTCTTCAGCAGGTAGTACAGTGATGCTTACGTTGTATTTGCCTCAAGATGTTCATGCAAGGGAGAAGTCCTCTAACATCAGTGTTGCCTACAAGGGCAGAATAGAGGATAAGTCTTCTTGGTACAGGATGATAAACACTATTTCATGCTAGAGGAGTGGAAAATTGAAACGATAGGGCCCAGTTTTAGGTATTTTTAAGGAGACAAAATTAATAACAAGGAAGCATAGACTGCAATAAGGAAATAAAATTAGAAAATGAGTAGATAAATGTGAACTTTTTGGCAAACATGGAAAGTTAAGGGGGAGTTGTGCCTCACAAGTCTATGAGATACAGTGCTACAAATGGGGTTGTGCCCTGGAAAGCTAATCTTTATGATAGAAATGGAAAATGCTTTTAAATTCAGAGTTTTTTAATCATTGATCAGAATTGACATGTATCTGAAGCACATTGTAGGATAATCATAGGCTAGTTACTTAATTCCTTGGCATTCTTCTCGTCACTGCTTCTTCATATCACCCTTCTCAAATTGAAGTTTTGTCATTTTATGATTTAAAAGCTTTATGGTTCTTGCCCTCACTTTGGAACTTACATCCTACACATTTATCATTTACTGGTCTAATGGATAAGTAGACCAGTAAGGGGCAAATTGACCTGCCTGAGAAAGAAATGCAATATGCTGCTACCTATGTAACTGCTGTCCAGCTTCCCAGAATATCACTTAACATTTTATTTGTAATTATTGTTCTTCTGATTAGTAAGCAAGAAATTTTTGATAATGAACTATCTCTATCATTCAGTTTCAGTTAACGTAACTATATGGCTACATGAGCCAGCTATTTCCCTAGGCTTTCCCAATAATCACTGGAGAGGAAGGTTTCTCTGCAGGAACACTGTGAGTCTACCTACTGCAGCTCATGAATGCTGCCTTTTCAAATATAAAAACATTTGTCACTTTCAGACTAAACAAATATGAGAAGATATTAATAGATGCTACAGCCAATTTAAGCTTTAGGTGTTCAAAGTGCAAAATAGTCTTACACAGCAACTAGTAATGCTAATCCTGTGTCAACACGTCACCAGTAAGTAAAACACAGAAGTGTTACCCTGGTCATCATTCAAATGTATGTTCTACAGCAAATGTTTCATCAATACAAAAGTGCCCAAATCTGACTAAATCTCAGTTTAATTACTTGGTTAAGAGTTTTTATTTCTTTTAAGTGCATAGGGAACATTACAAATTTGCTGACAGAACTCCAGTACTACATCCAAGACTGCAAATTTTTTTAGGGTACTTTTATTTTTTTTTTACTATGGAGTTAGCCCACACTAGGAAGATGATTCTGGTGTACTTCATACAGAATTTAAAAACTTTTCCTGTAAGATGAAATTGTCCATCTTTTCCTTCTTCTTTCATGACGGCAACAGTCATAGATTGATATTAGTGTAATTAGTGATTATACGTGTAATTGAGGAGTTTCACTATGCTGTTTATTATTATTTATTATACTAAAAATCTATGAAAAGGAGGCATTTTTCCCTACACTGTTTATGAAAGGGCAGGTATATCTTTTAATATCACAGTAACAGCTGTTTGAGAATGTGCCACCACTATTGATTCTCTGGTGTCATTAACAGTTGTAAACCTGATGAAAAGAACAAAAGCTTTAATCTTAAACCCATTTAAACATTGATATTTTTATTTAACACCTGTAATCTATTACAAACAAGTTTTTATCTTTAAACTGAACAAATGTCTTCCTTTAAAGATAGTGACAGTAGTAAAATATATTATAGGAAATGCTTTAGAATACTTTAAATCCTTAGAAAATGGGTAGAAATGCATAGTGGAAAGAAAACCAAATTACATGGGATGGGACAAGTGGTCATGTTTTCCTTTCTGGTGACAATGCAACTTGGTTGTGCAGCTCAAAGTTTTGAAGTGTTGGATACTACCAAAGGGAGCTATTGAACTTTGCTGAGCCTCGACTTCTGCAGGACATGAGGACCCTGCAAATTAAGACTCAAGCTGAGCATTGAGAGCCACTGAGGCTGGAAATCTGGGGACTTTGCCACCCCTGAAGTGTTCTGCATCATCTCAGGCACCAGATCTCAATCAAGCCTCTTCCTACTGCCCAGCTGTCAGTTTACTCCTCTTACAGCAGCACAGGCCCTTTTCTTCCCCACAAATGCACAGGGTCCCAGACAGGAAATATACGTCCTATTTGGATTTCTACCATTTTGCCAGTTTTCAAGTGGGCAAGGGACGAGAAATAAAAAAGAGTTTAAGCACAGACTACATGGAATTACGCTGTTTATAACTCAAACTGAGCTACTCACACAGCATGTGACAGACCCAGAATTCCAGCTGATCTGGTGAAAAGAAAAAACACAACACGTAGGAAACAAGGGTACAAGAAATTTGAGTCTAAAGGCTCAGCAGAAGGCAAGTTTTGGGCTGCTAGAGGACTCCCAGCCAGTGCTTCGGTATTAGTTGCATTTCACATTACTATGAGAAACAAACTAAGCAGTTCTGACCTAGTTCCTCATTGTGACAAATTAAAATTGCAGTATACCAAGTCATGTCTAAGAAAAAGGTGTGATGCATCATAGACGCAGTGACGTACTCAGGCTTTTGCTTTTGCAAAAAACTGATGTCAGATGCAAGGCACTGCAGTTGTACGGATAGCTGGTAAACTGAAGACAGAAGATGTGGAACTTCTTCCTGCATAATTTAACTCTTCAGATATGGGGTAAGAAGAGTTTTATTTCAGTTAGATCTACTGCCTGGATTTGTATAATATATGCCACTTCTCAATTTTAGACCTATTGTCAATTACAAACTGGAGCGATAAAATTGTATGCTTTTTTGACTGTTAGTAGCAAGTTATTTTATCCAGATCTATTAAAAGCCTTCAACTAATATAACTAACATTCACCAATCAGAGGCAAATTACTGGACACAAAACAGCAACAGTAGGAAAGAAGTGAAATTCCAGTCTTCGTTCGACAGCTCTGTAGAAGAGATGTTTTGAATTGCCTCTTTCAGCTTTAGACATACATGCTTTTCCTTATCAGCCTTCATCTCTATTTAGCTTCTAACATCCATGAAAAGGAACATTTACTTCATAAATACCTGTCTTAAATACGTGATTTTTGCAGTTCTAATGACAGTTCATTCTATCTTTGCAGTCCCCAGTCTTAGTTCTGTGAAATCCTCCACGAGACATCAGGCAAAAGAGAATGCCAAATACAACACTGCCAGGATTCTTAATGCATAGAAGGCATGAGCTAATTGGACTGTACAATGTATCTGTCACTCAATTTGTAACTGTCATCTTTTGAGTGTAGAAACCCCCTCATTTCTAGCACTGTTCTTTTTTCTTCAGTTCCGTAAGAAACTATCCCGATAAAGCCCTCACACAAAAGGGATACAAGTCCCTTACAATGAAGAGTACTAGGCAGCGTTGACATAGATTCTGCTCTCTCCTTCACTACTCCTAAGAGGGGTTTGTTTCAGAGTTCAAGTACTATACATCCACTGCTAATATATATGCTATGGCAGCAGCAAAGCAGTGAGCAATTCTTACACATATATTCAGTAAGCCAAAGACCTAATAAATATATGTCAGCTTAGTAGTAGGTATCACTACTTTGTTTCTCAACAGAAAAGCTGTAGCTAATAGAAAAGCTTATGCTTTGATTTTCTAAAACATTCTTAGAGGTTTGTAGCACACATCAAGGCCCTCCAGTGCTTACAAAATAGTAATTCTTGCCCCATTATGCTTTCCACTCTGAGGTCAAAAAAGCTTTTTTGTTACAAGAACATACAGTGAAGATTGTCAAAGGTAGCAGTATTCAAGCAGAGACATACTAGCCTGGAACAAAGCTGGAGCTAATCTAAAGTTCGGAGACCATATTAAGTCCTATAGTCATATATGCCTGTGGAATACCTTGATGATATATATGGTTGGGTTTTATGACAGTATCAAAACAATCTTAAAAATTAACTAATAACCCTTTCAAACATGCCATACTATCAGTCGTATCTTTTGTTATATGTAAGCAAAGACTAAATCTGCAGTCCTCATAGCAAGTCTAGAGAGAAGTGTCTCAAGACTACTAACGTAATTAGAAAACTATATAACCACGTATTTTTTGTCTAGCAGCAGCAATCATTCGAGTTTCTCAATCTTCACATTCCAAAGGGTCAGATTTCAGTACATAATACTCAGCCCATGCCATCAGTATAAATAAATAAGAACAACTTATTCAGAGGATTCTATTACTGGGCATCCTGTTTCTTTCTTCTAGTCCATCTCACAACTTCATCTTTTTCCATGATTAACTTGACGCAGGCATCATGGCCATGAATTATCCGAAGAAAGTTCTCCCAGGAGCACATGTCCATCCTGAAGGTCTTTTTTTACAGCAGTCACCCATTATTTACTTAGCCAGCTAGAAAATTCGATTTTCTTTTTCTAGTTCATTTAAGTGTGGCAATGACCAAAAAGAAACAAAAGCTTTCTTGAGATTAAAATCTCCAAATGTCCTTCAATTTCCCGCAAAGCTTAACTTTATTATTTATCTGCCTTATTTCTTTCAAGCCAGTATCTTGACATATGCAACACAGATGATCTTCCCATTTGACTCTGTTGCCTACCTATAACCTTTTGGTGGCAGACTTTGAACATCTGTAAACATGAAGAATTTCTTGCTCCTAATATAAATGTTTTAGTGTAACTGAGTGATCTAATTTCTGTATGAATATGCCACGCTACTCCAACACCGCTTTCCTTATTTCTCTCTAGACGCACGGCACAAAAATGCATTTAGAAGTAGCAGCTACCCCTCTCATTGATGGAACTGGTTACTTTGTCATTTTAGAACATAGTTCATACTTTCTCAGCTAATAGAAGATACTGTCGGAGAATAGTGCAGGTGAAAGAGCACCAAGCATTCTCATATGCAAATTCAAGCCTAACGTAACCATTAACCTGCACCTAGTTTTATGATGAAAGCCTATTTCTGAGATACTCTGTTCTACTTCATAATTGGAGACTTGCACTAGGCATGCCTTACCATGTGGAGAAAGCTTTCTCCAGAGCTGAGCCATCTCAAAGATGCAGCCTGCTCAGCTCTGACACTGGGGTGGCTGGGGACAGGAGGTCCCGCATGCAATGTCCTATCTGTAGCCACTAGTCTCTGGACTTAGTGCAAAGTCAAGGGCAATCTGCTCTTCCAGCGGAGACCAGGAAGCTCCTAGAGAACAACCCAGATGAGTGTACTTCATCTGGACTATTTTCAGAATGCATTAGACCACTTCTTAGAGCAACTGGAGGCTTCTTCCACCACACCACAGACCTTCCTTTCTCACAGAGGATGTCAGGATGGTTTACATCTGTGCAACACCAAATTCAAAGTTGCAGTCAACCTGTCTGTGTGTTCTTGAGGACAGCACTGATGGCAATTGCTGAAGCAGCTAGACTTCACCATTGAATTGAGAAGAATTTAATGCAGCATGCAGAAGCACAGTAGTTAATAGATTAACAGCATCAATACAAGTTTACGGATGAACCACTGTCATTCCACCACTTCTGGTGGAAGCCAATAGTGTTGATTCAATAATCACAAGTTCTTGCCTCAGTTTCTGGGAAGTTATAAACACATCAGCAAAAAGGCTCAAGTAGCTGGACTATGATGGAAACAGAGAAATCTTCTGTAACAGAAGCTGAAGTTGGTCTCAGAAACTAGAGACACCAGTTCCTTCTCCCGTCATGTTACACTCAGGCTGGCTGGAAACCACTGATAGTGTCTACACATGCAGGGACGGGAGCTTAAAAACATTTTATACTTACTGAAGTGCTCCAGAATGGGCTGTACCATATGCACAACTACCTCTTTCTTCTTCCTAGTATTCTACAGTTCAGGGAATTTAGGAAATGTACCATGCACACTGCAGCTAGACATTTTAAGAAGAGAATATACCCTACCTATTGGTGTGCATGCACACAAGTGAGTATCTCTCTGTATTATTTATACAGCTTAGTTTAAAACTGTCTTAAGTGCTTGGACATAACAATCAATATGAATTATGCATGGATCACATAAATTACACGTGATCCATATACTTAAAACATTTTAGGTATTGTGAAGTCACCCACCACTTCCGAGTTGTGACTTGTTTTTAGAGTACTTCAAAATAAACAGCATGAAGAAGAGCCACACTCTTCCTCAGTCCTTTTAGCTTTTAAAGCTACTTAATTCTGAAGAGACCCCAGAGAAAGAATAGGACCCCATAATCCCACGAACATCTCACAATTCTTAGTTACTACCTTTTCTCATTTGAATGTTGGCTGATCAATATGCACAGTCCACCTGACTCACTCCAAAGCAAAACCCTTCTAAATAGAAAGCACATGTCAGAACGATGGCTCAGCAGTGACTATGGAACCACCACCCTCTTTAACAAATACAGCACTAACAAGTGTTTCTAGAAAGATAAAGCAGGAAAAGTGTTCTGGAGAACTCCAGCAGAAAGGTCACTTGAGTTTTAGCACTCGGTAGACTTATTTTAGCAATTTTGTGCCACTGTCTGATACAGATACCAACAGAAGACAGTCAACATCTTTATTGATGATCTGGATGAGGGGATCGAGTGCACCCTCAGTAGGTTTGCAAACAACACCAAGTTGGGTGGGAACGTTGATCTGCTGGAGAGTAGGTAGGAAGGCTCTGCAGAGGGATCTGGACAGCCTGGATCAATGGGCTGTGGCCAGTGGCATGAGTCCAACAAGGCAAAGTGCCGGGTCCTGCACTTGGTCCACAACAACCCCTTGCAATGCTACAGGCTTGGGGAAGAGTGGCTGGAAAGCTGCTCATGGAAAAGGACCTGGAGGTACTGATTGACGGAGCTGAACATGAGCCAGCTTTTGCCCAGGCAGCCAAGGCGGCCAACGGCATCCTGGCCTGTATCAGCAATAGGGTGGCCAGCAGGACTAGCGAAGTGACTGTCCCACTGTACTTGGCACTGGTGAAGCTGCAGCTCAAGTCCTGCGTTCAGTTCTGGGCCCCCCACTACAAGAAGGACACTGAGGTGCTTGAGCAGGTCCAGAGAAGAGCAACAAAGCTGGTGAAGGGTCTGGAGCACAGGTCTGATGAAGAGCAGCCAAGGGAAATGGGGGTGTTTAGTCTGGTGAAGAGAAAGCTAGGGAGGACCATATCACTCTACAACTGCCTGAAAGGAGGTTGTAGCAAGGTGAGGGTCGGTCTCTTCTCCCGAGTAACAAGCGATAAGACAAGACGTAACGGCCTCAAGCTGTGCCAGGGGAGGCTTAGATTGGATATTAGGAAAAATTTCTTCCCCCAAAGGGTGATCAGGCATTGGAACAGGCTGCCCAGGGAAGTGGTGGAATCACCATCTCTGGAAGTGTTCAAAAACTGTGTAGACAAGGCCCTCAGTGATATAGTTTAATGGTGGTCTTGGCAGTTCTAGGGTAATGGTTGGACTTGATGATCTTGAAGTTGATTACCAACCTAGTTGATTCTATGAATGAGATTCTTTCAACTATCCTGTTGTCTTCTCAGTGACTACCTGTCAACTCACTGAACAGGGGGAACGTTTGCTTAATTAATGTTAGTCAAGATGACAGTTTACACTTTTACTTAAGTAGAATAATCTTGCTATAAAATCTAGTTCAACACTTACACTTAGAAATAGTAGTTTAACTGGTCAATAGCGCACGAATCATGCACTCTGCCAGGTAACAGAGACATGGGTCTGAAGAGACAATGAGCTACTGCATACATTGCTGGCCTAGCCCCTCTTGCAATGCAATCTTGCTTGAGTAGAATAACCTTACCAAAAGAGTGCTGAGGGTTAAATCCATTGCCCTGATCAACTGACATCACTATTCCTCAGTTCCAAGTGACTGCGCCTCTAGGCATTTCAAAGAGCACTGTGAAATGTGCAATGCTTATTTCATCCTAACTGCTGCTAAATGCTCTGTGCTGTAGGAAGTCAAACCTGTACAAAAGTATTAGACTTTAGTCCATCTTGCAAAAGCATTAGAATACCTTTTAATAAAGACGACTCAAATTCCATTGCCTGCAAGTAAAATTTGATTAAACAGGTCGGGTAACACAGCCATTCAGAAGAACTCTCCAGGTATGTTCAAACCTTGGTAAGCTTATGTGAGTAGCATAAAGTATTGGTAAATGATGGCAAAAGGTGTGTACACCCTCCCCCACCTGCCATAAAAACCTTCAAAACACACCTCCAAAGCTTCCTCTTCAAGTTCAGGATTCCTGTACAAGTAATAATACAGTTAGTGGGTAAAACACATCCTACATCTCCTCAGAACAAACTCACACTACATCAAATCTAGGTTACATCCCAGGCTTAAATTCCCCTCCCTCACAGGCTGTCAAAACCAACAATAAATGCAAATAGTAAAGGAAGAACTCTCAAGACCACTGGAATCAGCATTAGGTAAGCCAACCTAGTTTACCTCTATTGCACCCTTTAATTAGAAGGCAAACTACACTGAAAGGCGAATTCCACTCATCACCACTTCTCACACCTCCACTCAACTGTTATTACCCATTACCCATCAGGAATGGAGGGAAGCGGGACAAAGTTCTCCCCCTTTTCAATTTTGAGTTCATTATTAACTGGGTAGTGGATGGATGTGCCCCTTCATTAAGAAAAGGAAGGGCAACATACTAGAGGACTTTGCTGAACTGTAGACAACAGGGCTGAAACACAGTTTCAAGTCATTTGCTCCTAGTATCTCCATCACTTTTAATGGCTATGTAGCTAGATAATTCAACTTGTTTGCAAGGGACAAATAGCTCCATTGGAAAAGACAAAAGTTTTGCTCCTTACAAGCATCACTTCTGTAAGCCAACACACTGCTCTCCTGTATTTGTAATTTCTACTTGGATTGCAATTCATATATTGAAATGAGTGGTTTTGTTTCCAAACCTGCTTGTTCAATAACAGATCAGAAAGTGACACAAGGACAGCTGCCAACCTTAAAGCTAATACACAAAACATTTTTGGTCAAGCTGATCTGGAAGTAATTCTGAACTGAAGAAAAAAAGCAACTTAGAAACCAATTGGATTTCATCACCTATAAAGAACAAAGAAAAGGGCAACCAGAGTTAATGATTCCACCTATGATATTGTGGTTTTTCTCCCCTCAATTTTCACACAACTGATCAGTTTGCAACAATTTACGATGACAAATGCCACTGAAATTTAATGCAGAAAATGCAAGTGGAAGCAATAAGGGCAATGCCGCTATACATATGTAGTTTGCTTGTTTTATTATTTCTGTATGTAATATAATGTTTAGGCACGTTGCTTGGGATGCCTTCTAGAATAACTCATTGGCCATTGTTTAGAGTATCCTTTTGGCTTTAAATACTGGTCAGGAAAACAAATGATGTAAAAAATAAATGAATATAACTATTACAGAAACAAAAAAGGATTTGCATCTAAAAGTGCAGGAGGTGAAGTTCTTTAACCCTTTCACCAGACAATGTGGCAATATACACTATATTGCTTCTGTTTGTTTGAGAAGGCTGTTGGAATTTTACACTGACATAGAAAATTATAAATTACACAGAATTAGTTTCCATAATCACTATATATATATACACAAACCAGCTGAGAAAAAACTGGTTTAGAACATACAAATGAAAGCCTCACACAGATCAGTACAGTGAAAGTAACAATTAACATGCTCTGCTGCCAAAATTTGTATTAAAAACACTATATACTCTTAAAATGCATGTACTGTAACTGCATTAGCAGCACAGGCATTTCATTTATTTGACTTGTCTAAAAGGTTTATAGCGTTTTAAATACGCAGATTGTTCTGAAATGTTCCATTGTATAATGCTTGGTATTAAACTAAATCTTGGTGAATGGGTTAAAAGGCAGGTGAATCACAAACACAACAAGCCATGTGCACTTCAAATATTCTAGTGTTTCACCTGTAAGGTATTGTTTCAAGCAAACAAGACTTAACAGAACATATGGCTTTACAGTAACATCAATTTGTCAACTAAGTTGTAGCAATAAATACTTAAAATCTCTACCAATAGACTTACATTTTTGATCTGTTCTGAACAATACAGAAAACAATTACCAATTAAAAAACCTGTTGTAAAATGTTGAACACCAAAAAATTCTTATGTAAATCACTTTTGTAAGCTAAACCAACCAAAATAACATTTATAGGGCATTTCCGTTTCAGAAGAAACATGAATTAATTTTTTTCTTTTCTTTTTACAAGGTGAAAAATGTATGAAAACTGCTAAATACTTTGGTCACACTAATCGTCAAATAGTAATGTCTCAAATACATTAGATTTGTGTATTCACTTTTTTTATAAAACTATTCTTACAGCCATTTTAACTATAGTAACACTACTGTCATCATTACGTGGGTAGCAGGATCTTATTTCACAGGCCACCCACTATTTAGAACAATACAATATAAACATACGCAAAAATTATTGGTATTTCTCAATGTGCAATATTTTTACACTTATGAATTTCTGTACAATGTCTTAAAATCTAGAATATAAATGTTGCTGGTCCTGATCCCTTGCGAAATTAGTGCAGCAGTGACTGGCTTCAACAGGGTCTAGATGAAATCCTCAAGAAACACTCAAACACCTGGATATCAGTTCATTTTCTTCAGCCAAGGTAGTAGACATCACATATCATACAGGGCCATTAACAGATGCCTCTCCTAAATGGGTGTGTTGATCAGTCCTAAGAGGCCAAAAAAAGATGTAAGTACGCAAAAGAAACGTTCAAAACGAATTTGGGTAGGTACGAAAAAACCTCCCCAAAACCAACAACTCCAATCATGTGTAGCATGACCCTCGAGCTGGAGCATTAGCTTATTATTAGCTTATGCTTCCTCTCATCCCGTTTATTTTCTGGAGTCCTCAATGCCTAATTAAGCATAGCACTTTAATTAACTGAGCACACCATCGCAGAGTCTTTGGTCTTTATTAACTGAGCTACTAAGTGATCCCTAGACATGCGATACCTCCCCAAGAGAACCACTGATAAAAACCACATTTATGATAGTTCTCCAAATCTTATTCCAAGGTGAAATGTGATACCAGGAGTATTTAAGGTTGCATTTCAACGTAAGCAGCTAAGACAACAGGAAAAACAACAGTGTCTTGAGAAAACCCAAAAACCCTGCTTTAGTTACTCATCTAATCTACAAACTGCTATTTCACAAATACTTTGAATGTCAGTCCATTAGCAAGAAAAGTTCAGAAGTATGTAGGAAAATAAGGAGCAAACCTGCAAAAGTGAAAACAACAACAGTATACACATTTCTAGATAATAGATAAGAAGCTTAATGTAAATGCGGGCTCAATTGCTCTGGACTAACACAAAGATTAAATCAGTAGTGCATGAAAACATTAAGAATTGTAACCAACAAAGGCAAAAAATCTCAACTTCCATTCAGTACCAGTATACTGAATACATTTGAAGAGTCCCTTCAAGAATATAAACCATTTGGAACTACATATGAGAAAAGTTACCTGTAACTCCTGTTCTCTGATGGTGTACATCACAGAGAAGCCACTCTTGGGTCCGTGCTCTACATGCACATGACCAGCAGGAGTCCCCTAGCTAAATCTTTGGCTGCTAAGCTCTAAAAACACTTTTTAAGAAAAATATGTACACATTAGACAAAAGACAGACAGAACTAGACAAAAGTAAACACTTTTTAGGGATACCAGGAAGGTAAGAAGTAATTGCTGCATGGACAGGAAGTCTGATGTTCCATACAGCAGTAAGTCACTTGTTATCTGGAAAGAAGTCCATGACAGTCCATCTCCTTGCAGAGATGACTACTGCTGGCCACCAGCCAAAGACCTACCTAGGGGACTCCTCCCACTAGTCATACATGCATGGAGCCCCAAAAGCACAATTATAATTATCTTGGTTCTTATACTGCGCTTATAAGAGTTTCTGCTGTGACAGCCACCTTTAGAGAAAGCCCTGAGATCCACTGCAGCCAGCGGGACTCGAGGGTAGGAATCCATCGAGATTCCCTGCGACTCCAGAGCAATGTCGCCAACTGCTGGCTCCGAGCGCCCCCTGTTGGTTCACACAAGCATCTTCACACAGAAGTCAGTCGCCCAGTACCCAACGGCTTCTTCCCTACAACTTGATGCTTATCAGCATTGAAAACATTGTCTTGATAAAAACGGTACCTCCAGATAACAGAGACTGTGAGAGACAGTTTACGGGTTTCCCACTTTAACCAAGTATACATGATTGGGTTGTTTTTTTTCTTATTAGAATCCACTTCTTGATTAAATTCATGGGATTTATGCAGAGCAGGAAGTTCTGTCTTACAGGAAAAGGTAGCAGAGCTTCGGCATAACAACCAGTACTGCACAGGTAAGACATACTAGCCCATAAACAAGCTTAAAACCCAGAACCTAAATTTGCCAAACATGCTTGCATCTTTCTTAGTTTGCAGACAGTATAACCAGAACATGTAGTTCTGCGTTGTATGTAGAGCTGTACTCAAAATCTTTGCTTACAAAATCATTTCAATTTTGCCTTCACTAGAAATCTAGACACAGTGTCCATAAAGTCTTCAAAATGACTTTCACAGGATTTATGAGAGAAATACTGCATTTCTCTAATAGTTTAAAATCTATTAAAATCAAGAAACACAACAGCTTTTAAACTATTAAAAACAACTAATTAAATACACATTTAGAAAACGTGTGTGTATGCGTATTCTGAATTCTGATTTTTAAAATCATACCCGTTTATGGGCAAAAGTGACTCCTAGAATTGCTTCTAATTAAGTAAAATCCTCTCTCCCTTCAGAACATGCTCCTATTCAGAGCATCCTCACCTCCTCAAAAAGAAGGCAGCATACCCAGTTCTGACCCCTCAAGCCCTGCCCTTAGGAAGAGAAGCAGACCCTACAGATTACTCAGAGTTTAGTAAATACACACTTAGATTTTCCTACACAGGGTTTTCTTTGAGACAGCACAGTTCCTCTGGGCACCCTTGCGCTACATCTCAAGCAGGAAAAGGCAGCATACCCCTCTATGTCTTACCACCAAAAAACAAGTCTATGGGATTGTACCTCTTGTTCAATAAGCAGCTGGTACTGCTAGGAAGCCAGTGAACTCTTGCCTAGATATTAATTTTAAAGTACTTATGAATACCTAAGTTCCAAGCAAGGTCTTCACCAAATATTGCCTTCAAAGGTCAAAGTCTTCTCACCTATTTTAAGCTCTTGATTGTTTTAGGCTTTTAAGATAAAGATGAATCCTGCTCTGACTAAACCCTAGAAACTAATCTCAGGTATGAGACATGTGCATTAAGCATTTGAAATATTTGGCGATTACTGTGTCGCCCTATGTGCATTTGATTTCGGTGAAGTCAATTTTAAGTTGGGAGGCAAAACACACCCCAAAAGTCATACTGAATTACTATTCTCCAAGACTGCACTAGCAGCCACATGCCAAAAAAAAAATAAAAATAAAAAAAATAAAAAAAATAAAATCTTTCCTCCAGTAAGTGTGCTGAGCAATCCAGGCTGCTCCATATTTCAGAAAAGTTTTATTTGAAGCAAACTATTTACGCACTTTGAAAAATCTTCACATCTGCAAGTATTCAGATTAACATCTGATGAAGACAAGGGTACAAACAACAACTGATTTACAATCAAACAAGCATGACTTCAGGCACCATTTCCTTTCCATACAGCTGAAGTAGTTAGTGGACACCCCCAAACTGTTCTGTGGTATAAAATGCAGAACGAAAAAATGGTAGACCTAACTTACGTAAGTTTTCAGGACAAATCTTATTCCCCTAATATTTTCTTTTAAATCATCATTTTCATAACTGTATCTGTTCAGTATTCTAACTTGACAACATATCACAAAACAGAATTGGGATATTTACAACACCCTGCAGGACAAATAGTAAAAGGCAAATACATTTCTGACAACTCAAGAGTCTTAGAATCAACAGCAAATATAAATTATGAGAATTTTATAAACAGATGCAAGCACATGTTTATATCAAGCCAATAACAAACAGGAATTCATTAATCCCTTTACATCAATCCTATTACAAAAAGCTGCAAACTGATATTTATAGTATTGAAAGCATTCTTGAGTGCAGTTACCTCTGTTCTGGACTGTTGTTAGTAGGCTGCAGAGCTGAAAGAGCGTCTTCTGTAACCTCTGCATTCTCTTCTACTACATATTTACAAGAAGCATCCTGCGAGGTAGACAATTTTCCTTCCTCACTTAAAAATAAAGAAAGAAGTTATTTAAGTTTACTTGTAGGGAAATTTCAGGCAACAGAAGAAAACTGGGGGACGGGTCTGTATTTCACATGCAAATGGATTTTAAGTTATGACTGCAACATGAAGATCAAGCACATGACTCTAGACTTTACAAACACCTAATAATGCACCGGTGTTGATGTCCATTAAAACTTGGCTGGATAAAAGGGCAGGAAATAAAGTGATTACAAATAAAAATCAGAAAAGAAATAAGGAATGTGTGTAATGCCTGAAGGGGTAACAATCACAATCATGATCCTTTACTATACATACCGATAGGATTTCAACACTCTGAAGCCAAAAGTATGCAAAAAATGGAAGAAAGTATAAAACAAATCAAGATTCCCTCAGAAACTGGCATTAATAAAGTCTGTCCATGGAACATATCAGCAGAATCATTAACTCATCACCATCTTCATTAATCTCCCTAATAATTCCACAGTGAAATACGATGTATAGGTTATGAGGTACTAAGACTGCAGCCCAGTCTATTTCATGAACTTCCCCAGGGAGACAAAACCAAACATAGTTCAGTGAAAAAGCAGTACACTCATACCATAGAAGGCATTACCATGTAACTAGGCAGCCTCAAAAGTCATTAGCAAACAAATACTTGTGTTTTGCCTCCAATTCAAAGCTTTTCTGTCTCTCTATCCTATACACTCCCACCTCAGCCACAACATCATGAGTGCACTATGACACAAATTTGACCATGTACCTGCAAAAGATAGTTACAAGGTATATCTGAAGTAGACACAAACATCAATATAATACCTCTGTGGCAATAAACCTATTTATGCAAGAAGTTAGGCACATTTTAAAGCTACTGTTTTTTCTTCTTATTCTTACATTCCTCCTTTCAACTGATCCTTTAAATTTCAATGAATCCTTCTTTTTCCTCCCATGTCTCCTTCTATCTGCAGAGCCTGCAAAAAATAGTCTTTTGCATTGCAATGTCGCATGAAAATCCAGTTTTCCCCATCTGATCTCTCCATCTCATTTGCCTTAATGCTCTTCATATTTGTTCAAAATAAAATACTCATCACCATCACCATCAGAACTCATCTCCTATTTTTTAAAAAGGCATACTTTCTACTAGCATTCTTCTCTTCGTTTTGAAGTAAATTCAGAAACCATACTCTTGGGACTTTGCAGCTTTCCACAAAAAACAATCCTACTGTGCTTCTGATGCTCCTCCTCGCTCCAACATTGACTTCAACACCATCAATTTTCTACTGGCAGAAACCTACATGAAACTTAGGTCTGGAAGCGTCCACTTTGCCAGGTACACAGGCCAGAGTAGGACCTCCTCTAGCTACTCTACTTGTCTCTTAATCTAGAATCCCCCCATTATTTTAAATATTTATTCCAAAAGAAACACTATTTTTTTCTCCCGTTTTTGTTTTGGCGTATTTGAAAGTTGAAGAAATTCACTTGAACATTGACTCCGTAAGAGGCCACATGCCTCTATGAGAGTAGAACAGTCTCTGTATTTTACAAAGACCTCGCCTTTTAGCCTCCCACATTCCCTTAATTTCTCCTTACCAACCCAATCAAGATTCCAGAGTCCAATGGCAATTGCTAGAGTTTTTCGAGATGTGACTGGACAGAGTGCTAGACAATTTCACCTGGGATCCCTTTTCCACAAAAGGTTGGAGCAGATTATCTTTTGAGGTCCCTTCTGACCTGGGGAATTCTCTGATACTGCCTCCCTTTGCACCTCTGTATCCTTTCAGCTACAAGAATTGACGTGCTTAAACCACAGCTCAAGCAGGAACTGGCACCACATGCTGACTCCTCACCTCAGTTTCTGCACCAGTATCAGAAGTCACAGAATTTGAAAGTGTGTGTGAATTAAAGCAGTTAAGGAGAAGTTAAAAACACCATGGATAACTAAATCCAACTGTAAACATCTAACACAATAGGAGCGTAGATCATATAAAAGTGTTCCCATAATAGAGGATAAACTGGAGAGCAGGTGCATAATTTACTAAGTTAGCCAGGCACTACAGTTCTATGCCACCGTCAGCAATGAGTCACAATCCTCCCCTAAACTGCTTTGGTTCAATTTCTCTAACAATTCCATTTGATTTACATGGACTGCACAGCCGTAAATGCTCCCTTCTCTGCACTGAAAAAAATATGAAGAAGTCAAGTGAGGTGTTAAAGACTGGTGGTGTTATTTATTGCTTTGATAATCAAAAGGATGGAAGAGAGTAACTGAAAGCCATCCAAAACAAATAATACTTACCTACTACCACTAAGTAAAATGAATTTCAATTAAGGCAATGAGAGGACAAACACTGGGAATTTTTTTCTACTGAAATGGACCGACTTACTTATAAGCAACTTTCAAGATACATCGACAATTTCTTTTCAATATTTAAAGCGAGAATAGGGACAGATATTAGGAAATTATTCTAAAATAATGAGAAGACGGTTGCATGTCAAAACGCTAGCAGCATGTTCCGATTTGTCAAGACTGGGGGAAAGGGAGGGATACACCAGCTCAAATTAATACAGGCATAATTACTTTTGCAGGTCAGACTTGGTAGCTTCTTTTTCTCTACATAAACATTTAATGTTACATAAAAAGCACTGGATCATGAAAGTCACAAAATCTGAGTAGACAAGATGGAAATGTGCTTTATTCCCTTAAAAGGATCAAACGTTGATATATGCAATATGGCATATAACCACATTGTAAGTCAGCTATTTCTGAATCAAGCACTTCGTATTAGAAGATACCAAAATTAAGGAGTTTGTTTTTCTGGTTATTCTAGTACTCTTATGTACCATCAGATCCAGAACGCATGTGACTACTTTTCTGTTCATGACTTGCAGGCTTTTTAGAGGTAACACTGGCCCCTGTTTTAAACAAGAAACTATTTTAACTAGTCCAGAACAGATTTAACACCATCATCCATACCACCAACAGTGATCATCCCAAATGTCTGACAAGTTACTCCTAGATGAAAGGGACAGAGTTCCAATCCAAATCAAACAATTCTGTGCAAAATTCAAAAAGCTTAGCTTTGACATGCTATCAACTGTATGTTAATAGAGTAATTGTATATAAAAAAAGTGCACAATAATGTGCATCAGGTCAAAAGTTAGTCAGTCTTCCTCTAATAAGCTTCCACTAAAATTAAAGCTTGATAAGGAAAGTCTTACGTTATAATAACTAACTGAAAGGAAAATTTCAAAACAATTACTTTGGAAAAAGGTTTCTAGTTAAAGCCTCAGGAATCACCACTTGTAAAGAACTTTTTCTGATGATGTGTAGTGTTCCATCAACAGTGCTTATTTTACAAGGGTGGGAAGACAATAAATAGGTATTCTCACCTTTTGAAAACAGCTGTTTCAGTTTTAGCATCTACAGTGAGGCTCAGTGTCTCCTTCATGCTGCCGTTCATTACTGTTTCAGTTACCTTGTCTGCATTTTCTATATCATCCTCTCCATCTGAGCTGGCCTCCATAGCAACACTTCCTGGGGCTAGATACACAGAAATAATTTAGTACATGGCTCCTTATTTAATGAGGAAGCATAGAAGCCAATATAACCAGAATGATATTTTTGCAGTTTTGTACACTTGAATTCTTCCTTACAGAGAAAATCACCTTTCTGCAATCCCCACTACACATACATATAGAGAGAGCATAAACGCTTACAGATGCTGAAGTCAGGTTCCATAACTGTTTTTCTTTGCTACTGCAACAGGTTTGCCTGAACAAGGCTTCAGCAGGATTATAGCCATGTATTATTTTTCTGTACAGTCAAATTCGTTACACAAGCCCACACAGTACAAATGTGACAGGAAGTTTTCAAGTCTTTGGGAAGTCCGACAAGCCTTTGGGAGTCCAGTCTCCCTGGACTCCCATACAAAAAGCTGAAAGCCAAACATGTGCTAATTAACCAGTTCATAGATGAAGAAAGAATGAGTGCATCCATAATGAAGGTAACTTGGAAAGAGATGAGCAGGAAGGGGAAATTTTAACACATTGAGGCTACTGGCCTACTCCCACATAGTAAGAGACTAGAGGCTACCACTCTTCTGAGGCATCAGCTCAGCCAATGAAGCGCTGATATAGGTAAGGATTCTCTAACAGAACACACTTAGGTTCTTTGTAATGCTTTTCTGCTCCTGAGGTGCAGGCTTTTTAGAGGTAACAGTAACACTGGCCCCTGGTTTAAACAGGAAACTATTTTAACTAGTCCAGAACAGATTTAACGCCATCATCCATATCACCAACAGTGATCATCCCAAATGTCTGACAAATTACATTGGTTCCTGTTTTAAATAGGAAATTCTTTGACAAGTCATTTTTATTACCTGGCAGAACAGAAGACTAGCCAAATGAGAGGTCTGTGGAAACCCAGATTTTAAAGTTCAGGTTCTTTTTTGGGTATAACTCTTAAAATCAATCTGTTTGCACTTTAGCATACTTACTTTCTAGCTGTGTTGCAAGAGCAGTTACATTTGCACTCAAGGGATCAATTGGGTCTGTGTTTGTTTCCATTTCCACAGGAGAATTACTTCTTAAGGAATCTTTTGAGCTTCAAATACAAAGTAAAAAAAAAAATTTTAGAAACATTTCTAAACAGCGGAATTAAGTGTTCTTAAAACAGTATTTTTAGTTTTGTATCAAACCTATGAGGCCTACAACTCTACTGAAACTGAATGATAGCAAGTTTGTTTGCAGGAGTCATGGGAAGGCAGTCTGAACAGAAGTTTAGTAACACAAAATCCACCAGAACTGAACTGACTGTGTATGTTTGCTGCTGGGTTTATTTTACCTTTTATTTAGTTTGGTTACAAATAGTAATGGACATGTCCCTGATAAACAAGTCACTGCTGGATCCTTGTAGTGTTTCCAACATGACATGAAACTGACTTTCTAAATGCACTCCTTACAATTTGAAAGATGATTTTCTGCTGAGACTGCCAACACAGTCCTCATCATCCACTACAGAAGTAATTTTTGTAACATAGCTATGAGTTTTTTATTCTGAAGGAACTCAAAAGACAAGATTTGGCCACTTGAAACACTTCCCACCCTTTACAGAATGTCTTTCTAGCCACTAATGTGGCAACTCCAAGACCTCCTTTTCTAAACCCTTAATACTGTCATCAATGTACCTGCCTCAAGCATGAAACAATGTACTGGTTTACACTGGGAGGGGGGACATGACAATAATTCTTTTATATCTGAGCTCTTTAATGCCTAAACAGACAATTAAAAGCCAGATGTGTAACAGGAAGAGTGTGATTGGAGAAGGAATCAGTTCTTGACTGCTAGTACTTTGCAACTCAAAATTTACATCTATATGACTAAGTGCTTAGACAACAGACTTCAGGTTATGTTTTATGTGGAGTTCAAGCCAAGAAAGGAAAGTGTATCTCAGGCATTCTCAAAATAGTGCAGAACTGCCTAACCTAAGTATCACAGCTGTATAACCATGCAAGTTTAAAACAAAACAGAACACTGACAAAACCCCACACCTATTTGTCTTATAACATCAATGAAACAGAATCATCACAGACATTTTATGACCCTTACAGCCAACATTCAACCCTTCACTGGGCTCAGTCTAAACTAAAAAATTAATTAAAAAGAAAAAAAAAAAAAAAATCAGTCCAAATTCTAGTCAGAGATTAATATTAAAGACCCAAATATTCTCTAAAAACCCTCTAAAACAATGACACATTAGGATTCGCCCATCCTACAAACATGGGGCCCTTTGGCTCCATACACTACATACCATGTATTCCACCAGCACGCTATCAACACAGGCTTGGCTAGAGATAGACATCCCAAGGAAACCAAGCTTGCCCTCAATCACTAACATTCTTACCTTAAAGAGGATGCGAACTCAGAAAAGGAAACCCAACCAGTTTCTTTTGCTGGCATAGGTTCTTCTGTACTCCACACATCAGACCCAACAGAATCCAGAGTGGCACCATGTGCTGTCTCCATGGGTACATCAAAGTTAGCTGACCAGTTTGGTGCTGAAAAACCATCAACAAGTTCATTAGGAAGAAATTTCAATAAAGGACATTTATTGAGCGCACATACGCCCAACTCACTGATTCTCTATATGTACATTGCAAAAGGAGCAGCAAAATTTGTAACTAGACTTTAACACACATGCAGAAGAATCTTCTTTATATTGTTAAAAATGAATGCATTCCCCAAAAGGGAAATTCTGCTAGTAAAGCAGAATTTTAAAAACCGTTACTTGGAGTTATTCTGCTAAAACCTGATATAGCTTCTCTGAAGAACAAAAACAACAAACCATACTAGATCAGAAGTATAATCCCACTTCATTCTTTAACCTAACAACATTTGTTATCACTTTTCAAAACAGATATCTTTAATAATAATAAAATCTTAAGAGCTTTCATCCCTTTTTTGGTTTCCTATGCACATTTTCCTGAACACAGAAAACTACATGTCAACTTACATATGGACAGTCTCTAAAATAATTTCTCATGCACTAACACCACTGCTAAGTTTCAGAAAAGTTTAAGGCTTTTTACAACTTAAAATACTTATTTGGATTTTAAATTTTGGAGTAACTTAACAGCATCTAATTTAGGATAGGTCAATTCAAAAATACTTCACCTACCCAAGGGAAACATTTTTGTTAACACTTACATACAAAAAACCAGGCTGTAAAGGAAGCTCTGACTAGCAATTAGAAATTCCAGCCCAGACAGATATGGGAGGAGACCCACATGGATCAAAACTTGTTTGACACACAGATGCCAACGACACCAATCTGACAAAAGAAAAGAAAACCCTTAACTTTTCCTTCTATTTTAATTTAATTCAATTCCTTACAGTCTAGATAAACACAGGGTTTTTACCTACTGGTGTTGTCAGTTTAACTAAAGCCAATTTAGTCTACTGCGACTTTAACATGGAAACTTTTAAACCAGTTACATCAGTTCAGTTTCCACATAAGAGTCTACTGACTCACATCTTTCATTCACACATGAAACCAGACCAATGAAAATTCACTTGGCTTTCTGTAGGAAGTCTTTCAGAAGACCATTGTTAGATGAAAAGTTGGTCTGAGAGGCTTCCAGTAAAAATAACAGGTTTTAGGTTTGGCAATTAACATATTAGTTTTTGCAGGCATTCAAGATGTACAAATGATTACATTTCATCCTTCCCTTTCTGGTTTTTCCTCCTTTTTTCCCCCCTCTTTAAGAGTAGAAACATGCATTTTAGAGAGACTAAGTAACTCAAGACATGTAAGGAATTCAAACTTCCCAACATTTGCATGCTCTGTTGCAAGCAGTCGTTACAGTGGGTAAGACTACTTTCATAGAATCATAGAATCAACTAGGTTGGAAAAGACCTTCAAGATCAAGACCAACCATTACCCAAAACTACCAAGTTCACCACTAATACTTTATTATGATACAATAAAATGGTAAATGAGGAAACTACTACAAAATAAGACTGCTAACACTTCTATAACCCAAAGCAGCTGGGAAAGAAGCTACGTACGTTCACTTAAGTCTACTTCCATTTTGTCCTCTGTATTGGTGTGTGATTCAAACAAGTCTTGTTTTGTTCCATCCTCTTCTTCAGAATCTGTACTTTCTTCACTGTCAGTGCTGCCCGAACTTAACATACAAAGACAAAGTTTACATTCTGTATTTAGTATCAGACCCTAGCCACAATGAAATACTGGAGAGTTTGAGGCTAAGGAGAATTATGACAGCTGTAATTTCTCATAGATTAACTGAGGTATAATTTGTCAGCTGCTAATATTCCCCTCATTTCTCTCTCAAAAACCCCATGACTAAAGGATTTTTCACTTGATCATGTAAAGAGGCTGTCTCTTTTCCTCCCACTTTTAAGACAAAGACTGGTTCTACTCCTGCCATGGAAAAGGGAACAGAAAAGGAAAGCAATATATCACACATACGTATAGAAATTGTTGGTCTGTTTTGTCTCTTCACACTCAACGGAAGCACTGAAACACAAAACTCTGTTCAAATTATATCTAACAAGATATAATTTGATTTATTGCAAAGTATCTAACGACAAATCCAGTAAATCTACTTTAAAAGTATCTCCCAACTGTATTCCAGTCCATCCTTTTTAACTACATACATGCTTTAAACACTATAGGCATGTCTCTCTCTCCTGGTGAGCACAACACGAAAAGCGATGTAATGCGAGAAGATAAGGATGTTCCTGAAACACACAGCCACAATAGTTTGATAGCTACAATACTATCAAACAAAACAACTGATTTTGTACAGAAGGTATTTGCAACACACATTTCAAAGGTTGCAAGGGAAGAAGAGATCAGGTTTGTGACTGAAGCCATAAGGTCAGAAAAGCCAAGACTACTGTGGGACAAAGTTCAGTAGATATTACAGGAGGCTGCAGAGCCCCGAGAGTTTTGGGGACCAGATGCTCCTTCCCCTCAATGCAGTTTCCTATGCAGGTTTGTCCACAACCACTCTGGTACTTAGAGAGGACAGCAAGCTCTACAGAGGTGTGGAGCTGGACTGCCTTTCCCAAGGCAAGAATCATAGAATGGTTTGTGTTGGAAGGGACCTTAAAGACTATCTAGTTCTAACCCTCTGCCATGGGCAGGGACACCTTCCACTAGACCAGGTTGCTCCAAGCCCCGTCCAACCTGGCCTTGAACACTGCCAGGAATGGGGCAGCCACAGCTTCTCTGGGCAACCTGTGCCAGCGCCTCACCACCCTCACAGGGAAGAGCTTCTTCCTAATATCTTATCTCAATCTCTCCTCTGCCAGTTTAAAGCCATTCCCCCTTGTCCTGTCACTACATTCCTTTGTAAAAAGTCCTTCTCCAGCTTTCTTGTAGGCCCCCTTTAGGTACTGGAAGACTGAGCAGGAAGAATGGCTGAGCAGATCTAAAAGCAGCAGGAAAAAAAAAAAACCCAAAATCAACAAAAGTCAAAGTGCAGGAAGTGCCAAGTAGGCAGGGCAGCTGTTGCCACATTCTGCAGATTATGGTTGGAAGACTGACAGTAGAGCGATCCCTCTCCTCATTTCTCCACAGAATGGAAATAGTTATGCTCGACAGCCTGTGCTAAAAGTCAGCTTGAACCAAAAGACATGCTCAGTATTGATGCCTGACTGTAGTGTTGTTTGGGTAAGAGAAACATTTCTCACCTGGAACGCCTCTGGGACTCTGGTGTAAATGCAATATGTTTTTCTTCCCAAATGTCTTCTTCATCAGAGCCACCATCATCAAACTGCTGTATCCGCTCCTTACAGCATGCCTCAAACAAGGCTATATTGCCCTAAATATGACAAAAGTAAAAAATCTGTATTTATGATTAATCATTCTACTTACATTAGTAAACACTTTGGATCTACATGACTGTTCTGAAAAGAATCTTAAACTACTGGGGGGGGGGGAAAAACCCCAAAACATTTCTCTAAAAGCAGCAGAAACCCAGAATGTCTTAATGACTTAAAAGCTTGTCAAGAAAATATTCAGTGGTGCTTGTTTTACTCAGATACTAACAAGTTGAGTGGGCTGTCAAAGAACAGCTAGGAGTTTCCATCATGTTTAAAGAACAGCACACAAGTATGACACTTAAGAGCTTTTCAGATAACCAGACCACCAAGTACTCCAGCTTTATTTTCTGTAGGGGGGTTCATTGCAGTTTAACTGACAAGTAGTACCTGGGGTGGAAGTCTCTGTCCTTACTTTCCTGTCACCACAATCCCACTGGAAGACTGAAATAGCTTCTATCCGTAAGTGTGCAACAGGCACAGATCAGATCCAAGCCTGTTCTTGAACCTGACCATATGAATTAGAAGCAATTTTGTTGAATAATTATCTCAAAGAATCACAGCAGTGTCTTCCAATTAGAAGGTCTTACGATACAGGAACAAGGTAGGGTGGTTATGTTCCAGATATTACACATATAACAACCACTGCCAAAACTTTGAGGTTACACTAAAGTTTAATAGACAGGAGAGTATAGGAACACATACTTACACTTTCATTCGTATTGAGGGTAAAGTTGATGTCTGAGACCCGATCAAAAGAAACACTACAAAAGATAGCAGATGTATACAATAAAACAAGATGTTGTATTATGACATGAAGACACTTAATTTATGTTTCTCATTTTCCAATAATCTAAAATCATAAGATTAAAGACAAAGTAGTTTCCAAAATTAACACAGTCAAATTCCACATTGAGGAGGCCTGGCATTCATGTGTGAAATACGTTAACTCAAAAATACAATACAATGTTGTCTCTACCCTATATAGTTAGCTGTGAAAATTCAAAAAGCCTAAACAAGCATAACTGAAATAATGTATGCAAATCTCAAATACGGTACTGTCATGCACTGGGAAAAAAAGTATATCTCAAGAGTGCCTAATCTGACTATATTCTACCATGATACAGCTCAAAACTCTGCAAAGATCTGTGTTAGCAGTTCTTGTACCTTCTAACTCTATAGAAGGACCTTCTCGACAGGAAGAGAGAAAGTGGAAAATGTAATATCAACTTCTGTTTCCTAAAGAAAAAAATTATATATTTTTTTTTTTTAACCAGTCATTGGATTTTTTTTCCAAACCAAACACTAAATACTAGGTTTTACACATCTTCATGTATTAAGTTATCAAGCAGTTTCACTGAAGTGATTACAAACATGTGTCCCTGCCCATAGCAGGGGGGTTGGAACTAGATGATCTTAAGGTCCTTTCCAACCCTTACTATTCTATGATTCTATGTCTTTGACGAAGACCAGCATTAGGCAAACTTATTTTCTAGGGGAAGCAAGGCCATATAGTACCAAGGGCATGATCTTAAAAAAATACCAACTCCTATCCTTGTCAAAACCCACTTGCTTCTAACAAATTTAAAGAGTATCTTGAGTTGCTTCCTCTCCCATCATATCTTAATCTATCTCAGAAGATTATGTGGTGTAAAAAGGCAGCAATGCTTCTTAGATGGCACATGCAAGCTTCAGTGAACCATCACTTACTAAGCATGTCTCACAGAAGAGCACTGAGACATTTTATTGTATTTTACCCTCCTAGAAACCATCTTGAAGCAATGCTTTTTACCCTCATCTGTATGTTCTTGCATTCCAAGACATGAATTCTTACAAGAATCAGTATTAACCCTATTTTCAGGAAGAACCCCCATTCTTTCCCATTAAAGCATCAGTTTACTTAAAACTGAAGAAAGACCACTTTGTGGGGGGGCGTTTTTGGTGTTGGTTGGGTTGGTTTTGGTTTGGTGGTGGTTTGTTTTTCTTTCTACCTGACCAATATCATTCTCATTTCCTCATCACTTACCCTATTTGTAGAAACGAGTCTTAACTGCCTTGACCTTGAAAATAAAGGTAGATTTACAATGCCCTTCCTTAACCCTTCCCTATAGAAAAATACACTCACAGATGTGTTGTTCCTGTCATCTTTTCCAGGAAAACTTGAAAGTAGAGCTATTTATCATAGATTCAGCAGAGGGGGGATGCGGAAGATAAAATCACTTTTGAGGCACAGAGAAAGTAAAAGTGCCCCCAATAATGTGATGGCATTGGACAGGCAGAACTTTCAAAAGCTAAGTTATATTTTAGCTATTTATTCACAAATGCTGTGTTCTCATGTTGGCAAAGCCAGGACATTAGAAAAAGAAGATAAGCTGTTGCTTTCGTCTGTAAACTGTTCAGGGAAGCTTCTATCAATGCACACAGATGATACAAAAAGACAGGACTCATTGACAACTGCCTCACATCAGTAAAGGCTTGTATTTGTCCTCGGCAAAACTACAGCCAAAAACACAGTAAGAAAGGAAACTCCCAAGACTATAGTCAAAGCCAGTATAACATTATACTCACTTGCCGATGTCATCTTGATCAGCAAACTTCTCATCGTTGAAGCCAAACTGGTCAATAAAATTGGACGTCATTTGTTGCATCTGATAATCAGAAAAGGCCTGGCAACCCCAGGACCAACGACAGTGATATAATGATTCTAACAATACTCTAAATCCTACTTGCCCATTTTGCTCCAAAGAAATAAAAGTCTCTCTAATCATAACATAAAGGACAGGAAAAGGATTTGTCTTAACCTCTGAATTTTAACCGGTAATGCTGACTACACACTTAGTTACATCTACTGCCTTGAAAGGTAATGGCAGCTCTCTGTAAGAAAGTTAAATCTCTAGTCTGATCTTATGTTAATCAGCACGTTTCTAAACGCAGCCCAAAAACAGTGAAACGCCGCAATACGCTAGATAAAAGAAAAAGCTGTCTTTGTTCAAGATAACATGGATTTAAAAATGGTAAGAATTAGAAAATTACATCATATATAGACATTAAACCACAGCTGCATATTTATCACGTAGTTATCACTAGAAACATCAGTCTCAGTCACACACACCAGCAGCATCTATTCAATATCTAGAAGAAGGAAACTATTGAACATTTTACATCTCAATGCAGTGTCACTGACTCAACTGTGCCTTTTTTTATTTAATAAAGATGCCAGTGTCAACTGCCAGCCGATGGGCATATACTCATTAAGGTACACATGGGCATGTTCTCCTATCCATAACAGTAGCTTTTGTCCCTTATTAACTATGGTCTTGGGAAAATTATCACACATTCTCTAACGACTTCTAGTAGTGTTATTTCCATGGGTAAAGTTAGCCAACGTCAAGATATCCTAGGAAATGTAATTGTCAACTGTCCTGGTTTCTTGCCTAGGGAACTAACGGGACAGAGTATATAGCCAAAACCTTTGAAGAAGGTGGTAAAGCTGAAAAGTCTGGATTAAGACGCTACAAAAACTGGATGAAAAAGGAGATCTATATAAGGATGAGGTACACAGACATGCTCAGGGCTGGGAGTAGGTCTGAAAAAACCCTCATGACTGGTAGGGCTAAGCCAGGCCAAAGCAAGAACTCTTTTCCATTTTGATCCTAAATTTTAAAATCTGTTAGTTTTGAAAAACTTCAGGACTTGATATACAGTTAGCTTATCAACATTACACACTAGAGACAATCAATTACTGACTGTTTTACCTATAAAATAATTCCTCTGCTTTTACACTAGTTTGACCTCTCCTTTCCTGTAAATTATATTCATATTCACAGATATAAAAAAGAGCATGTGACTGAAAGACATTAGTGAATTACCTCCATGGGAAGAAAAAACCCACGTAAGTTAAACAGACTTGTTCTGTTTTACAAAAGGTGCAACTATTAAGAATACCATTCACCAGGATAAACAAAATTAAAGACATGAATTTTATGATATCAGCTACTTACGAAACTAGTGTGAAACCTTATCGCTATGTCAAAATTGTATACAGTAAGTATATGAAATTCAGTTCTGAACTGTTAGCATATCTCAGACCCTAGGCAGTACCATCCTATTTTCAAATTTCTCTCTCATATCTTTGCAGTATGCTTAAGAGACAAAAAGTGGTATTGAGCTAGCGGAGAACAGAGAAGCAATGCTTTCCCAGACTAGAAGTTTCCAGAGCCACAGCAAGACAGCACATTAAATGCTGCTGGCACAAGAAACCTTACAACCCAGAACAAGGTGACAGAACACCTTCAACAATGTCAGTTTTGAAGTGGTATTTAGAAAAGGTGTCTCTGAGAAAAAAGGAGAGGAAAAAAAAAGAAACCTTCCTTTCTGGAACAAGACAACAGTATCAAACTAGATTTGGAAAAGAAAGAAGTCATAGCAAATGTAATTCTGCACAGGCAGAAGTTAAATTTGACAGAAATAAACCAAAGATGAACGAGTTCCTCAGTATTTTTTCCCCTTATCCAATTCCTAATGGGTCCACTTGAATTTTGAAAATCTACCTCCTGTTTCCTCCTGTAGCTACTGGTCTAGAATAACATATCCTATCTGAAGCCAGAGACACCTTCATGAATGAATTTGTGAAGCTGGAGAATGCTTTAAGTAATTTCAATGCATTTCCCATCAGTGACTTATCTTGCTAGTATCATGCTTTCTCTGCAAGGCCACTTTAGAAAGTGTATTTCACAAACAGAGTGGGGTGGGATGGTGGTGGAGGGGGGGAAGACGAAGAAAGTGGTGACAAATTTGAAAGAGAGAGCACTGCACCATCTGCTTTTCTTGATTAACTACCTGGAACTGCAGGGAATGCCCACACACAGCAGACATTAAGGGGATGCAGGAAAAGCACAGAGGATTTGAGGATTTTACTTTCTCACTGGAGCTGCTACAGATGCCACCCAACTTATCAAACTTGTAGTCGGGTGCACCTTACATGTACAAAATAAAACGAAAAATAAAAAAGACACCGAATCAGATAAAAATGCATCAGATTCTTAAAACTTCAGCCACCACCCACAACTCAAGTTTAGACAAGCAACGACTTACTATCAAACCGTAAGATGCTTAAAGTTCCAAAGCAAGTCTTAGACTAGGTACTTACTACACAGCTGTTAGTGAGTACTGAAAGATTTTGATTAATAATAAGTTTGGTATAAGAAATCTATTGGCAGTCATGTGCCATCTGGTTTCCACTTTCACCACCAGTGAAACAATTGGAAGAGATGTGTATTGCAAGTAGAACAGCCCTATTACAGAAATGCTGTCACTCTTCAGCAGAATGGCACCCAGATTCTCCAGAATCACTCACTGTAAAAATACTCTAATATCATATTAAACATGGTGTAGTTATCAATTAGTCAGCTTGAAAGCATTAAAACTTCAAGATGGACACAAGTCTGGTTGATCTGAAATTCTCTAGGCATTCTTCTCTTTTTCATAGAGCCAAACGATGAATAGCTACCTTTGAAACACTCATAAATGAGCTAACAAAAGCATATATACTGCATTAAAAAATAAGTGATCAAGTTCATTGGAAATTTAGTTCAGGAAGATCTGGCTACGTACGTTCACCAGGTACCAAGAGTCTATAAAGTTAGAAACACACAAGCTGATAGACACAACCTATAACAAAAGCGAACTGAAACCCAGATTTGCTTCCATAGCAATTCAAACTTGCCAGAAAACACAATCAGAAGCCACCATTTCAAACTTCTACATCTAGTAAGAACTAAAGTTACTATAGAAACTACGTTGAACTTGGCCAGACAGCTGGCATATAAAATGTGTTCTTAGGCACAATGAGTAGAGATCTGCATCCACAGATGATCTAAGACTAACAACTGGAAGGAACACCAAGATAGAGATGTGTTAAAAACCATACCTCTCTGATCACAGTTGTGTGCATGCATGTCTAAGTTTAAAATAAAGCTTTCTAGATTTGTATTTGCTTGTGATAGAAATACAAGTTCCACTGCTTTTTTTTAAAAAAAGTCTTATTTATTTTTACAGAAAGAGCAACTTACACTGTTAAAAGAATTCAACTCACCTGCTGCAAAGAAGAATCCTGTGAAAAGCCAGTTTCTTTAAAGTCAATTTCATCATCACTGGAAGAATGAATGTGGCAGGTAGTAACCTATACAAAGGAATTCAGTCATTTGCACAGTGTATGACAGCCACTTAAGTATACCCATACTATCTGGCTGAACCTTCATTTTCGTACCAAAACAAGAAACAATTATTTTTTGTTTTCCCAACTGCTACACCACATAAAACAGTCCCTGGAATATACAGGGCAATAAGGTCCCCTCTGAGCCTTCTCTTCTCCAGACTAAACACCCCCAAGTTCCCTCAGCTGTTCCTCATCAGACTTGTGCTCTAGACCCTTCAATAGCTCTGTTGCTCTTCTACGGACCTGCTCCAGCAACTCAATATCTCTCTTCTAGCGAAGGGCGCAGAATGAACGCAGGATTTGAGGTGCGGCCTCACCAGTGCTCACAGGGGGATGATCGTTTCCCTGGTCACGCTGGCCACTGTAGCAGAACCTTTTATTGGTTAGAAAACTGCTCTGTAGTGGTCAAACCTTCTACCAGAAGGACAATTAACAGTGAAAAAAAAAAATAACGTAATAATCTTCCTGTAAAGTCTGTTACGCGTTCTGAGGTAACTGAGATAGTTCTGCTACGTGCTCACTTCTAAGTCTGCAGTTACCGTTGTTTTAGAAAATGTACTGAGAACTTGTCTGAAAGACAAAAAAGCCTAAAAAATAAGTCTCATGGCTGTAGCAGCAGTTCATTATGCACAGAACCCCAGGACCACATACCTTGTTCCATTACAGTAAAAGAGCAATCTTTGTTGAGCACTAAATGGCTGAAGCATTGAAAGTATTCATGAGATCAGTTATCTCCATAGCTTTCCCGCATCTAACTCATTTACCTATTTTTAAAATGAACTACACAACATAAGAGTATGCATAAAGACCAGATCATTTGAGCTTAGTAAATCCAGTAAACTGACTGAAGAAGATCACATGTAACAGTAAACCACAGCTCTGCCACTCAGGTGAGGAACTGTGTGCTTAACTATTATATAACCCATGACTAGATTCTGCTCAACAGCTTGCTCAGGAGAGGAAAACTGTGAATCAAGTAAGTGTACTCATCTACCCAACAATAATTTTAAGGCTAATCTACTGAAAATTAAGAAAGGTGTGCTTAAGATCTTACTCTGCAGACACTAAGAATCTGCAATTTAAATCAGGTATAAATATTAATTCTAATAATCTATTGTTTTAACACAGGATACTTTCATCCACTCAAAGAGCTCAAACACTCAGATATACCTAATTGTCCAATTTATAGGTGGAGAGTACAGGCCTGTGGAAACCAAAGCATAGGTATATGGGACAGTACATCTGGGAAGAAATACTGTGGGGCTGTGCTTTCAGGATGTACCCATACAGTAATCATAACTTAAACATGATTCAGTAAGACAATAGGCTGAGTTTTCTGTAAGATCTGCCTTTTAGTATCTCCTACACCACACTGTATTATCCATTGCTGCTTATCTTTCAGCTAAATGCTACTCCAAGGCTCACAAGAATTGATCACACAAGCAGGAAAAAAGCCTACAACTTCAGAAATTCAAAAGACACAGTATTTTCCAGATGGCATTTTAGCTACAAGGATTTATTTTAATGCTTTGTGTTTCTATTCAACTGAATACTGTGGAGTTTGGAGATATGTTGTAAACGAGGTTTTACTGTTGTTACATTAAGTATGTTCAAGTAAATGATCACACATCTAAAGATCTAATTATAATGTTTTTAATTATATATCAGCTTAAAATTCTGCCTCTTCAGATGACTCGACTCTTGGCCTTGACAAAGAAGTAGCTTCTAACAAGAGGAAAATATCATTATTCTACGAGTGCTATGAACTTCTTAGTGTTTTTTCCATGAGCCTGTGAATGCAATCTGTACTATCTTGGTTCTGTCCAGAAGTTGCACAGTTTCAGATTAATTTCCTATTGCTTCTATTGCCACACACCATGTCAGCATTATGTTCCAGTTGCTACATTATGCTGAAACAGCAAATTTAATAGACTATTAGTATTACAGACCAAATATAGCACCAGCACAAGTTAATGAAGACACGTGGAAAGCACTCCAGTCCTGGAGAAGTCAGGTAATATTAAAATTCATTAATTCATCTGTGGACATTGGAAATAGCCTCTGCTTATTAAAGCCTCTAACTGATTACTCTTAAACCGTAGGTTTAATGTGAGTACACAAAACCTCTTCATACTTACACTTAAGTTTAGCTTTTTCCTAAAAGGGGAATCACTACTGCTGTGCACAGAAATGTGAAATGCACAACAGAAGTATGCAAAGTTACTTAAGCAAGGTCAGTGACACATGCGATGGGATGCAGGTAGCATTTTCCCATTAAATTTACATAGGCTCATTTACATACTGTCGATAAAGCAATTTAATACCAGCTCCTGCAGTTTCAGTTTGCACTGTTCAAGCAGACAGAAGCTTTCAAGGTCACTCACTTGGAGCTGTATAGAAATCTTCCTTCTTGGTCTGCGATAAGCTATACAAACTGAGCTACTGCAAGATTCACGTACAAAATATTAATGATATGGTGTTAGTTGAAAAACAAAATAAAGAATTGTTAGCTCAGCAACTAGATGTACTTGTTGACACAAGTACATGGTAACTAGGAAGACTGGTTGTGCTGCTGACAAAAAGAAACTGGTCCCAAGTAAACAGCAGCAATTTTGATACCTTACCCATCCTTACTTACCAGGTCCACTGTATTCCTCTTGTTAGTTTCTCCTAAAGAGTTTGTACAGAATGTCTCCCATCGCTCTCTGACCTCCTCTGGAAGCTCTAGGGTAGGAAACAGAAAAATATCCTCAATTTGATACTACTGACAATGGAGCATGACATTATTTTTAATTTTCTCTTCTGCTATACCAGAATCCTCCTAAATCCTTAAGGAGTATTCCATCTAGTTAAGTCTAAATAAAGCAGGTCAGCATTTCATTGCATTTAAGCATATATTTAAGGGTCACAGAGTCATCACAAAGCCATAGAATGGTCTGAGTTGGAAGGGATCTTAAAGATTACCCAGTTCCAACCCCCTGCCATGGGCAGGGACACCTTCCACTAGACCAGGTTGCTCCAAGTCCCTCCAACCTTGCCTTGAACACTGCCAGGGATGGCGCAGCCACAGCTTCTCTGGGAAACTTGTGCCAGCGCCTCACCACCCTCACAGGGAAGAGCTTCTTCCTAACATCTAATCTCAATCTCCCCTCTGTCAGTTTAAAGTCGTTCCCCCTTGTGCTGTCACTACATTCCTTTGTAAAAAGTCCTCCAGCTTTCTTGTAGGCCTCCTTTAGGTACTGGAAAGCTGTTTGTTTACAGATGTCTTGTTTTAAATTGAATGTTCAGGAGTAATATTTTCTTCCTTTAACCAATAGCTGCCTTTAATTTGCATTTGATTCATTTCCTCAAAATTTGATAATGAAAGCCATAAAGACAAAGGTAAGGCCATTAACATTACCTTTAATGAGCTGCTGAACTTGTGTACTGTTTGGCCCCTTATCTGTGCTATGCACAATGCAGTTCGCTATCCGTGTCAGATGACCCATATAGCCATACCGTCTTCCTCCTTCAGCCCTGCAAGAGACAAAAGGAATTCACCTGCCCACATTCAGAGCAACTGTGCCACTGTATTTCATTATGCAACACTCTAGCAGAGTCAAGAAGTTACCCATGACAAACAGTGCAGGGGTTCTTAAACAGAGGAGTTGTATTCTAAAACCAAAGGCTCCCAAAGGCTCAAGAATTTAAGATACCAACTGGTTTGACTACACTGAGCCAGTTTGCAAGACTTATTTATTAGAAAATTTCTGTTCCTGAGAGTATTTTTCCTCAACCCCAATGCACCAAACATCCTCTCAGAGCTTTAAGTTCATGATCAGAAAAGAAAAAAATCTTAAATCCTTAATGTGCTCAAGCATTGCAGACATTTCATTTAGCATACAGAGCTGGAAAGGTACAACCAACTGAAAATTGTTTAGATTATTGCTTTCTTGAGATTTTAGGAAGGACATTTAAGTAACATAACAAAAGTACAATTACAAGGCAGTCTGAATATTTTCTTGTAACTGAATTGCTCTGTAGACACAGGAATTCCCAGTTTTTATGATATGATGATGATCAGCTGGAACCATCCTATATCTGATCAAAAGAGCTAAAGTGAGAGCTCTGACTTAGACTCAATTAGCTAGACAAATCTCCCATAAACTTGACTGAGATCTTTATAAAGTGACAGCAGTTCAGGAAAGAGATTATGTAAACACAAATCACATTTCTTGATTTTCTACCATTATAATCTAACAGGAAGTAACTGAAATCATATCATGTCAGTGCAAGATGTCATAAATAAAGCATTCTTTACAGGAACAACTTGAGAGATTTCTGTCTTATTTCCTCGACTGCTTAGGTAACAAGTACATTCAAAACAAGCAACATGTGATGATGGCAAAAGGTTATAATTTCTAATACATGATATGCCATAAAGAGTGCTTGTACTGACTTACAATTGCCTAGCCAAAAAATCTGGAATATGACTGTATCTTCTATTAGCAAATGCTTATTAGTACCAGTGAAATAAATAGCTTTTTACTATGTCACATTTTCACCAGCAGAAAGCAGTCACCCTCAAGCTTGTAGAGCTGCTCAACATAAGGTGACAGAATACAAATGCATAAAAGAAATAATCAATTTCCTGGAGCAGCTAAGCTAAACCATACCTTCATATTATCTTATAGACTTATATTTTATATTTGGAGTCCCACTTGTGCAAAATTGGATAAAGGAGTGAATTACTTACAACAGCCTGCTCCCTTCTCACAAATAAAAATTCTTTCCAGATAAAACCACTACCTGAGGTTGGCAACAACATTTTCCACATTAGTATTTGCAAACATGAAATTAAATATTTAATTCATCCACATGGAAAGCACTGGATCAAGAACATTCTTACCCAAAGAGTAATTTTAGGTTGCATCTATGAAAATATCTTTCCATACTTCTCTCCTATGGGAGTCTAATTGGACTGTATGACCACATGAGAATACAATAAAATAATAGAAGACATTTGGGAAAGCATGTTTTCTACAGTTTAATTGTTATATCCCCTTTCTTTTGTACCATTCTCTTAATCACATAGTTCAACATCCTTATTTCCAGGTCAGCTACAATAGCCATGTATTTACTATGTGATTTGCATCGAACAGGAAGAGGAATATTTTGAGGAGCAGAACTGTCTCAAATAATACACCAGCAAACCAGCAACACTATCCCAGTCGGCTAATTCAGTATTTTGACAAGTTAAAGCTAATATTTACTGTTAGGTATTTCCTAAGCCTTCAAGAGAGCTTTTCTACCACCTCAGGTGAAGACAGAGGTTTTTTCCTCCTGCTACGAGTGGTTTCACATAATGTTAGCTACTTGAAACTTTCATCCTTTCACAAACACATACTTTTAGAACATATTTCATTGCTGAGGACTTGGCTTTTACTACTTAGGAGTCTGTTGCTCCCCAATATGTAATATGCTTTCATGTGTTTATAAATAATTTTGAACTGCTTACTGGAGAAAAGTATCTCCTGTCCTCTCAAAACTTACGGTATGTTCCTGTAATTGAACACATATGGGTAGACTTTAAAGTTTTTAAATATCATAGTAATATCTTATATACGGCAAGAATGACAAACTCTTGTATTCTCCAATGGTCATGGGAAAAAGCATTACAGTGCTACCAAAATATCGTATGAGAGAAAGCTTTAATCCAAATATTAACATGAGTGTTTTAAGAACACTGCCAGTGCAGTTATGAATTGGTCATACATCCATTTCACAATTCAAGTCTTATGTAGACAATTACAGGTAATAAGAAAACTAGTTACTCACTGTTTCTTCTCATTCATCTCCCATGCTTCAAGTATTCGTTCTATTAACTGGCACTTAAGGAAGAGCTATCAAAAAAAAATAAGAGCAAAGAATGCTTAGTAGCAGTAAGGTGGAACGCTGTAACACATTTTACGGTTGCTTTTAACAAATACTAAAGTCTTACAAGACAACTAATTTCAGGTTCAGGATAAATAATTTCAAAGGGTTTAAAAAGTTCAGAAGCAGCAGTTATATTCCAACCAGAAACCTAAAAGCTAAACCTACATTATTTCTACTTCCCTTTGCATCTGCTGAGTTGTGGTAGCATAAAGCTATTGAAATAGCAATTTTAATTCTTAAAGTAAGAGGAACTTCAAGGAAAATAAGTATTTGCAGCTCTGCACTCATGCTCACTTCAGGGCAGCAAGTCTACTTTATGGCACTTTCAGGTTTAACACCCTAAAGGGACATAGTAAGGAAAACCAGAGAAATATTCATGTTCATTCTACATATAATGTAAAATCAGGGTATGTTCTATGTAAGAGTAACCGCTACCACAGCCAACAGATAGGAAAATTCAAGAGATTCCCAAAAACCCAGAACTTACATGTTTCAGCAAGAGATTGTCCCCAGTGGAATCCTGATCTGTAATTGCGCCATTTTCCGTGCTTTCAAGAGGATTTGCAAGAATCAATGCAATACAGATTTCTACTTGCGTATGCAAAAAGTTATTCCATGTGTACTTAAAGAACATGTCCTGAAAAACAAATTCAACTAGGTTTACACAAACGAAGGTCTTTTCATTAAACACAAGCAATAATCTCACCCCAGCAAGTCATTTGAATTATTACACACGAACAAATTCTGTAAGTTTTACAATAAGTACTATTGTGCAAGAGAAACCTTGTGACCTACAAAATAGTTAACTATTGTGCTTGCTATGATCTGAACACAAGGATTAGAATACTGGATCAGAACAAAAACTCAACTCTAACTGGATTTTAAGCTGTGGTAACCAATAATGCATGTTCAGAGAACAAAGGGAGGAATGACCTTCCCCACTTACACTGCTTCTAGCTGCAGCCCAGAGTCTCCACAAGTCAAAAGTATTGATGACCTGAGCAGCCCTTGAGAGACTTCTCTTAACCCTCTAGCATTTACAATACCCTTTATAATGTGCTCCTCACTTCAGTGACACTCCTTACAAAATCATATCTACCTGTTTTGAACCCATCATCTACTAATTTTATTCTTCTACTATGGAAGGCTACCTCAGATAATCTAGATGCAATTTATTAAATGCATTACACACGACAGACAAACACTGAGGTTGAGATAAAATAGTGTTTATTTAGTTGTATTCCTGGTTCTCCACATTTTCCCTCTTAAAGATTTTTTCAAGCTCTACGTCCAGTTATTTTAGACTACTAAAACTGCAAAACTCAAATGACTGCTGTCACAGGTAAAATGATATTAATATATGCAGTGACTGGAACAGTATTAAACAATTTAAGTCTCATTCAAAACACAGCTAAAGATTCCAAATCCCTCCAAGTTTCCTTCAGTCCTTGTAAACTAAGGACATCCTCCCATATGCTACTAGAGCTAGACAATTACTTTTCCTAACAGTCAAGTCTGCACAGTAAAGCACTGCTGTTTCAGCAAATAGCATGAAGCATCGAGAAGTTTATATGGCTATAATTACTTTTTCTTTCTTTATATAAAACCTGCAACAGAAAAGCATGTTCAAACCTCACTGAATTTGGTTTACGAAATAACCTTCTTATAAGAACGTGCAGGTGTTCACAGCATGTACATTCCCATAGACAACATACCCAGGAAAACGTAGGTTATGGTGAACTCAGCACCTGGTTGCAAATTCGAGTCATGCAGAGGAATTGAGATGAATACATTACAAATGTAACTGTATTAATTAGTTGGAGCAAAAAGCGATTTTGGACTAAAACCATCTGGGCCAAAGAAAACATTTACACTGTAAGTTTGCAACTGCCTGCTTAGAAGTTTACGTATTGAATTCAGAAGCTACAGTGTAAGTTCCAGCATTTTTTGCTGGTTATTTTTTTAATCCGATTACCAACATTTGCATTTTTTGGGTCGACCTAAACACAAAGAGTATGCCCTGCTATAGTTGAAGTACGAGGCAGGAAGTACTTACAGTACACACTCCACATCTGCAAAATCAGCAAGTTAACTGACTGAAAGTTTGTTGTGCAACATCTTGGTTTTAGAGGACTGAAGGCATACAAGCTACTAAGAATATCTGTTCCTTTATAGGACAATGCTGAGATACCATTTGATGCAATGTATATTATTGAGAGGAAAAGAGGTTTTGAGGGAACAATTTCAGAAAAGAATGAAAACAAGCAGGGAAGCCTTGAACATGGCTGAAAACTTCAGAACATACAGGCGAAGAAACAAGCCTGTTAAGAAAACCACTTAATGTATTCATGAGGGTGTACAGAATAAGAACAATTCAAGTGGTCAGAGGAAAATTCATCTGTCAGAAGTCAACATTTAACAATAAAATCCAATATTAAGGGTTCTTAAATGGTGCAACAAAAGCCACAACAGTCTGAAAAATTAGGCCAGTAAATTATTTGCAGTGACAAAAAAATATATTAAATCTTAATAACAATCCATAAAGACAGCATAAAGTTCTTACCAGTATTACTCCTATGCTGTTAAGCTCTATAAGCTCCTGATTCACACTGCTTGTATTTGCCTGTAGAAGGCTAGATATTAATCTAATCACATTTAAACGTGTGTTTCCCACAGGCGGATCCAATACACCCCAGGTTGTCTTCATGACACTTTTCTGAAAAAGAAAATGGCACATACATAAAATCCATTAAAATACCAGCTCATCATTATTATGCACAATGACAGAGTAGTGCTTAATATAGATATACAGTTAGTCCTTAAGTTTTGCCTTCACCCTGCAAATCCCCAATTTTTTTATTCTGAACACTACAGCTTATTTTAACTAAAATTAGCCACAGAAAACAGCAAAAACAGCCACACGAAACCAACAACACTGTAAAAATTTGTTAACTACAGAGAGGATCTCAAAGTAGATGCATTCTACCCAATCCTGAAAGGAATTAGGAGATACTTCCTAGGAAATCGTTCTCGCTAGTCCATCCAGCTATAGTCTACATTGCTACAATATACAAAAACCAGCTAGGTGGATAGTCTATGAATATTGTAATGAATTATTGTAATGCCTCAACAACCCAACCCTAACTTAAAAACAACTTCATTAAGCAATGAGCTCCTCTGATGTCTTATTCTCATTTTAGACACTTAAACCAGAACTATGTCACATAACCAGCCAGAAAGAAAAACTGGTATTAGCTACTATAAGACCTAAAAATCTTGTAGCAAATATGCAATGGGCAGGGGAATTCATAATGAAAATATCCTCCTGTCTTAAGGTACAAACATATTTTGACAAGACCACTACAACCGGATGTTATTCTTGCCTGACCAGTGCCACCCCTGCACCAGAAAAAGAAACTGACATCCTGCTAGTTTGTTTATGCCATTCCTTACATATGACAAAAATCTAAGGATGCTCAAAATGAGTATTTTCTGATAGTTTGACATACTTTGCTTTTGACTAAGTCATCTGGTGAAGTTATTGAATATGTTTCTCAAGTATCTAATGTCACCCTGCTTTTATTGTAATATAGACCTGTATCTTGCCATGTTGTCGCAATAAAGACAGGGTTTTTATTACCTCTTCAGCATTTCGAAATTTTGAGGTCTCACCTTCTCTAGGCTAAAATTAACTTTAACACTACTTTGATCTCCCCATGTGGTACTTCATACATCTCTGGTCTTTATTTTCACTTTGGCACACAAGTCCTTCTCCCTTATGGACTGTGACACCCAGTTTAGGGTGCTGTGCTTCAGCTGAAATTCTGCCAGTGAAAATGGATCATAGGTAAACCCCTTATTTATACATCCTGTATTTATCTTTTGCAACAGCATGACATAGATAAGTTGCCTGAACCAGTTAAAAAGCCCAAGGAATTTAACATGCTTAGAGTGTGCAGGGTGCGTTCTGCGGAGCTAGTCTACTCGAGTTGTGGGCAGATCTAGGGGAATTGCGTAGGCCCCATCGGGGCCATGCCAACGTTCCCAACAACTACTGCATGCACAGTCTGTATTTCTTATCCGGATCAGATTTCCAAGCAGAAAGCAGGACCCACCTTAAGTATATATAGCAAATCTCTCTTCATTGCTTTCTGAAAGTAAGTAACTGCTTCAAGGCTATTCTGCCAATTAAGTTTAAACTGGAAAAGCGTATCAATCAGCAGAACACATTGGCTCAGGGACAAGAATAATGAACAGCAAAGCTCTCAACACGCTAGAAAGAAGCCTGGGCACTTGCCCAAAATTTGTCAAACTGGGTTTGTTTTGTTATTATCACTTCCCTGAAACACAGTCACACAGTGACAGTCTTGTTTCAATTAATTTTGTAACACAAGGTTTCACTTACTTTTGGAGGCTCAAGTAGGAGTTCATGGAAGGATGAAAGTCGTGCTTTTATGGCTTCTAAAACACTTTTATTGACCGAATATTTTGAACTGCTCATGCCAGGAGGACAGATCTCTATATGGCCTTCAAATCTAAAACACATACAATCAGAATCTGATAATTAATATCAAAACTAGTTGTAAAACATCTTTGAGTATTATTTTGAGTGTGTCATGGTTCTGAAGGCATGTGAAAATAATGAAGAGGCAAGTAAAAACATAAGGTTACAAACACAAAGTATCAAGTAACAGTTGAACAAGATTTTTCCAACACTAGCCCTAGTATTTTTAGGTTTATTGTGCTGGAAATCTCCAATACGGTTTTGAGATTATACATTACAGCTCTTCTATTTCCTCTTTTGCGGCAGATGAACAGTTTCACTCATCTATTGTGAACAACATAAACAAGTTGAAGGTACCACAGAGTACAGCAGTTCAGCAGTTTCCCAACATTAGGTTGTAATAAAATTAGAAATAACTTTTTAAAAAGTTAATACCCCCTCACTGTACATATTTTCATCAATTTCTTTCTGGATACATGGAAGAGAGTAACGTAGTTAGCCTGAGCTGTCAACTGGCATAAACTAGCTTCTACAAAAAACAGCAGAAAGACCAGTCATTTGGTGAAAGTGTAGTAATACCAACTGCAATCACTTGGTTTGCTCTTTTACCTCTTCAGCTACAACAGGCCACAGAAATGGTTCAGTCATAAGTACATGAAGACACTTACTATTGCTGAACAGTAGTTAAATTATGCAGGCATAATTTACGCAAGAAAAGAACACTTACGTCTGTCGTCTTGTCTCAAGTAAAGTCAACAGTATTTGGATTGCACTGACTATTGCAGATTCATTTTTTTCTTTATGAAAAATATTAGATAGCAGCTGCTCTATGATTTCTTGCCTGAAAAGAAAAGTATTGGCATCAGATAAAACACTACCTCAGGATACAGCTGTTAACAGAAGTAGCTACCAGTTGCCCATGTAAAATTAATAAAAGAATAATACAATGAAAACTAGTAGCTATTTCAAGCTAGCAAGTACCACTAGGACAACCACCCCCATCCTCACTGTCCCAATCATATTTTCCTATTCCTTCCACTGATCTAGATTTAGATCCTTCAATAGGATCCAGTGAGAAACAACACTACAAAAAGGAACTTTTCAGTCAGACCAAAAACCTGATTCAGCTTGCCACAACAGCCTCACAAACCTAAACCTATAACCAGCCAAACGAAGAAGGGAATAGAGAAGAATCTCCTCTGGCAGAATCACACACTTGGATTAATTTACAACAAGTAACAGATCAAAGAAAAAGTCTCCCATGTATATTCTGCAAAGTATCCAGCTGACCTCCACCTGTTTGATCCCACTAACTCTGGCAGAGCAGGAAATATTTTAATGAGACAAGAAGGAGGACCCCAAGAGGTACTCCAGGTGGGCTCTGCTTACTTGCTGAATTATTATGAACTACACAGATGACAGTCAAGAAAATTCAACTGAAAAGTGGAGCTTGCCGTTTCTAACGGTTTTCAAGGTCAGAAATTAAAAGTTGTTTTTTATGAACTGAAAATACAATCAGAAATGAAGCAAGCCAACTTACTTCTCTAGACTTGCAAGCAGTGGATCCGGTTCTGAACTGTTCTGTACTTGTAACATCTGGTCTCTGCTTAAACGAATAATTTCACAGAGTGACTGTGATGCATTTGAATGCCTCTGGAACAGAAAAACACAGCTTTTCACTGTAAGAGTAACAACAAGCTGGACTGTAACTCTTCAATTAAAAAAGGTGGAAGTTTCACCTCAGACAAATCTTTCCTACACCATAAACATTCAGACAATAGCTTCATGATGTAACAAAACCTTAACAAGACAAAACAAACTTGAGGCATGAGGCAAGAATATTTTGCATATTAAGGTGGCAAAACATAGAATATGTACAAGGCTTTGACCTGGACTGAAGTGGAACCAAAAAGGGGGAAGGGGAGCATCGCCTACTGAAAAAAAAGGCACAAAAAAGTAAACCCAAAAAATCCTAGTCCTATGTTGTACAGCAACTTGCTGAACAGACAGACCCAGAGGAGTGTCAGACCAATACTTACATCTTCATCTTGAGACGGATGTACAATTTCCACAAGCCGCTGGATAATTCGCTCCTCATTTAGCCACTGTAAAAGTGTTTGTCAATGTTAGTAAGAATTTTATTCATGTGAATGAATTAAAATTAACAAAATTAGAAGTAGTCATTTGACAACTGCCATAAGTCATACTGTCAATATTGCTAATAATTGTCAATAACACTTCAGAAAAAAAGGTAAGTCAGTGTTTCTGAGCAACTATAAAAAAGAAAGCCTTATTTCTAAATAGACTGTCTGATGCCAAAAATAGAAAAAAGGGTTCACTGAAGTCCAAAACATTTTTAAAACTGCATCTGGCAGTTGTAAGTTAGATATTAAAAACGAGGGGAAGAGATCAGCCTCTCAGGTTCCAAGTCATCCCCACCAGCACAGTGGCTCTGCTGGAAAAGTAATGGCAGCTCCAAGAAAAAACAAGCAAACAAAAGCAGCCCAAAACCCCACAAAACCAAACCAAAACCCACACACTGAACTTCAGCACACTGAAGAACTAAACTTAGTAAACCCAGCAGAATATAAGCCATCTTACAGTTCACAAATGTCAGATGAAAATACTTTGAGACACTTTACTTACATTTAACACTTCTTGCCGAGGCTGTGGAGGTTCTATGCAAGTCAGTAGCCTGAGCAGCAAGTCCATGATAGCAGAGGTCCCTATGTGCTTAATAATGAGGTCTACAAAATCATGTTTCCTCTTTAAAAAATCCACAATCTAGAAATTAAAAAGAAATAAGCTTATATTTGCTTATCTGTATTTTACATGGTAAATTACACCAACCAGATTTAGCTTCTCTCTCCTAGCAAATGGAGAAAATAAATGAGAAGACCTTAGACAATTTTGCTACCTAAAGCCTGCAGTACAAGGCAAGGTAAACTAATATACATGTATAAAGTAGCAAAAGTGGCACAGGACAGATCCATACAACGTGCAGGGTGTCTTGGGCCTCCTCTCAAGCCTAACTGGCTGACCATAAACTACTAATAATCCAATGCACGGTCAGCTCTCCTTTTTGGTATGAATTACTCTCATTCCTGCTTAGTGAGCAAAGCTTGACAGAGCAAGACCTTAACATAATGCAAATAAATACAGAGCTTGTTCTTCTAGAACAACTCTTCACACCAAGTTGGACGCACTCCCAGCAACTCAAATCACTTACCTTCACCTTTATCAGCAATTAATACAAGTATCACCATATAAAACATTGAGCTGAGCTAAGCCAAAAGCTAAGCACTCATACATTGACTGCACACATAGCTCAGGCAAATGCGGATCAAACACATCTTACTTATCCAAATACATTTTTTAATCCTCTGCATACCATTAAAAAATGGTTAGCATCTTCAGCTAGTATGGAAGTTGAATGCCCTTTTTTGACCCCGCTGCTATCCTCAGGTAGTCTTAAAGCAGCATGGACGAGTACAACTTTATTAGAGCACTCGTTAAATTGGAGATGTTGCAAATATTTACCTCTTCTGGTTTTCTGCTTATAAGAATACTTAGCACCTTGCTGAAGAAACTGGCCAGTAAAGGGTTTAGAGGAGATTCATTCAGGAGGAAGCTGTACAGTTTCATAAGTAAGGATTCTTCTTCTCCCAGCCTATCATTGATCTGTGAGACATCTGATGTAAGCAGCTCACACGATATGTTTGGATATCTGAGGGGAAAAAAGGAAAAAAAATAAAAAAAAAAATCTGTTAGTCATACTTCTAAGTTGTCATACTTCCAGCTCTGAATTCAGAATCTGGTAAAGCTTCTGACCAAGTTTTCAAGCAGGGATGGCCTGCACTAATTAAAGCAGCGAACTTCTGCAAGGTAACGTAACTGTACATTCAGCCTCTGTTCTTTCATTTAAGAAATGGACTACTCCGTTCTTCAGTAGCAACAGGACAACACTAGGGAAGTGGGGAAAGGAAAGCACAAGCTTTTGAGCTCTATTGTTAAAGTCATCTGTTGTATCATTAAACCTATCTCTTCAAGTCTTCTCCTTGCAGAAGCAACTTCTTTTTTTGATGGGAAAAAGTTAGTTACCAAGAAGTTAAGCAGACTGATGTACTGGACCAATACGGGGGAGAGAACAGTGTGTTTGCCTCTCTCCGATATAACAGGGATTATATTAAAATGGTCAAAAGGAGTAGTTTCAGGATATTAAAATATATACTGCAATTACATAGAAACTCAGTAAACTAGTCAGTCTGACAAAACCTGCAAAACTAGCTAGTACTGCTCCATGACACCAAGTCAGAAGTACAGTTCAGAACATTGAGTAATTCAACTAAGAGGCCACCAAGACTGGTAATTTCCTGCATTTGATGGTACTATCACCTACTCAGACTAAAGACAATTTTGACTGACAGCATAAGGTTTTTAAATGAAAGAAGCTTAAGTTTCAAATGCTACAGGAAACACTGATAAGAGGCTTGGTTTACCAGAAATGGTGAAGTGCTGCAACTAACAGTGCAGCCTATTATTCCTCCCGCCCCCCCAACCTCCCCTTTAAGAAAAAAAGCTACTTTCTGAATAGACAACTCTAAAATAGGCCCAAACCAGTATAAATTCATTAACACAAATTGCTAGGTTGACTTTTGAGTTTGAACCTTCGCAGCAAGCTAGCTGAAGTCACGGTCATAGCCAATTCCTACAAACGAATTCCTACAATTCCCCCGCAAAGGAAAAGATTAGTAATTACATGTTAAGTACATTCTTCCATAAGCATCCTCAAAACATCTTTCCAATCACCAATAAAACAAAGCCAAGCACTTAACTATACTACCAAAAAGTTTTCGTTCAACTGTTTCCTTAATAATCACAACTACAATATTCTTCATGAGAGTTCTGATTTTTTATATTTTTTTTTTTTTATTTTTTCTTTAAACCTCCTTTGGACAGCAATTGGTTTTGGAACCAGTTTGTGGATAAGAGGCTTCATTTGAAAAATATCTAAATACTAGAATGATTTTTAAGTTCTACAAAGCCTCCTGAAAAAAAAACTTGCTCTAAAGATACCCATATTGTACTATACACCAGCAAGCAGGAATGCAAAACACACTATCAAATTAACGAAAGTACCCCTCTTTCCACCTTCCCAAGTCTCCCCCACCCCCAAAAGTTTTCCTACTTATATCGAATTTGTTCATCCATGTCTTGAGGTGGCTCTTCGATAATAAATGAAACTAAGTCTTCGAGACATTCTAACTTCAGCAGAAAATCTATAAGTTTGCGATTCTGAGCCTTGCACTCTTGCAGAACATCCTCTTCATCCATCAATTCCTTCAGTGTTACATCTTCTCTCTCTAGAAGTGTATCTATGTGGGATGACGAATGGAGATCAAATTTCCAAAACATGCTGGTCTGGATAAGAAGAATATACACAAAGCATTAAGTTTACAAATCTATTTAAGCAGTATTTGTAGGTAACACTTCATACTAGTATTTTATAGCTTCTAACTCTGAAGGTACTTGCATACATAGAAACTTTCTAGAACTCAAAAGAGACTCAACAGTAGCTGCTGATGCTTAAAAGCTACAAAATTCAGGCTTGATTAAAGATGACTGAACACTCTGTAGTAATTTTTGTACCTTCAGCAATGGCCAATATTCTAACATCCAAATATAAAGTCAGACAGCTCCAGGGTTTTATTTACATGAAAGGAACATGCTACTCTGCATTAAAAAAAAATAAGGGTAACTTTGTGTTTTGATTTATTGAATTTGCTCTTCCCAAGCTTTGTTTTTCATCTACGTGCTAGGTTTCAGGTTCAGAACAAGCTGCTCAGCAATTAACAGAGCTGGGAAAGATAAAATGGGCACTGCATAAATGCACTGGAGTCCTACCACTGAAGGACACATCTAAGAAGGTGGAGGAATTATAACACATTTTAACTTGCAGGCAGTACACATCAAAGTGCTGGAGCTAATTTCAATACAGGACCTACTCACTCACTGCACCTCCCTCCACAAACTTGACACAGGAGCAAGAACATGGGACAATAAAATATCTTATGCAAACATGTGAAAGGGCAGTGGCCCCAAACACAAACATTGCAAAAGACCATAAGAGAAATCGGTAAGGATGAGCAACTTCACCTTTGCTTATAAAAGGCTTTGGCATATGTTAATTCTGTTGCTCTAAGACACCTTACAAGCAGTTGCTACCGAGACAACTGTGCTATCAGGAAAGAATATTTCAGTCTGTGATAGACCCTGCTTTCACTTCACATTAAGCTCAATACAAGCATTCACTCCATCCCCCCCCCCCCCCCGCCCAAAAAACAGGGCTTTAATATGACATTTAACCTCTGACACAGTATCAGCTGGTCTTACATGAATGCAGAACGTGGACTAAAAGATACTACACATACTAGAGAACAGCAAGAGAAACTTTTCTTCCCTTACAATTGGAAGCAGCATGGTTTTTGAGCAGTACTCATAAGGAAATATTCCCTTTGTTCCTTTAGTAACTGCCTTCCTATTCAATACATTAGTTACCGCTGTGCATTAGCCACATCAGCTGCGAGGACATGTAGTTACTGCAAAGAATATAAATGAATCATGGTATTTTAGCAAGAACACATCTGTAAGTTGCAGGGTGTATGAGGTAGAAAGCTTTAAGACTATGCTTTTGCCATACATTCTTACAAAAATCTACCCAAAAAAAAAAAAAAAAAACCCACCCAGAAAAACCCCCGAAAAACCAAAAAAACCCCCTAATTCTTATGCAAACTAAGATAAAGGCAGTTTTAAGCATTTATTTCCAAGTTAAAAGTGGATTCAGCATCGACGCTAAAGCTATTTAGAACAGCAAAGTGTCAAATTTAGTACTTCAGCAGTTTAGAAAACAGCTAAAAGTCCAAGCATCCAGCAAACCCCTTATGATTATCTTCATTAGCAAGACTGCCAGTATTTGACCTAAACACTGAACAGCCTGGTATATTCACTATAGAGACGTTTTAATTGATTTCAGGATCTTCACTGCCGCTTTAACCGTTACACACTGATCGCTTAATGCCATCTTGTTTTGCTTAGCCTTTTGTCAGAAGGCGTAAGCATACATAACTGCCCCTAGATTATACAGCTTTCTGTTTAAAGATATGGGAGTCAAACAAAATAAATCAGGAAAAGGTACAGATAATTTCAATTGCAGTATCAGTACTTATAATCATCTGAGATCCCACGCAAGGATTAAGTAGTTAAAAAACAGAGAAAAATTATTTTCTAATAAAGAATTAGTAAATTTACAAGTAGGGTTCAAAACATCTGATCTCATAAATTAGCTTAAATCAAATTATACAAAGTTGTTAAACACACTAGCTTGCAGGTATTCAGCCTACACACAGACTTACTGTAAGCAAGTGAATCTAGTGCATTATTAGTCACAGGATAAGTTTTGTTTGGTTTGCCTTTTTTAAGCCTCTAGAACGTAGATCAAATCATCCCCCTTGCCACAATTAATGAAAGCAACATCTCTGCAAGTAACAACCATCAATGCTAATTCCAGGTGTAAATCCCTCTGCAGTGATTAAAGCTCATTTCAGTAGCTTCAATGTATTTCTCAGTTACTTATTTCAAGAGAAATTCAACAATGGAAAATAGCAACAACAACAACAACAACAACAACAAAAAAAAGGCATACTACTGCGAACATGTTACTGTGTTATTTCACAAACTGTCTCCCAGGCAAGCTCTTTTAGGGGTGCTCCCTCAACATGGCAGGTGCCGGCCAGAGATTATTCCGTCACTTTTCAACAGGAGCCCAGGTCCTTTGAAATAAGGAAAGATAAACAACATAAAATGCGCCAAAGAGGAAGTCCAGGAACCCTGGAGAGAAGAGAATTTTCTTACGCATTATCACTGGCGATAATCTAGAATCAGTCTAATATAGTTCTGAATGGAAATTTAAACAACAAAGTTGTTGCTATTCTTCCCACAGCCTACTGTTCTACCCTCCCTCCCCAAACCTACCAATTCTGAAATTCTGAATTATCTTCATGTTTTTCAAATTTCAGTCCCATTAACATAGTCACAATTATGCCTGATGTCCACAAATCAGGAATGCTCCTCCTAAATTTCACTATCTGCAAACTTACGATCAACTCCACAGATCAACTGAGTTGTGGTACTCCCAATGTTCAACTCCACTGCCAACATGAGCAGAAAAATCATGTTTGGATTCAATTAAAAATGTAAGAGACTGCCAAATATTAGACATGCTCAAGATTAGATACTTTTAGAAGAAAAGTAATCCAGGATAATACTAAAAAACTCTCACGTGTGGAAAGAAAAAGACAGTAAAGGTGCTGCAGGTATTTGTCTTTCATAACTCGAGTTAGCTTTCCATAATCTCTGAAATTTTCCAGATAGCAAGACTAACAGACTTCCAATTCATGGAAACAGCCTTCCAAAGTTCACATCAACTTGCTAATGTACAAGTTATGCCAATTCAAGATCCTAAGGAACATCTAGCATTCAGAAAAATACTGCTTTGTTTCCCTGGTTGATACTGTTCGCAGATTCTTCTCTGAATGAATGCTGAAATAACATTCCCTGTGGTAAACACCTGACCTAAATCTGAAAAGAAAGCAAGCACTTCACCAAAATGCAGAAAGCCTGTCAACTGCTCTGAGACAGAGGTAACTGAAACTCTCACTTGAATTGTTTACTAAAGGGAAGAAATAAAGCTTAGAAGCAATTCTTTCAGACCATAAAAAAATTGAAGCCTTCTGCCTACTACAGCTGAAGAAAACCACACAGTGTTTTGTTTAACAGTAATTAAGTCTGTGGTTCCTTCTAGAGGCCAAATGCTTAACTGGCATCTCCACCAAAACAAGCTGGTAACAACTGTATCAGTAAGCTTCTGTAGCTTCCAGTTGACACAGCTATAAAACACTTTTCCTGAACACAGACATTTCTGCTTTCAAGCTACAGGACGAAGATATGAATTCCAGTCAGAGAGGCATACAGTTTGCGGACAACGTCTCCTATACTGAACTTTTTACAAAACAGACTCATTACTTTAAAGCATCCAGAAGCCCCTTCAGCAAATAAGAAAGCTATTAAAGTTAGCTGCTCACTGAACTTATAAGCATCATCCTCAGGTAAAACAAACATGAGAAACATACTCTGCATGGAGTTACTTACAACTTGGTGCCTCATACCTCTATGTAACAGGCGTGTTTCGGTAGCTACAAGCAGACGCAGGGATCTAGACTAGTGCAGAAGGAAAATTGAGGGACCTCTGCTAGTCAGATGAAGGCTGGTTTTACCTGACAACTGGATGTTCAAAGCATATAGAGCTTCCAGTAGGAACTTCACAGATTTTACAGCAATACCTAGTTTCATTTTTCAAGCAAGAGAAACTTCTAAGATAAAAAAAAAAGCATATCAGTGTCAAGCTGAAGATTTTGCTACATACTAAAGTCTGAGCAATACTACATAGAGAGTTGTAACGAGGACTGCGTTATAAAAAAAACCTAACATAACTGTCAATTTTCTTTATGTACCACTCTATTTTCTTACTAGAGGCTTCAAGTGCACAGATGAAAAATCAGTTATTTTTGCAACTACAAACTTTCCCATGACTAAAATACATCCTAAATTATTTAGCCTACTTCAGCAAAACAGGGGTTTACAATGCCTGTGTAGCAACTAACAAAAGACAACTCAGTAGCTGGATGCAAAGAAAGCAACTAGCAAGAAAGTGCCTGGTGCCACTACAGGCTTTCAAGAAGGTCTTACATTTCTTAATGATAAAAGCATTTCTGATGCAAACAATCCATTGCCTTCTAAAAAACAGAGAGGCAGGTAGATTTGGGAAGGACAAAGTAATGTTGAAGATAAATTATTATGCTTTTATCATTAAAAGAGAATTTACCCATCTTTTTCAGACCTTTAAATGCACTAAATTATTTCTTTAAAATGCTAAACATGCCCTTCTGCCAGCTTCAGCTTTGCATAACCTCAACCACTTAGTCCTGAGGTACATTTAATTAGTTTCCAGTTCTTCTCCCCCCTCCAAAAAATAGACAGTAATTAGGCACCATAAGCATTTATAAAGTGCTTATGCTTACACCGGAAGCAGACCATCTGTTCAAAGCAAAGCTAAACACAAGTGCATGTCTCAAAAAAATTTTAGAGCTAAACAGAACTACCAGTCACCCCATGGAAAGAGAAGACACTCGAGTGGCTACTTTTCAAACGGTATTTCACTCAGCCAGAGCATCACCCACTGTAAGCCTGCTGCCTACAAATGCCTGTCCTTCACAGGCTGGGGCATGAGTCCTCAAAGCATTAAATATCCCAAGACCTATTAAATGGAAAAATTAAGCACTTATGCATTTACACTGGAATTGAGGGAAATTTGAACAAAATAACATGGAAAAAAAGACACCAGTGTTCTAGTTTGAAGATCTGGACCGTAACAGTTCTTGCCTGTAAAGTAATAGCAATTTATAGCAATAGTTCATGCAGTAACTGAATTCTACACTTTTTCACTTGATGAATGCACTAAAGAATCCCATACAGCAACACACTTACATTGCTTCTGCACTGAGAGCTCAGGGGGAAAATAATGAATTTGGATAAAGAATGGATAAAGAATTCCTCATCTTATCCCACTAAAATAGCATGGTTTTTAAGTAGTGCAAAACCCCTGCTTTTAATTATTCTTTACTTTTATTTCTAAAGACTTCAAATAATACAATAGAGATCATATTTATCCAATAACCTGTATGAAAATAAATTTATCTTCAATTAAAGCGGTGAAGTGCATTGTGTTATTAGCTAGAAAGATATGCTATTGTTCCAAGTCCCTAGATTTGACTACATTACATCTAGCAACCACAAATAAGAAAATAAAAGCAATAATACAGTTTTCATGGTAGTTTCTACATTTCTTAAACAAAATGTAAGACCAATCTGACATAGACTAAAAAAATCTCACATGTTCACCAGGTAAGATGTAGTGGTCTCTTCAGTGTCAGGACAGCCTGTTCAAGCCGTGTATGTGAGCCCTAGTGGAAATTCATCTTTGAGAAATACTTCATTCCTTACACTAACAATTAGATTTTTATTATTATAAGCTAGTGAAGTTTCAAAGAAACTTTGTGGACGAGGGAGTCAATAGATGATTTGAAATTGAAAGGAATTAAGTAGGACACAAAATGCAAACACCTTTACCTCAACAATTCAGTATGTATTGCACCCAGATTTCAAATACTGTGCAAAGTCCTAGTCCTCCTATTTCCAACAGGATATGACAAACTAGAAAAGATACTGAAAGGGAAGCAAACCCAATCAACAACTCTTTTCTGGAGTGCTGCGAGGCCTTGTGCAAGCCAGCTGCACCTCCCTTCCCAAGGTGGAATGTCAGGATGCTTTGCCCCCTCTCAGCCACTATTGGGCCCAGCGTGAGGTTCTGTGCTGCTCTGTGAGCACTGTGCTGCTTTCAGCGAGCCACAGCACTGGGAGGTCACTGAGGACCCCCAACCCTCCTGCCACAATGCTGCTACTATCAAATTTCAGGAGCCCAGGCAGAGGATGAGGAGGGAGCTGGAGCCCAGGCACAAGAGAGGAGGTGGAGGACAGTCCCTGTGCTCAAGGGGGAGCAGGATGGCAGAGGGGAGCAATCCTCAGGAAAGAGGCCCTCAGCCCACCTGAACCTCCTCCTCCCATGAGAGCATCTTTCAGACCACTGCCACTCCCTCAACTCCCAAAACAGTCATATTTGGCCACATGTTGCCACCACAGTGGCCCACAGATGTCACAACCTACCTCACTGCCTTTTGTTCCAGGCCCTATAAATACAAAGACCCTCGCAGGTGGTCCACAGTTTGCTGATTCGAATTCAAGGATGATTGGAACAAAGAGTTCCCAAAGCAGCAAGGCGAGTGGCTGCCCACTTTTGCATGGGAAGGCAGATGGGTAGTTACAGGAGACACAGAGGAAGAGGAGGCAGCATCAGAGGGAGTACACCATGGCAGCGATGGCCATTGCTCGTGCAGCTGATGGTGTGTAGCCTATAGGTGCGGATCCACCCAAAGATCAAGAAGGAACGATGGAAACGGATCTACCTCTAGCATGGCTCCCCTGGCAACACTGCATCATGCCAGGGCTCTCTCCCATGACACCATAAACACAGCATCACCGGAGTACCCAGTCAGCACCCATCAGCACAGACTCGGTACCTGACATTAGCTGGGAGGCCCAGCCTCCATGCCTGGCTGCCCTGCAGGCTCACCCATTCCATTCTGAATGCTCACACATTCAGCATTAACAATTATTTTGTTGATTGCCACAGGTCTTGCGAGCCCTTCTCTTTCCCATCCAACACACCTCCTGAAAGGAGGCTGGACTAGATGAGCTTCAAAAGTCCCTTCCAACCCAAGGCATTTTATGATTCTATAATCATCTTAGTAAGACCTCACCACCACTGAGCTGTAAGATTCAGGAATTGTGGGGTAGCATTCTTTGCACATAAGCTAGCAACATTTCATTGTTTTGAACTATTTGCAGGTAAAGTTTCACTTACACAGAAAAAAAAAAAAAAACAAAAAACACCCCCAAACCAAAAAACCCCCAAAAAACCAAACACCCAAAACACCACACCTTCTCCCAAATACCATCAAGAATTCCTGGGTAACCAAACAATGTTTCAGAATACAAGAGAAACACTTCATCACATTCATTGACTATTGGACAATTTAAATTTGTACTACAGATACAATTCCTTCCAGCCATTGTACTCGTTTACAGCACATATAACCACTATACTTTCAGAGGGTAACTACATACTCAAGTGAACTGCAAGCAAAAGACATCACGTGGTAGTCCTTGTTTGACTGGAAGAGAAACAAGTCAGAAAACTGCATAAAGACACAGTAATTTTCACAACATCCTCTTTAACAGCTGCTTCCTCCTCCTAATGAGAAGGCGAATATCAGACAAGGGAGAAGGAAGCCTGCTATGGTGGCAGAACAGTTAAGAACTGGGATAGAAATTATATCACTCTCACCCTTACTTATCACAGTAGCCTTCCTTATTTATGCATACCAGCTGCACTTCTATCTAGATCAGAACTATATGTATTTTCTTACATAATATGTAGATAATATCCATTATGTGCATATACACACATGCCTATTATGACCGTATGTCCCAATAATCAATTGCTTTGGCATGCTGAAGTACATGAACAAGTCCAAACTAGTTAATGTTTATTCAAAGACACCAATCTCTCAAAAAGTCAAGAGGTCATAACTGTCCACAAAAAGCACAAAAATCACCTGAAATCTGCAGTTTGCCATGAAGTTGTAAGAGCAATTTTATACCAAGCAGAAGAGTATCCTTGTCAATTCTTATACTCTATCACAACCCACAGGTTAATAAGTGTTAATAAATTAGATCTTTATTACCTGAAATAGCTACAAATTAGACACTGATCTTGCTTACCCAAATAAAAAGGATGAATTATTTTCCAGTAACTCCACTTCAACAGCTGAACACTTACACATTTAAAACATGCGCTGGTCACAGAATACAGTTATATTCTTTTTATTTTGAATTCTCCCAATTATATTCAAAATGAAAATATCTATGTAACAAGAAGACGGTTCTATAATAGTATAAAAAGCAAGCTAAACAGTGCATAGCTATTCAGAAGACAATCTGACACTGAAGCATGCAGTTTAGCACCAGAAATTCAGCTGCAAGAGATAGTATTACCACACTTCAATATTATAACCTATAGTGCTAAACCACATTCATACCTAATGTATGTCAGTTTGTGAACACATTTGCTTTGAAATTCTCCCAAAGAATGATAAAGTGGACAGCAATTACACCTCCTGGCACAAAAGCAAAACCCTTTAAAGCATATTCCCTGTAAAACAAATGGAATAACCATAGCAGTGTGTCTAGATGACCCTTGATTCTCATTGTAAGACCAAAGCAGGGCTGAGAAAGAAGACAGTGCACCAGCGGGGTGGGTTAAAGACAAAGTGAGAAACAGCCAGCTTAGAAAGCAATCCAAGAAAAGCTGCAAGGAAAGGGAAGGAATGGGCACAAAGTCTGAACTGCAGAAGGAAGAGCAGCTTAGAAGGTGGTAAATGTGAACCTACAGAAATCAGGCACATAAGCCTTTAGTGGACATCAGAGACAAGAAAAACCTAAAGCACTCAGGAAACACTTAAAATTCAAGGCTTTACAGATACAGAAGCTAAATCTACTGCTGTAGGTGAAGTTTAATAGTTTCTTACCTGTAAAACACAAAAGTTTTTTTAAAAGTTAAAAAACAGTGATTTGTACTCTTTCAGGCTCCTTGCCCATTACAGGGGATTCTGGCAACAGCAAAAAATTTTTCAATCTACAGTATTAGCAGATTAGCAGGACTGAATTAGGACTGAATTAGATGAAGCAGATTTCTTCCTACAATGAAAAAAGAAATATTATAATTTAATACTGTTTAATACTTATTTTTAAACCAACTTGAGTTAAACATCCCCCTTTACTTTTGGGAGACAAAGGAAGAAACTTCATTGCCTCACTGAAATAAAACTGCCTTTAAAATCTGTACTTGACTGTGGAACCTAACATAAATCCAGACTTTCTTTTTTAATAAACTATTAGCAATTTCATATGAAATAACATCTTCAGAGCTAGATTACACATTATTATTATTATTATTATTAGAGTTTTTTGCAGCAGTATTTCTTCACATTCTTCTTATATTAAGACGCAATCTATCCAAAACTGCACACAAATAAACACACGAACATTAAGAATGCCAGTTATTTTGGCATAAGTCTGTATAAACAATTCAGTCAGTTTCAATTTGAAAGCAGCTTAACTTACAAAGAAACAATACAGCCCACATACAAACTTATAAAGGAACTGCATTTGGTCATGAAGGCAACCTCTGCTTTTTATAGTTTAATTCTTCCAATGTAAAGCAAAGTAACATTAAAGAGCTTAATCAGATATCCATAACTGGCTTCAGAGTGCCACTTACCTACCTGCCTGTGCTTTGGTCAACACCAAATAGTCAAGAAAAAGCATCTTACTGATTGATGCTTCTTTCTGATGTAGCTGTTTCTGGCAGCTGGAAGATGAATTTCTAACACAAAAATTCACCTTCCCTTTCCACCAGTTACAAAGGACTTTTTGATTTTGCTCTTTAATGTAGGTTTCAAGCAAGATGAGATGTTTATTTATTTTGAGAACAACGGTAATATTGGTCATTTAAACAAAAAATTAAAAAAAGAAGTACTAGCAACTAAGGCAGCTAGCAAAGATATCAGCACATTCATTAACTCATGTCCCCGTCTACCTAGCATTTGGCGAAAAAGCTCTTCTATCAGAGTATGTCACAAATGTACCCTCAGGTAAAAAAAAACCCCAAACCAACAAACAAACAAACAAACCAAAACACAAAAACAAACAAACAAACAAAACCAAAAACCAAACCACACTAACCCATGCACCTTAAAAGCATTTCAAGTATCCTGCCAAAGAGAAGAATTATTTTGGCATACACAACATACACAGGAACCTAAAGGCAATGTAATACATTAACCATACTACTTTCAAAGATCACGTGTTTTTCATTTGCAGACCTTTAGGTCTGTATGTCTGGTAGACTTGCCAATCCCTTGTGAGTCAAGTGACTAACTAGAGCAGAAAAAGTAAGGGAGTTTACTGGACTTAAGTTTGCTTTACTGAAGTCTCCTTGGTTATCACTTCTGTATTTCAAATGCACGCCTATGTTCAAAAGTAGAGCTCCAAGAAGGGTAGTGTCCAGGAAGCTAGGGACCAGATCAGGAAAGCTGAAGCCCATTGAATTAGAATTAAAATTTAGAATTAGAAGAATTCAGTTAGAATTGAGTCTGGCCACAGATGTCAAGGATAACAGGAAGGTCTTCTATAGGTATGCTGCTGCCAAAGAAAGACTAGGGATAATGTGGGCCCTCTCTACAAAGAAAAAGGAGACCTGGCTACCCTGGATTTGAAGACTGAGGTTCTCAATGAATTCTTTGCCTCAGTCTTCACCAGCAAGTGCTCTGACCACACCACTCAAGTTACAAAACACATACGCAGGGACTTGGCAAATGAAGCCCTTAAGCCCACTGTAGGAGAGGATCAGGTTTGAGATCATCTAAGGATCACCCAGAGGTCCTGAGGGAACTATCAATGAAGCTGCTAAGCCACTGTCCATCTTATTTCAAAAGTCACAGCAGTCAGGCAAAAGTTCCTGATGACTGGAAAAAGGGAAATATATCCCCATAGACCAGTCACTCACCCCTGTGCCTGGTAAGATGATGGAGCAGATGCTCCTGGAAGCCATGCTAAGTCACATGAAAAGCAACGAGGCAATTGGCAGCAGCCAACATGGCTTCACTAAGGGCAAATCCTGCCTGACCAATTTGGTGGCCTTCTATGATGGGGCCACAGAACTGATGGATAAGGGCAAAGCAGCTGATGTCATCTACGTGGACACTTGTGCAGTGTCTGACACTGTCCTGCACGACATCCTTGTCTCTAAATTGGAGAGGCATGGATCTGATGGATGGACCACCCACTGCATAAACAATTGGCTGGATGGCCTCACCAGAGAGTTGCTGTCAACTACTCAGTGTCCATGTAGAGACCAATGACAAGTGGTGTCCCTCAGGGGTCGGTGTTGGGACTGATCCCATTCAACATCTTTGTTGGAGGCACTGACAGTGGGATTGAGTGTGCCCTCAGCAAGTTTGCTGATGACACCAAACTGCGTAGTGCAGTTGACACGCTGGAGGGAAGGGATGCCATCCAGAGAGACCTTGACATGCTTGAGGGCCAATGCAAACCTCATGGAGTTCAACAAAGCAAAGTGCAAGGTCCTGCCCCTGGATTGGGGCAATCCCAGGCATGGCTACAGGTTGGGCGGAGAAGTGACTCAGAGCAGCCCTGCGGAGAAGGACTTGGGGTGTTGCTCGATGACAAACTGAACATGAGCCAGCTTCAGTGTGCACTTGCAGCCCAGAAAGCCAACCGTATCCTGGGCTGCATCAAAAGAAGCGTGACCAGCAGGTCGAAGGAGGTGATCCTGCCCCTCTACTCTGCTCTTATGAGACCCCACTTGGAGTACTGAGTGCAGTTCTGGTGTCCTCAACATAAGAAGATCATGGAGCTGCTGGAGCAAGTCCAGAGGAGGCCAAAAGGATGATAAGGGGCCTGGAACACCTCCCGTACGAAGACAGGCTGAGAAAATTGGGGCTGTTCAGCCTGGAGAAGAGAAGCTGCGTGGAGACCTCACAGCAGCCTTCCAGTATCTGAAGGGGGCCTACGAGGATGCTGGAGAGGGACTCTTCATCAGGATGAGGGGTAATGGCTTCAAACTCAAACAAGATATTTAGGTTAGATATAAGGATAGATATAGAGGCACTGGAAAAGGCTGCCCAAGGAAGTTGTGAATGCTGGCAGTATTCAAGGCCAGGTTGGACAGGACCTTTGAGTGACCTAATGGGAGGTGTCCCTGCCCATGGCAGGGGGTTGGAACTAGATGATCTTGAAGTCCTTTCCAACCCCAACCATTCTATTATTCTATATGGAATGTCAGGTACTAGATGCTGAATAGCTGGGTTACCTTATCCCCCAAAGATTGAGACAACTGAATTTAGATTCAGTATCTTCCAGAAGCATTCTACCACCATTTTTGTCATATAAAGTGGTAGAAAGTCCCCTGCCTCATGTTATTTAAACAATAAGCACTTAGTAAAACTACAGACAGAGGTATGACTAGCTTTGCTTTTTTGAGAGACTCTGCTTACAAAACTAAGAAAAATTTGAATGAGAATGATTTGAATGAGAAGATTTCACCAAGTCTGACCTACAGAAATTGAATGAATTACAATAATTTTTATTTGGGTATATGCCAAAATAAGTTCTAGAAGAGAAATTAGAGACCATCAAAATAACAAAAGATCACTGACACACAAGAGTTTGAAGTGGCTATCAAGTTCATATTATCTTTCTTTCTCCTTCCCCCATACCCCAGACAATTCATATTTTGAGCAAATCACTCCAGCAATCCAAGTTATGCCATGCTGTGCATTTATAAATGAAACATATTGCAATTACACCACATTTTCAGGCACAGATGTCTCTGGTGCCTGCAATGAACAGAAGCATGCCTTCCCCGCAGGACTCTTCTACTTTGATGGACAATCCTAGAATAATCAAGATTGCCTAACAGACAACTTTCTTCCAACTGCAGCATGCCCCCTACTTATGAAGAAAAAGCCAAAATTTTATACGGAAATACCAGATCTACCCTGTTTTCTCTGCAATCTTCAAAAACGATCCTTTTAAGCTCTACGTCAGTGCTTCTCTCTAGAGCACCAGAAGACTTAATTTGTTACACAGTGCCTTTCAAAACTCTACTATAGCTTCAAGTGGCAAATAGAGGGCAAGTCTACCTCAAAGATTTAGCAGCCTTTCTTAAGAAACCTGTTTTCAAAGCGAGATTACTTTCATACTCTAAAACTTTCCACTGAAGTGATCATCAGCTGTGCAATATTTTAAGTGATTAATATATACACGCAGAGATTAAAAAAAGCCATTCAAGTAACATGCCATAGTTTAGGGGTACAATGTTTTGAAATGACCCTTATCTGAACTCGCAATGTTTCCTCTCATTTTCTTCATGCCCTTTCAGGACAGGGCTACAGCAATTCACCAAAATACTTCTGGCACCCACTCCTTCCTACAAGTCCCTTCTTTAGCTTCCAACACATCTGTCATCAGCTTCCACTGCAAGAAGAGGTCTCAACTCTCACCAAGATGTGTTACTTTATTAACTAGAAATTACTGAAATAATGTTATAATTAATCCAAATGCAATACAAAATTACTGAAAATTACATTCTTACTTTATAGCTACTGAAAACTACTGCATGCCTAGAGCGAGTCATTTAAAATGCTAGCTCAGAACTTAAAATGGTGAAGCATTTATAACACTATTACACAACAGACCCCTAAAAAGCAATACCCTGCTGATCAGAAACTTGTAAGTCAATTTACTTAAGACCCGAACTTAAGTTTCTATCCTTTTAAGTAATATTCAGAGTTCCACACAGATTTTTGGGGTGTTTGTGTGCTTTTTTGTCTTGCTGGGGTTTTTTCTTGTTGTTGTTTGGGGGGTGTGGTTTTTGTTTGTTTGTGGGTTTGGGGTTTTTTTTTGTTTGTTTGTTTGGTTTTGTTTTCTTTTTTAGCTCTCAAAATAAATAAATAATACTGAAGTACAGCAGGAGAGCAACAGTGTAACAGGTAACACAAAGCCACAGGAAAAAAAAAAACCCAAACTATGTACCCATCTATGACTGAAATCATACTAATAAGACAACTGCACCTGGCACAACTACTGAGAAATAAAAGCAATAAAACATTTATAATGGGTTGAGAAAGAGTAAAGTTGCAAGTTCAGTCCTCAATCACACATTACTGGTCTCACAGCACAATGTGTAAGCTTATAAGTGATTCCAGAAGAGAGCCTTAGCCTCAAAAAACAATGATGCCATAGCAGTAGAGACACAGCTTTCATAATCTGATGGCAGGCTAGATCCCTTTTAAATGAGGAAAGACATCCCATAACACCACTGGTAAAGCAACATGAAGGACTCAGTAATTTCAGAAGGAATTGTAAAGTTTTACAAGTATCTAGCAGTTAATTAAAATTAAGCACTGAAGCTATTATGAACTCACAGCCACGACAGCAATTATCTTTTCTTGCAACCTACAGAGCTCAACAAGTTATGCAGTGGTCTCACACCAACTTTTATCAACTGCTGGATTTCTACCTATGTTGCCTTTAAACCTTCCTTCATTTCCCTTCTTTAAAGCATTTGTTAAAACAAAACCAGCACACTAATCACTACAGTAAAGGCAAGCAGCATAATAAGATTCATTTAGTTCTTTATGTTGACCATTAAGAAATGCAGACCTTTCACTAACGTTATCTTTACTACCCCCTTTATCAGACAAATTTCAGCTAAACAAACGCAATGTTCAGCGTACGTGTTTTTGCCATTAAATGTGGCTTGAAGCTGTAACAAAGAGCCCATCGCAAGTACACACATAGAAGGATCCTTTGAAGGAATGCTTGCTTGTCACTTTCCTTTCTTTTTCAAGATGTTTGGTGACAGCAGCTAAATTTCTCAAACAAATATCATCTACTACTAGTTTTCTAGAAGAGTTAGCTTCCAAAGATACTTGGGTATTTGGCAAGTTTGCCAAGGCAGTAACAGAAGAAATAATGTGAATTACTGCAGTTCAAACCAGTCCTAAAGTTTCCAGCTAATCTCTTTTATATTGGAGAGTGGTCAAAGCAGTACATGATAAGTAAGAACAGGGTATGAAGACAGTCTCATGTCTGCTTTAAAGGTAATGTTACAGTGTGTTTCACAAAAGAGTTTTTCATCAAGGCCTTACCTATGACTTTTACCCTATTGTAACTTAGTAAAAAACACCAAACTACCCACAAGACACAGTTTCCACCATACTTACACAAAATAAAAGCAAACAGCATTGTATTTTTACAGTTCCTATGTAAGGAACGCTAACTATATAGCCACTCTGCTACAGAGATGCAGAAATCCACCCTCTGGAGGCAGTGGCTGATACTCCAGGCATTGAAATAATATCAATTTGTAGCAAACCAAGTCCTTAGAAACGTCTATCACTCCTTTGTTTTCTGCTCCAACTCAACCCCTCAAACCAGTTACAGCACATGATTAAAAAAACCAATGTAGTCACATCTGTACTAGCACTGCCTACAACCACTGTATAAAGCACTACTTGGGATTTTATTAACTTGCTTTTTGATTTATCCATCAATTAGGGCACTACTACAGTGGAAAAAAAAGTGCACCCCCTATGTGGGGAGTAGGGTCTTACGCTTTGCTCTTCTAGAGACGCATAACGTATATTTACAGGAAGCATCTTTCTCTCTACTACTAGTTTGGGAAATAATGAGCTTCACTCCAAAAACACCTAGAAGTTAAAATTTGCACAATAAAATTTTACTTTATATACTTGGATTCAGTTAGAAATCCTGCCTACGGTCACTGAAGGTAGGGACTTGTGGCATTGCACAGCAGGGATAAAAAAAGGCCTAGGATTCACCTCATAGATACTAACAATGAGAATGCTTTTAGTACTGGAAATGCTATATTCTAGAACGTACTTAATAAATCTAGAAACAAGTCACTAGTTTGTACTAAAAAACCCTAGGAGTTTCCAATCCTCAATCCCAACCACGTTTTGTTACCAAACTGGAAGTCACACGGCCCTTTCAGAAGCCCCACCCAGGACCTGCTTTGTCATCATAAAGCAGCTTTAGAGTTTTCTTCATGTTTAGAAACATATTTTGGCACAACTGACAAGAGCTGACCTACAGTCTTTCAGTGCTCATTTTCCAGAAGACCCTGTGGACACAAGATGGAGACGACTAAGCTATGTACTCCATCTCCTTGCAGATGCACAACCTAGACTGCATCACCACACTCAAAATGAAACGGGAATGTTCTTAAAACTTTGGCCAAGGAAACTAACCCTCTAATCTCACTGTGGGGGAGTTTCTGCTTGTGTGTACATACATGGTTTTTTAATGCAGCTCTGCCTCCCTTCACACCTTCAACCAAACCCTCATTACCAATTTCACAGATTCTCTCCTTAGCCATTTTGCCAAACAACATATACCACCACTCCAGTACAGTGTAGTACAGCTTCACGGTTCCATATGGTTGTATGCTGAGGACCTTTCAGTACTTTTTTTTCCACTGCTGGTATGCAACACATTGTATGGATTCTGTCACAGAGCATTCCAAGTTCTAAGTCCCATGGAAGAGGAAAAGATACACCCATTTAACAGGATTAGGGGTTGACTACACAGAGTAATGAGAGAACAGTCAAAGGGTCAGTCAGGAACTTTTGCAGTCACTCCAAACCACATACACCACTGCGAACATGTTTCTTGACACCTTATGGAAGTTATTAAGTAAACACAGATCATGAAGACTCTTTTTTTACAGTAACAGATTTTTTCCCCAAACATTGTGTGAAGAACTATTCCATAAACAAGCAAGCTGTTAACAGTTTATATATCTTTCTGATCCTACCAATTCAGTCTATCCTATTTCCTAAGAAGTGTCCCAAACTAGCTATAGAGCTACATATAATAATCCAAGATTAGAAAAACATTTTACTTTAGTTGCTTAGTAGCATATGGTTTCTAAAACAGATACTGGCACCCTGACACACCACAATTACACATGCTATGCAAAGCTTTCAACATTATGTTCATATTCTCTACATATTTTCTGACTGATCTTTCAGGCTTGCCTCCAACCCCAAAATATCAGGATCAAACGTGATCACTAAACAGTTTTCCAAGTTCTTCACTCTCTTCCTCCAACTTGACAAAATAAGATGAGACAAGCAAGATATTTCTTATGTATCCCTACTTGTTTTATTAGCGTGGAAAGTTTTGCCAACAATGACTCCACATCTTGCTCTTAGGATAACCCAATCAGACATCTGGTCTTCTAGAATTTGGATGTGGTGTCTACTTTGAGATAACACACTATTCCTAAACCTGGCATATGAAATAACATAGAGTACACAGCAATCTTAAGGGTCACAGATAAAGGTGCTACTATGAGAACCAAATCTAGATAGCAGACAACATGCTTAAGACATCCTACATCACTACAGAAACAGATCACCACGCTCATACTAGTCCCTCTACTGTGCAAGCAGAAAAGCCATGGTTTCCATCATAACTTCCAAAGGCCACCAATTAACCCAATTATATGTGAGAAGTGAGTACACAAGCCTCCTACCTACAACGATGTTGTGTAGTATGCTAGAACACTGAAGCTAGAAAGTGTCTTATTTCAATATACTGATACTGAGTAATCTCAACAAACTGCAGAGTTAAGGCTTTTTAAGCACTTGGATGAAAAAAGACATCAATGGAGAGAGAGTATACCAGACAGTTCTTCAAAGCATTTCTCCCTTCCAACTGCTTCAATCCCATACTATTTTTCTTTTGAACCAGCTCCCTAGTATTTCATAGTACATGCATTTCAAGCTTAAACTGCCTAGAGAAGCAAAGCTGTTGAGCCATAACAATAGAGTTCAGTCTCTAACAGCCTGTTAATCTGTTAATCCTAAAACTACATACATATTTTTCTGCCTTAATACTGCTAAATCCAAGTGCCATTAATCTGAATTTCACTCTTAGAATATCATCTGATTCTCTGATTGGTATACAGGTTATAGCATCACCTCTGTAAGTGCAAGAGAGAAGGGTTCTGAAGGAAACAGTCACATCCGCTCACTTCAGCAAATCCACAGCAGTACAGTGAACAGTTTGCAGGGAGTGTTGTAAAGAAACAAACAAACTATTCAGTATCTTTAGTTTCATAGGGAATAATGGCTAGTTGATTTATGTTTAAAAGAATCAAAAGATATTACAGTCACAGCAACTGACATATAAATCTACCTTGCTTGCAAAGAAACTATAATGCACTACCCTGCTTAGAGACATTCCTGTTAGACAGGCTGTTTTTCCTGAATTTCTAAACTACAGCTTTCAGTTTAACTCTGTGTTTACCTAAAGTTCATTGTAAACAAACCTCTTCAGCAGTTTTTCTGGCCAGAATAAAGTCTAATAGTAGTAGAAGATAAATTCCTTTAGTAACTCAGAAAGTGCAGGATTCAATACCACATACGTATTCTGCTTTCACACAGAAAGCAAGCAAGTATCATCTGTGCTTAAGCAACATCATAAGTAGAGAAATCACTTAAGTGAACTTAAACAAGTACCTAGAATTACAAACTGCAAACAAAAAAACATGCAAACTGGATACCACACTTGCATGAAGTCTCGATAACAAGTTATATATCAAAACTAATTCTGTAGCATTCTTTTATATTTGTATAATAAAGACTATTGCAAGCTACAGTGAGTCCATGCCTCACTACTGAAACCATAAATAAGTAACACATCATCACAGACTCTTACCAAAATGTATGCTGTACTGAAAATACACATTGCACTTCAAATAACTGCAGTAATCTTTTTGGAACTCTTAAACAGGGACACTTCTCATCTTTCATCATTCCGGGGCGGGGGGGGGGGGGGGGCGGAGCACGCGTATTTGTGCAGTTCACAGGTTACTTTATATACTACCTGGAAATCTTAAGCCAGCTTAATATTAATCAGTTAAAATAAAAAAACCCAAACCCATACCATACACACCCCATGCCATTACAGTACATTTAGGCTCCTTTCCCTGAAGATTTTAAACTTAAGTACTATCACTAGCAATAACATCACCTTTCATTTTTAAGTTGTCAACATCTCACAGAGAGCATTTCCTAAAGCTATCCACCCACTCACAAGTTTCCTGTACTCCTCCAGTCAGAACAATTTCTTTAAAATAGCAACACACCTATAACAAGTATCCCACTGATGTAACTTAAATAACATTTATCCTCACAGACGTGATCTTTAGCCTGTTATATTTATGTCATACAAGCCTATAACACTCATTCCCTCTTACACTTCAAAAAGTTCTTAGCAACTAAAGCAAAAGAAAATCTGAAGAACTTTCAGAACCCAAACACTGCTATGCTCTTAAAAACTTCTAATTGAAAGAAGCTGCTTTGTCAATAAATAAATAAATAAATAAAACACCACAACCCCCCCTCAAGCACTCCCCCCACATCCCCAACAACAACAAAAAAGGAGCTACGTACTCAAAGAAATACTGATGCACTGGGTTTGGTTTTAACGAAGGAAAGCGAATGCAAAATTAGCTATCAGCAACGCTTATCTGGTTTAGTATGGGAGAGATAACAGTAATGCCAGAATAAAGTTCTCTAAGTTACAACAGCCCCAGTGACTGCCGGGCGAAAGAGTTCTGCACACAGCCTCCCCCACCACTTCGACGACACCCTCCACTGCGCTCGGATCTCCTCCGCTCTACGGGGGAACAATGCGCCACCCGCCAGACCCAACCGCGCCACGACCCGCTCCCGCGCCGCCCGAGGCCTCCAACGCTCCGCGCCCAAAAGCTGCCGTGGAAGGGCCGCGGCGTCCCCGCCCCTCCGCGGCTGCCGGCCGGCTCCCCAGCCGGGACGAAACGATACGGATGCCGGGAAGAAGCTTCGGGGCAGCTGCCGGAGGACCCAACGTCACGGCCGCGGGAAGAAAGTGGCGGCAGGGCTCCCTCCAGCGCGGCCTAGGCCGTCCCCACCGCACCCAGGCCCGCAGCACCCAGCAGTCGCGCCGCGGCCCGCCGCGCCTGGCCCGGGCGCTGGGTGCTCAGTGGGGCGTGAGCGAGGCGGCGCCGCACACGACCGGCCCGGGCAGCTCTGCCAGCCCCGGCCCGGCGGCGCATGAGAACCGTCCGGAGCATTCCGCGCGGAGGGGAGCAGGCGCCAGGCCCGCGCCGCCGTGTAAGAGTCACCACGGGAGCGCTGGTCCGCCCGAAGCGGCGGCAGGTAGAGCTCACCCACCGCCATCCCGCCCGTACCTCGGCAAGCGCGTCCCCCCGCCGCAGGCCCCAGGCTGCCTCCGGTCAGGCCGAAAAGCCACCGCTTGCCACCATTACCGACGCTCCAAGATGGCGGACATATCAGCTCCTGCGAGTCCTCCTCTCCGTCCGCCCCGCCTGCCAATCATACCGCCCCGGCTCCCCCCCCTCCCCGGCTCGCTCCTTTCTATTGGGCAGTGTGCGGAGCTCGGCCTCTCACTGGCAGTCTGGTGGATGTCAGTCACTCAGCAGCGCTACTGCAACTGGGTACAAGGGGTGATGGGGGCAGGCTCTCGGCTTCGTTTTGGCCAATCAAAGCATGGGGCGGGAGCATCTCTCTTCCCACCTTCCTGACTTAGCAACAAGGCAACGTCACCCTGAAGGGCGTTTCTCTCGCCCAATAGGAAGAGCAGATTGCTTTCAAAAATAAACCCTCTCCGCCCAATCGCGAGCCGCGGGGCCCAGACCCGGCAGCAGCGGGAGGGGCGGGCGCCCTCCCGCCCTCCCGCCGGTGGAGACGACGTCCCCGTGGCCTCGCCCCCCCCACCTCGCTATTGGCCAGCGGGCGGAGCCCCGCCCCTCGGGGCGCGGCGCGGGCGCCAAGCTGCCTGACAACAAGCGGGTGGGGAGGGGAGGCTTTGGTGAGGGGAATTGGGTCAAGCGGCAGAGCCTTCGGGGGGCGTGCGGCGGTGTTGGGGGTCGCGGTCCCTGTTCCCCATACGGGGGGCACCCGTGGGCATCCGCCTGAGTGCTTTAACGGCAGCGCACCAGCATAAACGTGTGTGAAAGCCAGGGGACGTGCTGGCGCCCTGGCCCCGGCCGCCTTCCCTGCCTGCCGCCGGCGGTCCTGCTGGCTGAGGCGGCAGCTTCGCAAACCCGCTGGCAAGGACCTCTGGTTGGAAGCTTGGGCGGAAAGTAGCTGGGCAGGTGGCCTTGTGGGTCCCTCAGCTGGCCGAAAAACACCCACCGTGTGGCGTTTCAAACCCTGTGTCTTGGACAAGCGCATTCTGGCCATGGTCTTCCCTCACAAAGCCTCCCGAAGTACTGACAGGACAAGGGGGAATGGCTTTAAATTGACAGAGGGGAGGTTTAGATTAGGTATGAGGAAGAAGTTCTTCCCTGTGAGGGTGGTGAGGCCCTGGCACAGGTTGCCCAGAGAAGCTGTGGCTGCCCCATCCCTGGCAGTGCTCAAGGCCAGGTTGGATGGGGCTTGGAGCAACCTGGTCTAGCCAGAGGTGTCCCTGCCCATGGCAGGGGGTAGGAACTGGATGAGCTTTAAGGTCCCTTCCAGCCCAAACCAGTCTGTGATTCTATGAACAACCTCCCTCCAAAGCGGCAGTGACCCCTCTGTCTGCTGCTCTTTCACCCCTCAGCACAGATCTCCATACTTCAAACTGTCACTGACAAGAGGAGATCCCAATCCCCGGAGGAGAGTACCTCACTGTGGTCAACAGTGCTTCACCTGTGGGCAGCACAAGTAACCACTGTGTCTGGTTTCAGCAGGTTTTGTCTGGTTTTCGTGGGGTTTTGCTCATCCAACCTGGCCTTGAACACTTTCAGTGATAGGGTGGTTCTCGCAGGCACCTTATGTAGGGCAGATGAAAACTAGAGGGTAGCATAGATTGCTCTGTTTATTTCATAGACCAAAGTAAGGGGAAGACAATACATTTCTTTGACTTCATTATGAATCAGCAGTCTAGGGTGAAGCAACTCCCCTTTGAATAATTTATCTTCACATCTTTCACATGCTCATCTGACATACAAGGTTAAGCTCAGTACAACTGTACTTGCATCCTACTGCAAATCAATGACCAACTCAGCAGATCTGCTCCTATTAAAACAAAACTATTGATATTACAAAGATACATAAATATTGAGGGTGGTGCTGCAGAAAGCAGTGTCTCAGGAGAGAAACAATGAGTCAAGCTAGAAATGGGCTCAAATCCTGGGCTACATGAGTAGGGTCTTAATGGGAGCCTATCTCTGCATAAAACATTTTCAAGTTGTTTTGTGGACAAAGGGAAGATGTAACCGGTAAAGCTGTGTGCTTATCTTTCTGTGTGTAGTTTCTTTTTCACAGTAAGGACTGATTTTTACCTGCAGATCAGAGAGAGTCCACGTCTTCCACTTCACACTGGTATTGTGTTCAGGAACTTTAAAGCAGGATATAGGCTGCTTGGGGTTCCTCTGTTTTTTATCACTTTAAATACAGAAAGACAGGTTAAGATGCTTACTTCTAAAGAATAAGGTAGCCACCAGATTTACAATAGCTGCAAACTGGCTAACATGTCCTGGTCTTTGTGCTGTGTACAGGCACTCACACAGCAGAAACTTGCCAGCTGCTCAGGTGCTTGGTTTCGTAATGCCCATTGCACAAAAGGCTGGACGCAGTGCCACCTTGCTTTTTGTTCCTACATCTTTCCTACCAGTTGACCAAGCTTTGGCTCTTGTGCTGTCTGTAGGCATACCTGGTTCTCCCAAAGATGGACTCACAGCACACTTTACCCTACTTGTTCACGTTACCCGCCAGCATAGGATGGCACATCCTTATTTCACAAAACGTCTGTGAACAGAAGCCATCCCCAAGCCATGGGCCCACTGGGTTGCTTCCCATAGGAGGAGAATGTTGGCTGCCAGCTCAGATGCATGATCATCTTATTCTGCCTGAATAAGTTAGTAGAGCTGCAGCAATTATGCATGCATGTGATCTTAATGTCGGAAACACATGGTAAAAACGCAGCAGCATGAAATGTATTGATCCACAGAATTACACAGTTAGGTCTCTGAGTGTAGAGCTTGTTTGTGTTTTCTTTTTCACTCTAGCAGATTTATTTAGTAAAATGTACCAAAAATATTTATCCTCAAAATAATCAGTGTGAAATGGGACATTGTTTCTTTCATCACTATTTCAGCTGGTGCTCAGTCCAGAAAGCTCTCTAAACTGCATTTGTTCCACATTTATTTTAGCTGTCTTCTTTTTCTCTTCTTTCACTGGGTCTGGTTTTTGTTTTGTTTTATCTTTGTCATGCCCCTTGCATGTTCTAGCAGTGAGTACCTGCACTGACTACAGCAAATGGAGATTTCACAATATAAAGTGTATAGAGGCAGTTCTGGTGTATTGTCAGTTGTCAATGACAGTCTATAGGAAAGACATTGTACTGGAAACTGTGAGCAGGGAGATAATAGGAAAAAATGGTGTATGAGTTGAAATAATGAATAAATGAGAGTACAAAGTTAAACGGCATTCTCAGGACAAGCAACTAGTTTTTAAAAGGATGATGAGATTATAACCTTTAGCAGGCACCAGAGGCAGTATCTGGAGAAGGGATTAATAGTGTAGAACAGCTACTGCAGTAAAATAGTTGACTACTTAGTATAGTTTCTGTAAGCAGAAAGCTTGTCTTTGCAACAAAGTAGTGTTAAATTGCACCGCTGCTGGCACATCCTATATTCTGAGCAAATGTGCCTGGATGTAAGGGATGGATCTCAACTCAGAAGGGGCAGGATGATGTTTGCGCTGGCACATTCCTGGTTTCCAAGGCCTTGATAACCACCATCTCAATTCTGGAAAGGTTTGGGAACAGAGTTCCCGTCAACATATTCATAAATCTTGATTTTGCAGAATTCTTTTTTAAAACTACAACTGTCCAGCTGATACTGCCACTGTCATATAAGTTGGTAATGCTAGGGTGCTACTACCTGAAGGCAGAAATACTTCATGTCTACAAGGAGGATCTCAAAGCACTGCTGAAAAGTTGGACGAAATGAAGAGGTTATGTGGCTTGCCTGATGTCATACAGTAAGCTGAACCAGAGGCAAAATTGTGAAATCACAGTCCTTTATCCCTGAGACTTGTGTGCAAATCTGAAGACCTCCACACCATTCCTATACCTGTGATTATAGGCAAATCAGAGAAAAACAAACAAACAAAAACTAGCATGCTTTGGGTGGCTGTAGTATTAAATTACTGGCAGGGAAACTCTGAGAACTCACAGGCATGGTCTGTGACCTGAAGCTGGAGAATGTTTTACTAAATGGGTTGTTTGATTGCAAATGTCAGTATCTTAACTTCGTGATGGCTGCTGCCTGTTGCACTTCCAGAGACAGCCACTTCTGATGGATTCCTCTAATAATTCAAGTCAGCCACTTCCTCAGGATAAAGTGGTATGCGAATAAAAAAATCAGCTTGCTCAGTCACCATCACCCCATCAACCAATGCTGAGCATGTTTCCTCACTGCACACCATTAACTCCTCAGCCATAGCTGCTACTACCTCCTGAAGCTGGTTGGACTCAAGTACAGAGGTGCCAAGGGGGAGCATTTGCTGGGGGCTCTGTGACTCAGCAGCTCTGCCACGCCTTGGAGAACAAGCTTATCTTCCCAAGCAGTGGCACAGCCTGCCAAGCCAGCTCATCCTGTGGCTTTGCAATTGCTAGATATGGCACCAGAGGAGGGGAGGCAGGACTGCACCCCTTCAGCAGCATTGCACTGCCAGTTGCTGCATAGCCATAATAAAAGACCATGAGCGTGTGCTCTCCTATGCCAGCTATGCCAGGGTGACCATGGTCCTGTCCCTATCAACGTGTTGTCTTCCCTTTGGTCCTCCAGGACAGGGCGGGTACCCTGTGAAGAGTTGCTGGTTTCCAGTTGACCCAGCTTGCAGACTTGGGTTTCCCCGCAGGAGCAGGCAGCAGGAGCACCTACGTACAGGTATGGAGCTGAACCTCCCCACTGGTGACATCTGGCCACTTGATCACCTCAGGCATGAAGCCGCCATCTAAACCGGTTTTAATCTGATTGTAGTTAACTATTCTGAGCACTGACAAGTTCCACTTATGGAACAGACCTAGAAAGAGTGGGACGATTGGGTGCCTTGCACCAGAAGGTCACCAGCTGTGTTAACACTACATGAGTGCTCGTAGAGTAAGGTCAGCTGAGACACAAACACATCTGATTTAACCATAGCCCTTACAAAATCCTTCATCACCCTCATAGCTCAGGAGAGAATAAAGCCCTTTAAAGAATTTTAATGACTTAATGTTTAGCCCAACATCTTATTAAAATTGTGAAAACTAAGTAGCTTTAAAAAGAGGAAAGGAGCATTTCTGAACAGTGATTTCATAGTTATGCTTCTGAGGGTGAACGTGGATGTTTGGCTGTACCAAACTCACAAGTTAATCCATTTAGTTGAAACAAAATGTTCAAATTCAGTTTTCTAATCTCATTCCCAGCACTGATCCTATTAGTATTTCTGAGACAAATCTGTTGGGGAGTAGGATGGGACCTCCATACCACCCCTGTGATCCTGCTGGAGGGAGCATAGGCATAGAGGGAAGCTTTGGCACCAACCCATTTGATTTTCACCTGAGCCTTGAGTGCTTTAGCTGTCCGCCTTCCCTCACTGTGGGAGGGCTGATAGCAGTGCTATAATTAAAGCAATTACATTGCCATTGATGAATGCCTGCAAGTATCAGTATGTCTAATCCACCTGTAGAAAATCCTCAGTGGACCAGAGACTGTGATGTCTTTTATTTGGTAAGTTTAAGGGCTGCTCAATATGCTAGCAACAGTGAATTGGACTTAGTAAGAGCTGTGAGGGATCCTCTGTCAGGTTTGACTCTGTCCTGTTGCCACAAGTGTAGTGTACGGGCCTTTTAAATGGTTTGAGCTCTTTGAGGTATCTTTGTGTTTCTGTGCTGTGTTACATGCACATACATATGGGTGGTCTTTCTTGCATGTATTGCACAACTAGGAAACTTAGCTCAGTACCTCTTATGATTTCTTCCCATCCATTTTCTAAAGGAGCAGAGGAAAAAGGGATGTATCGGGTACAGCATGGTGAAAACCTGTGCAGCACAAGGCACTTGACATAGTTTGTTGGAGACTCCTTGTGCTTTATTGCATGGTAAAATGGGTGCAGAAATAGAAGTGTTAACATTGCTTCCTGTGCTACCACTGACCCCATGTATGTGTCAGGGTGGTTTCCCTTGAGCAATGATCTGTGGGGATTTTTGTCCAGATAAAAGGACTGGATGTTTACAGTTTATCTTCCATCCAAAAGTAATAGTGTTAATTAGAAATCATGGGGAGTAGGGGAAGACCCGGTTACACCAATTATTAACATAAGAACCAAATTATGCTCTAATAATAAAACAGATCGTACTGTAAGCAGAATAAAGAATGAAGTATAGTTTCCAACAAACATTTGAGGCTAAAACCGAAGTCTAGGGATAAAAGTGAGCAGAACTGAATTAAATATCTATTAAACGCTCAGTAGACAACATACACTTGCAGCACCCAGAGCAGACACAGGGAAGTTGGCTTCGATGACTGGGCTACAGCAGCACTCATCTTACTCTGGTCCTACTGGCCTGACAGGAGGTTGGCAGCACATTCCCATCCCAGGAGAGTTTGTAATCTGGTGGTTATAGGTACACTACAGAGGTGCAGGTTGAAATTCCCATGGGGAAAGAAGGAAATGGAACTTGGTATCCTGCAGTCTCATTAAGTGGACTAAGACCTAGACTTCTGTATGTAAGGAGCACCCATTGCCTCTTTCTTCTCCTTGTGGTTATGCTTCAAAAGAAAACATCACCAAGGACTGTAAGAGTGAAGAGTCCAGTATCCTGGAAGCATGCCTAGGACTTGGGATGCTGACCAAACTGAGCTCCTGGGGACCCAGGCTAAGCAATACAGAGTTTCTTCATCATGATTCAAACGCGAGTTGCTTGGCCCTCTTAGAGCCCTCACAGTGATTTTTGATACCTCAAACTTGCAGAGCAGGAGGATTGCAGGATTGTAATTTTAGACTGGAGTGTCTTAATCCCAATTCAAGCAGTTAAATGCTTTGGATATAGATATTAATATCACAGAGGAGAAAGAAGGGAAGAAAGCTGCTGAAGAAATAATTGAATGCAGGTTCAGGGAGTGTTCATTTTTCTTTTGCTTCTTTAGATGTGCAGTGGGCACTGTTTTTGTTATGTAGTTACCTATTAAAAGAAAAAGTAACACTGAGTTCAGCAACAGTGCTAACTACCAGCATAACCACATGACCATGCTGGGCTAATGATAGCCCTAAACCTGTGTTATCTTTTAATAGCTAAGCTGATTAAACTAGCACAGAGGAAAAACAAGTTAGAGAAATTACCTTCATGGTACTTCTCCTAGAAAATGAAGGTGGTTTCCAAGCGTGCAAAGTGCATATACCACGTGTCATGTCCCAATCAGCCAAGGTATAACTGCCTAGTAACTACTGAGTTCACATTTCTGTGAAATTATAGCACAGGACTGAAAGAGATGATAGAAACAGGCTGGATAACCTAGGCAAACTTGTGAACACAGGGAATAGTCATCTAATCCATTGCATGACATAAGTAGCAGTTTCAATTTATTTTTGCTTTAAGCTTTCCTCTCCCTTCTCTTTCTCCCCCTTCCATTCCACCCCAGAAGAGGGTGTTTCATCCCCCAAAGTGGTTAAGATGGAAACTTGTACAGAGTTTAAGTACTGCAACCTAGAAATATGAAACCAAACTCTGGTTTTACCCCCTTGTTCCGCAGAGTAGGAAAAAAGGAAAGAGGAGGTATTTTGCTGTTTGAAGGCCAGAAAGGACAGCTCTGATTGGCGAAACACATCTTTTGGTAGCTGAGATGATTAAATGAGCACAGGAAAAACAAGATGGAGAAATTACCTTTATGGTACTTCTAGGAAAAGGAAGATGCTTTCTTTAACTCAGCCTCTTTCTCTCCCTATCTCTCTTAACTGGCTGCCCTCATAGTACGGTAGATATAGGCAAACATGCGGAGTGCCAGTCAAATGGATTAGGGTCCTAAAAAGTCTAAGTGATTGCAATTAACTGTACAGGTAGTTTCTACCTCTGTGATAGGGAATGCCCTGCAGAGACTTCATGACCCACTTGGGCAATGCTATTTAAGCTACAGAAGAGGCACAGACATACAAAGGATGCCATATCCAGTCTGAACAGAGCTTGAGCTAACCTTGGCGTGGATTAAGACAGACACCAGAATGTGAGGGATAGTTTTCCAGCCTCTGCTTGAGATTTTCATGAGAAAATATCTCCTAACTCAACTGATCTATGGACTTGACTTGTAACAAATGTGAAATGCTTACCCCTTCCCCCTCCAGCCTGGGCTTTAGGTACTGAATTTAATCCCTTGTGTCTGAGGATTTCATCTGACAGCATCTTTCCCAAGACTAATTTGGCTGTTGGTGTGAAAGAAACAGGAGAACATTAACGGGTAAGAGTTCTGAAACTGAGCTTGGACCATCCTGCACCAGAGAGCTCTATAGGGTGCCTGAAACCGTTCTGTGATACCCTCAAACAAATAAACCCCCCACCCACATGTCTTCTGTAGCATTTAAAATTTTTCAGAAGCTTCTAATTAATGCCCAGACTGTTCTAAAAATCTGTGGAAGTTAAGTTATAAATATTCTGGTTTCTGAACAAATTGACAGAGAGTCCATGTTTTTCTACCTGAAAGATCTTGTGTTGCAGTGAGTCAAATACCTCTCAGCCTTTGGTGATAATGTGGTGCCAGGAGCGGTCAGGATGTGCTGGAGGCTGCCTTTATGTCAATCAGAATTTGTCCTCAATTTTAATTTTTAAAAAATAAATTAGAGACTATAAATGATGAGTGGCTCCACCCTGACCTGGCCAGAGAAACCCACCTAACTTTATGTATCTCATTTTCATCTCTTCCTGTTTTTCCTGACCTGCTGCCCCCATAGCATGACACAAGTACTCAAACATGAGGCTTCGCAGTCAGAGGGATTAGGTTCCTAAAAACTGTACATGATTGCAATTAACTGTTCATGTAGTTCTAACATCTGAGATAGGGAATGCCTTGCAGAGACCTCATGACCTGCTCGGGTGATGCTATTTAACCTCTTTTTATATTAAGAGAGACCTAGGCACACCAGGATTTGTCTGTCTTCCACTCACAAAGCCATCAAAAGGACTTAGAGCTTAGCCTTGAGAATTTAGGCCAAAATAATGCACCTAAGGCTGCTGAGGAAAACCTGGAATTAAGTTTGTGGCTGTCCAAGCCTTCTACATGGCTAGTAAGAGAATTTCTGCTTTTTTTGGGTTTGAAGTTTTTGAAGGCTTTTTAATTTCACTATTTCTTTTCCCACATTATGTGACTGTATATATATGCAGGTAAAACCACATTTTTTAATTAGACAGTCTTAATTAATAGCTGTATATGGTGTGTTAGAGGACCCATGTGTACTTCAAGGATTTCTGTCAGGTTTCCAAGGATTAGAGGTATTCCCTGGCATATTTCTTGGCTTTGTTTATGCGCTGACGTGTTGGTTTTCAAATTGCTTCTCACCCCAATCCCTTTCCCAGCAGTAATAGATAACCTGCTTTCAGCCCTGGACATCTGCTAACTGTAGCCCATCACTCCCTCTGTCCTTTAACCCTTTCTTCCCTTCCTCCCTCCCTCTCTGCAGAGCATCTGCCATCTCTCAGCCCTTCCAGGGAGCTGGGGCTGTCCTGCAGACTGCTTTAGGGCTGGGGGCAGAGACTCTGAGACAGTGGCTGCCTGAGCAGAGGTTTCTGGGCTCCACACTGAGGGAAACTTTTGCTTCCCCACAGACTTAGGCACCCTGTCCCCATGCTGAATACAGATGCTGTGTTTGCTCAGCAGTGGTCTGGTCAGCAGCACCGATGAGGTAAAAATTCATTCTGCTGCTCATGAATAGAATAGAACAGTTCAATTGGATGGGACTACAATGATCATCTAGTCCAACTGCCTGACCACTTCAGGGATGACCAAAAATTAAAGCCTGTTATGAAGGCTCTCCATTCAGAATTTTCCCTTTTACAGAGGCATTGCTTCCTTCCAGAAGCCTCCTGTGCTATCATTACTCTTCTGAAGCAGCCCTTGATGCTGCCTTGCAATCTGCTTCAACACCAGTTTGTCTTGTCCCTGCTAGCCCCTTCCCTGCCCCGTGTTGGAAACCCTCAGCTGGAGGCAGCAGTGGTGGTTGCTTGCTTTGCAGGTTTTTCGGGCAGTGCCAATTGTGTGCTTTGGTTCTGGATGGTATGGTGGTCCTCTGTAAAGTTGTCCAGGCTCTGGCTTTGCTGCTCCATGACATTTGCAGATCAAGAGCGTAGTGTTGCAGTGTGATTCTTGCATGGTGGTGGAGAGCAGGTGTGGTACCTGTGGTACCTGGGGACTTTGGCTAGTTTTGCAATGCAAATATGCTTCTAGTTTCATTAGTTTATGCATTGGCTTTATTGACTATACAGCATATTCTAGTTTCGTTAGTTTATGCACTGACTTCATTCACTATGCAATGTCTCCCTTCTGGCAAACAGCAGGTGGCATGTTTGGCTCAAAAATGTAAGTGCTCTGTCTCAGATTCTGGGGGGCAAGGGAAGATGCATAAGGATTGGGAAGGAAATAATGCAGTACAGATGCCCTTTCACTAATTTTTAAGCTGCCACGGAAAAGGTCAATTCTGGCTGGGCAGTCCTACCTTCTCTGGCTAGCGATAGTCCAACTGATGAAGGGGAAAGATACTGTTTCCCCTTGCAGCAGCCCAGACAAAGGTGCTCAGGGGATAGTGTGAGAATATACTCATTCTGCCATTGGAATTCGCCCATGCTGATGTACTGCTGTTGCTTTCTAGTCCTTTGGTGAGGTTTTATGGTGAAAGCCCACACAATGTACAGAAGGAAATAAGAAGAGGGGCCAGGAGTAGACACTGGTCTGTAATTACTTGTGTGTTCTCATGTAAGTAATGCCTCATGGACAGGGTATGACTTCAGAGACATTTCAAGCTTCTGATAGCCCATGCAAGGAGGAGGAAGTCTCCCGTTATTTCATTAATTAGAAAAAGAAAGGCCACTCAAAGCAAATCCTGCCCTTTGGACAGGAGAATCATAGAATCATAGAATCATAGAATAGTAAGGGTTGGAAAGGACCTTAAGATCATCTAGTTCCAACCCCCCTGCCATGGGCAGGGACACCTTGCCCTAAACCACGTGTTCCAAGGCTCTGTCCAACCTGGCCTTGAACACCGCCAGGGATGGAGCATCCACAACCTCCCTGGGCAACCCATTCCAGTGCTTCACCACCCTCACTGTAAAGAACTTCTTCCTTATATCTAATCTAAACTTCCCCTGTTTAAGTTTGAAGCCATTACCCCTTGTCCTATCACTACAGTCCCTAATGAAAAGTCCCTCCCCAGCATCCTTACAGACCCCCTTCAGATACTGGAAGGCTGCTCTGAGGTCTCCAAGCAGCCTTCTCTTCTCCAGGCTGAACAGCCCCAACTCTCTCAGCCTGTCTTCATACGGGAGGTGCTCCAGCCCTCTTATCATCCTCGTGGCCCTCCTCTGGACTCACTCCAACAGCTCCATGTCCTTTTTATGTTGAGGACACCAGAACTGTACGCAGTACTCCAAGTGAGGTCTCACAAGAGCAGAGTAGAGGGGCAGAAGCAAAGCAGTTCCAGAAATTTGAACTCATTCTTGTTGAAATGAACTGTGGGCTTACACAACTGCATGATAAGCAGCACAGTCTAGAGCAGGCTTTGCTTGAACAGACTATTTGCAAGCACCCAGCCCTGAGTCTGGTCACTCCATCTCCTGCCAGCTCCTGCAGCAGCCTTGGGTCCCCACAGAATTGTACTCGTGTCCCTCAGGCCTGATCTGCCCCATGCATGAAGCCTTCACTAAGGAGAGGAAGCTCAGCAAAGCCATTTAAGCCTGTGGCATGGAGCAAAGCTCAAAAAAGGGACAGTATAGAAGTGATGGGCAGGGGAATAAATGTACATTTTCTTCCTGGAAATCTGCTCTGGCTCAGGGAATATGCAGGAGTAGATTTCAGTTGGACAGAGTCAAGGTTAGTTAGTTAATAGCCCAGGATTCCCAAGCACTCCCATCTAAGCATATGTAGGATTTAAAGATATGTGTCTGGAGAGATGTAATATATGTAGAAATACTGTATATATAACCTCAGAAAGGAGATAGTACAGAAGTGAGGGACAGGGAAGCAAGTGTGTATGTATATAGATGCATAGATAGTAGATACTTACTTTCAACAACACCAAGGGATCAGTTGTCAGAACTGCAGAACTGTTTAAACACCAGGCACAGTCATTGCTGGCTGGCTTTCCTTCTTTTAGAAGTGACCATGAAAACATAGGCTGCTCCAGACCAAAGGACCAGGGTGTCTGTGGGCAGGTCAGGCACTGGTGTATTTCCTGTTAGAGACAAGCAAAAGTAGCAGTGTACATGAGAGAAATTATTTCCACTGGCTGTCAAACAGCACAAAGCCTGCAAACAGAAGTCTGCACTTACCCTATGGCTGGTGAGAAGAACAGAGGGAAAGACAGACATGCTGATGATTCCCTTTACTGCGTTGCTTCCTCCTGGTGATACTAAATCCCCTCTGTGCACCTGCCCCACACAGGTGTCCCTGTAAACAAGGGATATAAGAACAGCCTCTTTTTTTCCAAAAGATCCTTTGATCCTTCTGGGCTTTGGCCTTTTCCTGATTCTCATCTCCGGATTTTTGTACCTGCTATGTTTCCCTCCAAAGAAGAAAACGCAGGAGATAGATGATTAACTTAGTTCTAAAAATCTGCATTGGTCTCATTATATTAAAGCTGAAGTCAAGCACCAAACAAGTTGCTCCTATAGCTACACAGATAAAGCTGCCTAGCAGAGGTTCTGCTTCCACCACCGAAAAAGAGGTTTTACTGTTACAGAGTTTTCTAGGGCTGAGAAGAATCAACAATAGCAGCAAAATGTCTGTTGGCATGTAATGGCAAGGCTTTATTCTGTAATAAAAGTCTCACTCTGAGAAAAGCTACAGCCACCATCAGTGTTTAAAACCCAGTGCAAGGGGAGGAGAGAGACAAAGTAATTCCCTGTGGAAAAGGGCAGCTCTGGAGCTGTGCTTTCCTTGGGAAATGAAGTTTGGTGAGCAACTCTTCACAGCAGATGACTGTGTCACCTCGTGGCTTTGGTTAGTGCTAAGCTCTAAGTATTTTTTTAATATTCTTTTGACATGGATGTCTCCCTGCAAATGACAAATCTAGTGAAACTGCAAGAAAGTAGTACTGTGAGAAAGGCAAGAGGAGTCAAGAGCCAGTTCTAATAACGTTACATTTGTTGATCCTACCATCCCATATTAGTCTGCTCATATGCCCAACTCAACCTGCTAGCCTAAAGGGAGGGTCAAACACTTGGTATGAGTAGTTGCGTGTGCACTGGAGGCAAAGCAGTTTATTCTTGGTACTTCTTAACCTGAAATCTTCAAGGTCAGATAATCTTTGGTCACTGCAGTTGTTTTTTAATATAGGTCACCTAAACCTCTAGCCCCTTGACAGCAGAGGCACCATCACAAACCATCTCTATGCTGCTTTTGCTCAAGCAGGTGCCTCCTTGATGCCCAACCTGCCTGCATCAGCTGGATCCTGCTGCATCCCAGGAGGGCACATAGGAGAGCTCTATAAAGAAAAAGCCAGCATCTGGTTCAGAGGCCTTGAGCTTGAGGTGGAGGGTCCTTGGGACCAGGCTGTGTGCATGGATAGAGGCAGTCTGCCCTATCTCTATGTCAGATGAAGGGAGGCAAGGCCAGCAGAAACACAGAAGGTGATCCATCCTGTAAAGTAAGGTCGCAGAGCCACATCAATCACAAAAGGAAGAAAAGCCACAAGTTCTCTTGGCTTGCAGTGCGAGCCAAATGGTACTGAATGCTCAAAGACCAGTCTCTTCTCTGAAACGTGCCACTGGCTTATCCTAAGTAGTGTTAGCACACGTAAGATAGGTAGGAGTTGAACTGCCATTAACTCCTTTTGTTGTTGTTTAAGCATCTAAGCAGCCAGGTAGCAAGCAGAGGGCTTGGCTGTCCTGGTCAACTGGTTACAGACAGTGAAAGCAGCAAAAAGAAAAAGCTGAAATGAAAACAAACAAGCAAAAAATCACTCCCGCACTTCCCTAAGGAGGAAATTCTTCATGCTGATTAGCTAACTTTAGGAAGAAAAAACCCCACATCAACAGATGCCACCAGGTGTCCCAGCCAGTCAGGAGAGCAGCTGTGCACTGACCTGTGAATGCATGTGTCCCACTGCAGCCGAGACTTTAAAGGCTGATGTATTTCGAACATCCCATGCCTGGGGATGTTTAAAGATTTACAAAATTTACTGGTAAAATTTCCACGTTCAACCGAGGCTTCTACTGACAGATGTGGACATCTCTTACAAGCTTAATTACCTGTTTTTAAGGGTCTATTACATAGATAGCTTCAACATAGGCATATTGGTATTCTTCCATTCAGGAAGAATGACTTTTAGGTTAAGGTGGTAAATTTCACAAATCTGAGACCACCAATATTGACTGCAGAAATCAAGACCAAACTAGACCCACTGGAACTAGTTTTGAAGTATGTCCACCATAAACAAATAACAAAAAGTCATTCATTAGAAGATATACTTTGACATTCTACACCATCAATTTAAAAGATACCATACAATTAAAAAAAGAAATACAGAGCTGACCAGGTCTAATCAAAACACAGAGATTATTCCTTTGTAGTGTAACATTTTTGATAAGGTAACGATGCTGACAAACCTGTGGGAAGTTCTACAGCTAGCTAACAATTGTAATTCTAAAGGTGCTCAGCTTTCCAACCAACCTTTTTACCTCCTTTTTCTTGCTGTTACTGTACATTTTAAAATAAAAACCAAGGACACAGCAACACTGCCCTTAAGTAGCATCTAAATGAATTGTGATATTGGCTGATTGTTTCTACTGTAGGTGATGAAACAGTTTCGCTCATAAAAGGGCTGCTAACCGAATCTTTTAAAAGTATTTATTATAAAACAAAATCTACAGAATCTATAGTACAAATGCAGAGTCTGTTATCTGTACAGATATTTATACAAAATATCAGTTACTTCAAACAAGACTTTGGTTTTGTTAATATAAAGAAACACTGCAGTTTCATGACCAGAAGATTGTTAACCTATAATGGTCTGAAGTGATGAAAGCCTCAAAGAAGTTTTTCTTAAGACAGTATTACCAAGTTCATTTGTATGCTAGAAGGCCATGCTTGAAAAAATACTTGGTAAAGACTTTCTGTAACACAACACAGATTTTATGGCTCTAATGAAAAGTACTGTAGTGAAAAGCTGAAAACAGCGCCAATTTAATCCCCAAACACTTAAGTGTCAGTGACTGGATTTTTTTTTTTTTAATGTTATGTATTTTTGACAGGTATGGAGACTTCTGTTGAAACAGATATGAGTATAGAAACCAACATTCACTTGAAATAATACATTTGAGAGAAATTCCAATATCTTACAAATTCAAGACATGCATGCTCTAAAAATTTCAGTTGTCAGCTTTTAGTTAGTTCCACAACTTGTGGATGTATGCATTTTAACTGAAGATAACCCTAAAGATGATACAAAGTTTTGTTGAAACTAGTGGAATACAATCTACATATGATTTGGGGGCACTTGTGATTTAAGGCTTTTTTTTCCCCAGTTAATATACTGAACCGTTTAAAACATACAAGGCACTGAGGTACTGAGTTTGGCTGTCTTTTGTAGTAACAAATGCTACAAAATGATACACATGCAAAGGTGTAATTGTTAGGCTGTTTGCAGAACAGACATTTTAATATAAAAAAAGATTGAGGATTTTATTATAAAAATTCTTGGTACTCTTTGTATATCCATGTACATTTACAATAGCAGCAATTGTGATACAATTAGGTAAGAAAAAAAGCAGTCTGGGTTAGAGTTTTGTTTCTGAAATTTGCCCTCCAAATTTCACATACACCAGCACAACAATCCTCCCATTTTCAACAGCTTTTGTTTTACCTCTGTAGGCTGATGAATTCTGTTTACGGCTATTGTGTTTGTAGTTACAACCAAAATACTTTCATACTTATTTAGACACTGCAGGATCTCTGTATGAATAAAACTGGAATATCACTCCCTTTGTCAAACACAGCTACCTTGGGAATACTGTCACAGGAGCAGCATCATTCTTCTTTGGAGAAAGGTGCATAATTGGGGAGTATTTGCTTTTCAAAGATGTGAATGCTGGTGATTTAGTCATTTACTGTAGCTGTCAAACTTGCTTTTCTCCTCTGCTAAGTCCTTCTAAGCACATTCTCTGTGCATATTTTGTGGACCTATTTAGGAATTGGGGTCTTCCATCCACCAGGATTCTGTGTTGGCTGGAGAGAACCCAGCCCCAGACTGCAGAGGTGGGCTGAAGGTTCATGCTGGGAACAGCCAGGATATGGCAGCATGCTGTCACAGGTGGCTGGAGCACTGTCACCATGTCAGGACACGGCACTTTGAAAGATTTTGTTGTGGAATGCAGAAGCCATTTGTATCAGACTGGTTTCCACCATTCCTATCAGCAGGCTTAATATCAATCAAAGCCAGGTTGGACAGGGCCTTGGGCAACCTGGTCTAGTGGAAGGTGTCCCTGCCCGTGGCAGGGGGGTTGGAACTAGATGATCTTGAGGTTCTTTCCAACCCAAACGAGTCTGTGATTCTATGATTTAAAACCAATTTTTCCTTTTTTTTTTTTTTTTTTTTTTTTCCTCCAGGGAAGTATGACCTTATGCCAAAAGGCCCACAGCATAGTTGGCCAACCTCAAAATAAACAAATTAAAGAAAAATACTCTTTACAGAAGCTAGAGTAAGTGTTCTTAGGAAGGAAAGCTTGAAGACCTAACAGGATGGAAAGTACCTATGTATATTAATATTTCTTTTAACATGTGGTAAATACCTTAAGCTGTTTAGCTGAACTTAAGAGTAGCTGAAGAACGGGATTTTTGCATTTAATACCAAGCAGAAAATATTGCAATTCCTAAGGGAACAGACACAGAACCAGGAGACATTTCTCAGCATTTAGGATTCAGCTTTCCCTGAATCTTCTACAGACAAGCCAAAGTTATGGCAGGGACTGCACTCATAATCCATAACGGAGTCATAATAAAACATAGAAACAACTGAATAACTGATCTGTAAACAACTACCATTGGCTATGGCTTGTCTAAGGCTCTGTCCAAAAATGGACATTTATAAAATGTCTTTCAGCACTGTAACAGCAAATAAGTTACTTCTAATTCAGGGCTCCATGCCAGACACTCTTGTGTGTTACTAGTTATTGGGAACATGCTTGCCTTCTGTTTTCATTTCCTGACATTAATGGCTATCATTTGTAGTACAATTATAAGCACAGCTAACTCACTTGGACTGACTCAACATATACTCCAACAAATGACTGACATCAGAAAAGATCTGCTTCTGAAAGTGCTTGAAGCAAACAGGGGACGCAACTTCTGTGGTTTGACTGACCACAATTGTAAAGTAATACAGCGCGCTACAGAGGCTCTGATGAAGGGTACCACAAGAGCTCTCCCTAGGAAAGGGATCTGACCCTCAGGCAATGGAGGAACATTCCTGTGACTGTCACATCAGCGCAGTCTGACCAGCCCTTACCGGAGTGCTCCTGCTTCCAAATCCTTTTTCATTGCTGTACACAGAGCTTCAGAATTTCGAAAGCCCCAGAATTGAAGAGGCACCAGTTGGCATAAAAATGAGGAGAACTCAATGGGTCCTATGTCTAGTATATGATCTTCTAGACGTCAGACAGAAAACAGATCTGGGATAAATGTGCCTGGATATTTCCAGAAGGCCCATCCTAGGTATGTAGAACATGTGTTGAGGGAAGAGACCATTTGGTTGTTACTCTGAAAAGAATCAGAACTTTCAGGGAAGTGCGTGCACTTTTTGCAAACCAGAGAGATCAACATTTATTACTGAAAATCAAACTCGCTATTCCAAAAGAAGAAACTTATTTCAATCTTCCTCTTTAGAATATGGTTATGGCACAGTCTCATTTTTAGACTTGGAATGTTTTCTATAACACTATCCTAAAGAAAACATTATTGGTCATAGATACAGATTTAGCGTTATCTTAGCCTAAGTGCTCTTTAGTGATCTTGTCCAGACATAAGAAAACTTAACCAGTAAGACAGTTGGGAAAGTGCTAATGAAGTTTCCTCAAAATCATCCAGCAATAATGAACAAATTAAGTACCTCCATTTCAAATTGTCAGGGTGCGGTGGCTGTTGACCACTCTAGCTGAAGTAAAGTCAAGCTATAATTTACACAAAACTTTTGCGTGCAAGTAAAGTGTACTTCACTGCTGAAGGTCATGACTTGTCCATTTACCTTACAGCTTCACACTGCTGCTACATCTGGCCTGCAGACAGGATAAATTCTGCAAAAGAGAAGACGACCCCGGTAGCTGCTTTCACAACTGCACCGGAAGGCAGGTAAATTGCTCTCTGCTAGGGCATCTCTGCTTTAAATCTAACACAGAATCAACCATATTGTTAGCCCATTACTAGTTGCGCTACAGACACAGTTCTGCATTACATCCTGTGCAGCTGCAAGTGCTAATATGCAGTCATACTGGGCTTGGAAAATAGTGGCTGAAAACACTGATTCAAGTACTCGCAAACTCACACAGGTCCTCTAGTCACATGCTCCTCCCTGCAGGTTCTCAGGGGAGAACTCTTCAAATATTTCAGTCAGCTTTCTCATGGAAAACTTTTGACCTGTTGAAACTATGCCTAAATCTCACCAAAATGCAACTCTCCCCCACATATTTCCTATTCAGCCACAACTTGTTGTATGCATTCACTAATTCCCTGCAACTCTTTCATCCTGATCTAGAAGAAAATGGCACCTATTTTCTACGTTTTTGCCTGAAAGTTCACAGGATGGAAACCACCAAGAGTGCTCTGAGGACACTTCTGGAGAAAAGTAGCTCCTGTCACTCAAATTTTCTTTCTGGCCTTTTCTAGCTCCAGTAGGGCAGTCATCCTTTTAAAGTATACAATCTACAGCAATCAAGAATAATATTTATTATTTAAAAGTTAGATGGATTTCTATACAAATTGTTTTTAGAAGAGACTTTTAAAGTCAGTCTTATGGAGCAATGTGGGGCTTAAATTCTGACCACCAAACTTTTAAGTGCCTCAAGAGGAGGCAATTTCTCAGCAAACATCAGCAGCGAGAGGCTATGAATGCTCAACTGAAATCAAAATGTATGTGCCTAATTTACCCTATTCAGTAAGTTCTTCCTTCCTTCTGAATATCTAAGCTCCAAAAGAATTTGACTCTTAAGACAGTTTAGCTCTCAGCAAGAACGCTATTTTCTTCACTCAACTCCAAAGTTTGGATACAAGTTTTCTGATACAAGTCTTCAGATGAAGTGGTTGGGATTGTTATAGTTGTGGCTTTTTAAAAAGATCAGTGGTTTAATGAAAAACAGACAAAAAAAAAAAAAACACAACAAAACCCCAACCCAAACCAATGTAGTTTTGCATCCAGTGTCATTACAGGAATACAGGAAAATTAACGTGGTATGTCTCTAAGCTAGAGCTGTAACATGAAACAACTAAGCTAATGAATTCATTATAAATGGTGAATAATTATCCTGGAAAAAATTACATATGATATGAAACTGGTCTACCAACTGCTGTAATGCAGAACAAGTACTTCTTTAATATGATCGATGTAGTACATAAAGTATCCTGTGGATCTATACTAATTTAGTTCATGATCACGTGAGAATTGCTTTGTTACACCAAATCATTAACACTTGTTCAGAGATCTGCTAAGAGGAACAAACTGCAGCCTTGTCCATCTTGGTGTGCTACAGAATTACTGATGTTGATAGGGGATGGGGAAAGAATACATTCTTAAAGTTCAAAGCTGTAATTTCCAATTCTGTATTTTTCTCCATGAAAAATGGTGGGCATCTTCTTTGTGCTCAATGTCTCAAGTGAAAATTTAGACAGGAAGGTAGTAAAAGCTACTTTTAGTAACACACCAGTGGCAGCACAAGTCCTGTCCTTGAACAATGCAGACAGAAAGCACAGATCTGGACTAATAAATCTGAAAACACGAACTGGATCAGAACACTGTGGTCCCAGCCCCTCGACCACCACCACGAAGACCTCCCTCCTGGAGTTGCACGGTTACTCTCATGTGCTCTCAAGTAACTTGCTAAAAAGACCCAAAACCAAATACAATTTAAGTTCAAACAAGAAAAAAAGTTTACATTGTTGCCAACAATATTAAGGCTGTCAAGGACTCAACACTTATTATTCAGCAGCTGCAGAAACAGCTGTGAGTCTGCATATTCCAAACTTCCCTCAAATGTCCCAAGTAGGCACTCACATTATTATCACCAGAGCTGAATATATGAAGTGCCATAAAATACCCAATCCCTCTTGTTACAGCAAAAGAGCAAGCAAAGCAAAAATTTATCTTCCATATTTTGAAAAGGACTGATCCTAGCTGCCATTCCCAAAGTGTTTTTTTGGTAGGAGTTAGGAATATAAACACTTTGCTGATCATGATGTCCTTAGGTTACAGCAATTTGTATTAAAGTTTAATTTTTTTATTTCAAATCAATTAGAAAGAAGTATTTGTCTCGTCTCTCCCCCCCCCCCCCCCCCCCCCCCCCGCTTTTTCTATTTCTAAACCTGAACTGTGTGGCTAATTTTTATGAGATCTAACTGTTTGAATGTCAGATGTTTTTGTTTTGAGCTGTGCAGATGCCATTTTCTACGAACACCAGTTAGAAACCAAACAACTTTCCCCATTTAAATGAATGAAAGTGACCGTATCATTCCGCTTTGTAACACGAACATTAGAAATGAAGCAATTCTTTGATCAAGTCAACACAAGTGAACATCTCAGAGACCTGTCACAGTGAATTACTGGACTGTTGGGAAAAAGAGAACTAGCCCTGTATTTTGAGAAGCAGCTGACTATTACAGCGTCTTCCCAGATAGTCATCAAATGAAGGATGAAGGAATGCTACCATTCACCCACTCAAATGGGGAACTGACTGGTGCTAAACCAAGTTTTTTAGGGCTGGGTATCTTTTTTAGCTTGAACCATTTCCAGAATTAGCCATGTGCAGAGTGGCACTGACATGAGGCACGGCATCATGCCTGTGGGCCTAGATAAGCTGTAAGGTTTGGCCAAAAGAAGTGTTCTTCCAGTTCAGTCCTAAGCAAATGGAGATGGAGGTATGAAATCCGGTCTCAGCACGTGAGTTCTGCTGGCAAGCATTCAGCTCATGTGCAAACAAGAGCATCTAAGGGTCGTGACCATTGCATGTTTTCTCCCAATGGTGGGAAGGGGTGAGATACTGACAATTTTATTTAAACATCTTCTTCTTCTCTGCGAATAAACATCTTCTCTGCGAATAAACATCTCTTACATCTTTCTTTAGACATTTCCACAGGCCACTTTGCTTTCTTGTCTCACATTAATAAAAAGAATTACATACACTTTGCATGTAAAAAGGTGACTTAAAAATGCAAAAAGGCTCAACATTCCCTCCCCAAATCCTTTGGAGACTGAGTAATTTTCATGACTTCAAAAAGGCAAATATGGCACAAAAGAATGGAAATTAAGTTAAAAAAATCAATTTTATAAATATTCTTCCTCTGTACAATTTTTCACAGCCCCATCCCTCCCACCCATTTTTATTCACATTTCTTTTTTTAAATTCCCACCCTGATTTATTTTTAAATCATAAAATATATATTTTAAATCTGTTCATATTTTAAAATATTTACAGGAAGAGTTCCTTCTGTTGAGGTCATGAGGAGTCTGTACAAGGAGAGGGTGGAGGGGGGTAGAGGTGAAAATAGCTTCGTTCCGTGGCAGGAGACGGAGGGCAACTTTCTTCTGCTGACATGTACTGACTGCGAGGTGTGGGTGGTGGGGGATAAGGGTCTGAGTCTGAATTTAAATCTATATAGTACTTGTTGGCCTTCCATCGACTAGTAGTATAGTCACTGTCACAAACATCTGTGCTGCATGGGGTTGTGGGTGGAGCTATCCCTCGTATAATGTATGGCCTGCAGAAAGAAAATAAAACAAACAAAAACCCACATGCATTAGTTGCAATCTAGGGAAGAAAGAAAAAAAGAAAGAGAGAGATTGGAAATGAGTAGCTCTGTGTCCTCAGTCAGGATGCCTGCTCATGAATACTGCTGTGAACCTTAATTCATGTTTTCATAGGAAACCAACAAGAAGTACCTGAACTGTGTTAAATTTGATTGGCACAACTACAACTACCCTCTGCCAGCAGCACATTCTTCCAGCCCCTGACCAGCCAGAGGAGACCACCAGGATCATTTAGCCCAGTCACTAACAAATAGGGTGACTCGTCAAAGAGTTTTATGAGGAGCTGGAGCAACTGAACAGAACCACCAATTTTCTCTATACAGGATGGTAAGTGCCTTACATAGCAATATAACCTACATATATTGCATTATTACTCAGCAACACTGTATTGAAAGGCACTAAACCATCATGTCAAAACACAAACAAAAAGCCAACGTTTAAACTCAAAATTGGCATAACCCCCATTTAAATGGTCATTTATTAAGAGAAGGAAAGTTGGGGTTTTTTAACAAGGTAAAGTCTGCTTAAGATCCAAAACTAAAGGACAGATCAATAGAAGATTTATCAAAACTTTTTATAGGAGCTGTACCTGTAAGATCTTGTGGTTGAAGGAATGTTTGAAGAATAAAACATCTCTGCATTATACAGGGAGCGATCGGTAGCGGGGGAAGGAGGTGGGTTCAAGATCTAGGAAAAATAGGAAAAGTGCAAAAGTTTGGGTTAATTACACAACTACTTCTTTTGAAAATATTATTTATGCCTTCACCCTGTCACTCATTTTATTTTCCTCTCCTTGGTGCTTGGGTGGATTAAGGCATTTTTAAAGGTCATGGAAGTTCATTATGAGACTTTACTCTGGGCTCAGGTACACTTCAGGCCTTCAAAGCTCTCAGAGGCCAGAGCATTTTCTTCCTTGCCACATCCGTTATTACACTGGAAGGCTGTGGTAACGCTGGAAATGAGACATAGTTTTGCTGAATCTCTGTACTTCCTTGGACGTAAGGACTGATATTATCCTCAGGGAAACAAAGTCTGTTCCACTCCCAGCCCCTAAACTAACACCCAGGTTAGTAGCAGGATCAGGAGGCCAAGTTCCTTTACTGTAACTAATACAACTCCATCCTTGCCTGAATACTTCTTTTTTACTGTGGTTCTGTAAACACAGGATTTTGGCACAGTTCACAATACAAAGAGCCTAAGAGCTAAAAAATAGTCACAGCCTGCCCTAGCCTGTGTGTGCATATACACAAAGTTGCTGGTAACCCTTGCACTAGGAAAACAGTTTGTTACAGTTCAGAATCCTTTAGGATTCTTCACATAACAGGAATCAGAATTTCTGACATGACCAGCAGGATATTGGCCTAAAAACAAGGAGAGCACTTCATCCCTTCCAATGTGGAAAATTACAGCATTGCTACTGATGGTAGGGCCTTGCTATTGATTTAAGTAGCTTGTACACAGCCTGTCCTGGGCATTCTGCCAAGCCATGGCCTGCCACAGTGGCCATGATAGCATCCTTCCTCTGTCTCTGCTCTTCTTTCATTATAGTTACTGTAAAATCACTGGAGTGGAGATCATTGTTCTGGTCTTCACTGTGCAGTGTTTAGCAAAGTGATTCCTGGCCACTGAGTTGAGCACATCACTATTAATCATAAAGCCATAGAATGGTTTGGGCTGGAAGGGACTTTAGAGCCACTGCCACGGGCAGGGACACCTTCCACTAGACCAGGTTGCTCCAAGCCCTGTCCAGCGTGGCCTTGAACACTGCCAGGGATGGGGCAGCCACAGCTTCTCTGGGCAACCCGTGCCAGGGCCTCACCACCCTCACAGGGAAGAACTTCTTCCTAATGTCTAATCTAAATCTCCCTCTGTCAGTTTAAAACCATTCTTTCCTCTTTCAAGATACATTGTATAAATTCAGCTAAGTTTTTCTGTTCATCCTTTTTAGTGTGGCACTGACACATCAACCCGGTACTAGCACTAAATTGTTCAGCATGTTACTGAGACACTGGGGAAGCACGAGACAAGCTAAATTAGGAGGGTTGCTGAATTCCAAGTGTCTGCTAGCTGTGACTAGCTGTTTGATGGCTTCATTGAGAAGGTAATGCATGCAATAAGTAACAATTTTACTTTATCAATAGAGAAGCTCACAAGCCTCTCTTTTCCATTCTTGCCCTTCTTAAAGGGGAGAGATACCCACAAAGTACATGGGCTCCTGATTAAATACTCCACAATAGCTAGCAGATTGACTCTGCAAGCTTGTGTGGACAGAAGAATGAATGCATGTATTGCTTGGAAGCACTAAGGAAAAAACTTACATGACAAAATGCTGGCAAAAAGAATGTATGTCTCTCCTACATATTCTTAAAGAATAATTCCTATTCATGGCTTTGAATTCATGAAACTCTGAAATGGGGACTAAAATTCTTTCACTTCCATCAGCTAAAAGCCAGAAATGGAGCTAAGTTACAACTGGAAAAACCCAAGCAAAGTAACCCCTGCTGGTACAAGTGTTTTCTCCCAGTGCACACACCTTGGTTTTCTCAATCAACAATCAACACTATCTGAACAGCAAGCCAAGCTTATTTCTTATGCATTTGCATTCCAGTCCTGTTGTGTCTTGTTTGTCTTTTTATTCCATGTGTGCCTGCAGCATTACACAGTGCAAAATGTCACTGGGCCACTGACATCAGAGTTTACAAAGAACAAAGGACATCCTTGGCATCTCCAAGGGAGTCAAGACATAAGAAGAGAAGTGCCTAGGAACAACCCAGCTGAGTACCACTCTAGTAGCAAAACATTCTAGACACTGTAATTGTGTAATCCTCATGGACTACAACAAAGCCCTATCGTGAAATCCAGTGGGCGTCAGACTGGGCCTGTAGATCATAAACAGTAATACCTTAGAACAACCGTTATTCTATTTAGTAGCACAAATTTTCATCTTCCCTTTCTTTAGAAGTGAGAGATACCTAAGTTACAAGTATATTTTCAAGACATACCTGTGGGTAGAAAGTGGCTTTAGTGCTGGATGAGCTACTTGAAGAGGCTCCAGTAACATGGTTTCTGTCATATAAGGGGGCACCACTGCTTCCTCCCATGAGACTCATGGAGCTAATCATGGACTTTCCACAAGAGATGCCTGAAGTGAGACAGAGAGGAAAACAACATTAGGTAAACCGCAATTATATCTACCAACGCAAAACAGAAAACAAATCCACAGCTTGGCAAACCCGTGCAATGCTACTGGTTGTCACTTTGGGAACAGTGTTTTATGTAAAAACAAGGAACAACATATTTTGTAAAGAAAACATCTCGCCCCCACACCACTTAATGTCTCACTGCAGCACTGAACTCCTCACAACCTGCTCTCAACATTCTGCTAAGAAAGGAATCTCCAGAACAGTTGACCCAAACTTTTCGTGCAAATTGTTAACTAAGAAATTTTCCAATTAAACTCAGGTGTTTGCAAAAAAACATTCTACATTGCTCAAGAAAAACAAGCTAGAAAGCTACAAAGTTTTCGTTTCCATCCAAAGAAAGTTAATTGCAAGTACATGAACAACAGCAAAAAAATCATTATTTTTATTAAAAAAAAATAAATAAAAATCACTGCTTAAACTGAAACCAGCAGAGGCACAAAGAAGGAATCCTGGGTGACAGGAAGAGGGAAGACAACATTTTCCAATCAGTTTTGCTGCAATATACACTTAAATCAGATCATACATTTTGAGCTTCTTCCTGTCAGACTACTCAGTGCTAATGAAAGAGTTTAGTTTGGGAAGGTTTCAGAAAAGTTTCAGATGCAGGAAATATTTATTACAAGCAGAATGGCTCTATCTGTGATCAGCATTCATCACTATCTTTTTTGGAAATGTCATGGTATTAGGAACCTATGTCTTTTCTTTAGAGTGAACAACAATGGTAATATTTTCAGCTGCTGTAACTTGTCACAGCAATATGGATTAGAAAAACATAAGAAATACAAATGAAAATCAGAATGACAGCTTGGTTAACACCTACAGAGGTACAAACAAAAAACACTGATACCTGCTTTAATTAAAAAAGCTTTAGTGTGAAGTCCAAATTAGAACACTGCTGCAAAGATTTCACTTGCAATGATTTCATCCTTAGATTTTATTTTCTAACACAAAAACCTTTTGATAACCATAAAAACATACTTTAAGCAGCAACAGCTGACCACAGCCATTAAAGTGTGAGAAAGGCTAAACCTAAGTTACATCTGGCTATCTTCAAAGCCATGGCTAGAAGAAAACAACAATTAGCACATCTCAGAAAGTTGTTTAATATGAAGAAGTGCCACATCTTTTCATTTGTCTTTAAGTTTATCATCCATCTGATTTCAGCTGACATGAAAAGCAGACTCCAAGCAGTCTTAAGTATGGATTTCTTGTATTGTGACCCTGTCTGGCAGGTTTACAGACGAACATTTACTTTCCAGCTTCCTGAACAATATGAAGATACATTCTTTCTTCTCAAGGCTCTATAGTTAAGACTTTGCTATTTCCTCCATGAAAAGTATGTTTTACTTTGCAAAATAATCTGAGGTACATCATCTAAGTGTTTACTTTGATGTCTATTTGAGGTTTCTGGGTTCTCATTTACTAGATGAATATCCTAAGCTTTTATGTACACTTCAAGTCGTCCTTAGGTCTCAGCATCATAGCTGCACACACACCTCCAAATGGATGGTTTGAGTCCTTTGCGAGGTAGAGAAGCTTTGCTGTTTTACAGATGAAGGACTGAGACAGAGAGAAAAATGCTTTGTCCAAAAGCAAAAAGGAAAGCTGTCTCAGAGATGGGCTAAACCAAAGGGCATGTTTTCATTACACTTCAGGCAATGAGCAGCCAGACTACGAAGCCACGCCCAGGCCGCTTGTGTTCTTCCACATCTGCTGCTGTAACTTTGGGAAGTTTATCCCCTGCTTTTTTGTATTACGGTAAAGTAAGCTCCTTCACTTCTTTCCACTATGGAATAACTTATCGATATTGGGCAAACAGGACAAAATGTGTAATGAACTTTGATGGACAGGACAGACACAAAGAATAACTCAACAGAACTTTCACTAGAATGCTAAATGGCACGTGTTCCTGTTTCCAATATTGCACATGGTTCACTACTTTTCATAGTGTTTTGCAGGCCTTAGGTAGGAAGTACTATGCAAAGCCCAGGCTTTATTACATAAACCAGAATGACCTATTTAAAGAGCATGTTTTCTCTGGCAAAATACAGTTAACTTTCTATCAAAAAGATAAACACCTGTGCAGATGCAGTTTAGCATGAAAACTGCTTTTGAAAATATGGCAAGATGCCAACGGAAATGTGTTTTTGCATATCTTATCCAAATGACAGTTTTATACCAAAACCACTGAGCTTATCAACAACATCTAATTTCTGCACCCTAAATAACGTGTATACCTCCAAATCCAGACAATGTAATGGTACTCATTAGATGCAAGGTCCTTACCATCCTTACCAGTAAAAGTGCCATGTTGAGAACTTCCTGGAGCAATAAAATTAAGAGGGACATGAGGGGTGCCACTGACATACTCATGTGGAAAAGGACTATTGGGCCCAGCATAGCGCTGACACACCACTCGCTGGCAAACAAAGTACATTCCTCCCATGACAAAAAGTGACAGTATTATACCAATGACAGGACCAATGGCACTACTGTGTGGCTGCGATTCATCTGAGGATGGCTTTGTTTTTTCTGGAAAGAGAGGAGAAAAAAATAAAGAAGGTCATTAAACATGAGGCAATATATATGTTGCTGTCCTGGAGCTTGTTGCAGCAAATAAGTCAGCTCAGTCATTCACACAATGTCTTTGAAAGTATCTGCATCAAACTGGGCCATCTATAACTCCACATATTCTGATACTATGCGCAGGACTTCATGCCTCTTCCTCCCCTCCATGTCCATCAAGCAGTATTAGCAAGGTACTCTCCTTTGTGTCTAGTAATTCATCTCAGAACAGGATTACTCAGCATCTTGATAAGAACAGTCTAGGAAGTTTCCTTTTCTTCCCCCCACAAAGTCTACAGATTAAGGGTATAGGACACTTATAAACATGAAGTCCTTAATCAGAGAGGAGTCTGCTCTCTCAAAAACCAGTTGGGCTAGCAATAACATTAAAAAATTAAAAGGTTTTACCAATAAGGATGCTGCCATGCGTATTAAGCAGTGGATGTCTTCCTTGCTAATATAGGCCTTAAAATAGTATAGTTTCCCTTACTAAAATATGACTTGCTTTCTAAAATAAACCTTACAAATCGGAAGGAAAACAAAATCCAGAATATCTCAAATACTTTCTACTTTTTATTTCTTTGTTCCCTACACAGCCCAATGTTAAACCATAAGAAGTGCTGCAGTATTTGAGATGAGCTATGTTTTGCATCTTCCCTGATTATGGGTAACACATTCAAAATTATTGCTAAATAAACCTGACACCTCTATGTTTTTCATATATGTGACATTCTTCAGTGAAAACCAGTTTTTCCATGTGATTCACACAACATTTGTAATTCTTTTTTACATACACAAATATATATTTATAAAGTGAAAAAAATCAAAATAAACTTGTCCAAAGCCTATCAATTTTACATGTTCAGATCAAACTATAGACCCCTTCCCCCCTTAATGAAGCTGTAAGAAGTGAAATGGTTCATGTAAGATTCAAGCCTTCGCTTCATAAAATTTTTCTCCAGTGGTTCTGGTTTCATTCCCTTCAGTGGAAAAACAACTGAAATTTGAGAAGGAAGATAAAGGAAATACAAAGTTCTACTGATAAACTCTTTAACAGCTCAGCATCAAGAATTCACTTCTGTTTCGCAGTCTTCGCACTTATATTAGTGCATGACAGCTTTTATGCCAGCTAAGTCCCTAACTTTCAAATAGTCAGATTAGATCAGATAAGACACCAGAAAAAAGCACAGTAAAAATTAAAACATGTTCCCAAATTAATTAATTTAAAGCACACAATTCTCATTTTGGTTAAATCTAACTTCTTTTGAATGCAAGATCCTTATCTAGAAAGTAGCAATCATTCGTATTCCCTGCTTGAGTTCCTTCCCTCAGTCAAGCAAGAAACCACAGAATGCTCTGTTCCACAAAGAGACTCCAGAGGAAACAAGTCTTATGTCTACATAAAGACACATTTAAATCAGTTAAAACCTAATTGCAGGACTGGACCCTAAGCGCAAACAGGAAACAGCTGCATTAACTTGGCAGCACGAGAGTTTGTCAAGTGCACAAAGAAAATAAACTGAAAAAAAAAAGAGGAAGAAGTGGCTTTACATTATCCAGAGAAGTGAGGGAAAGGGGTGAGAGTCGAGAGAGAAATGGAAGATGTGGGAAAAGCATGAGAAGCATGTTCAGCCCGAAATTTCCAACAGGAGGACTAAACAGTTTTTGTCGCCACTCTTTTAGCCTTTTCTTCTATTCACCTCTTGGGCTCCCTTCACCACTTTTGCTTATGAAATACACTTTTCCTTGCTGTAGCCACCATGAGGATAGAAGGAAGAGACAAGGTTAACCATCACAGCAGTGACAACAGCTTCTGACAACTGGTGCTTCAAAACCTGACAAGACTCTAAGATATTAAAAACCTTGCAATTAGCCAAGGTCCTACAGGCAACATTATTAAGCAAAACCACCCAACACAAGGTGTATGTTCAGAATGAATTACCAATAGGTCAGCACATCTATTTGCTTTTTTCTAAAATGCTATGTTCCAACTGTTTTGCTAAACGACTTGTGAGCTACTAAATGCTTCTTTATCTGCCCCATTGCCTGAAAACTTCATGCACTAGTCATTCTGATGGTGCAAAAAGAGGGAAATTGCAAAAGGGAAATTGCAAGCACAAGTAAGTGAATTTTACCATCCACTTCAGACTGCAAAATAACAGACCCTGCTAAGGACTAATACAGCAATGGCCATCAGCATGCCTGTAACTTGCATAAACCTACTGCCACGTGAATGACAGTTTAAAGTAACATTTTGGCCAGAAAAGTCAAGGTTTCTCTCCCTATATGCTTTCCCTATCTGCACTTTAAGAGACCAGCTTGTGGTCTCTTGTGGACATTTGCTCACTGCATGCTAGGTTCCTCCACGTAATTAGCCTGCAGTGTGACCCTGTAATTGCAGTGAATTGGGCTGTGCACTTTTAAAAGCCACCCCAAGCTTAGCAGCAACTCTGCAAGTCCCAAGGTGCTGAGCATAGTAGAATCAGGTCCCCTGGGTATAGATCTGAAGGCCCATCTAAACAAGGCAGCATTGTATCCCATACAGCATTTTATAACTAGCTTGAAGTAACACTGGGATTTCAGACCATCTTCACTAACGCTGTATTGCAGTTCCTGGAATAATAGCATTACATACTTTATGACATACATATTACATACATACATTTCATACAACTATGAGAGTATTTGGCCAAGATTCACTGGGCTACCATGAAAGAATATTGCTATGCGAAGACTGGGGCTCTGCATAGGACATTATGCCTGAACACAGCACTTGAATCTCAAGGAATGACATCTCACCACACATAAGCTCATCAGAACCATCGATGCAATCTGGAAAGGAGTCACACTGTTGCTTCAGGAGGATGCACTGGCCGCTTGCACATCGGAACTGATTGGGTAGACAAATTGCTGCACAGAAAGAAAGAAAAGATTAAGTACTACTTGCATGGGAGCATTTGAGCATCTTAAGAAAACAAAAAGTGAGGATGCCTCAGTGTATTTTATATTATGACCAGGTAGGCACCAGAACACCTGCCTTGCTGCTGCGGGTAAAATGCAAGTCTGCGTATCTCTTGATTCTTCCTTCTTGTTGTTATACATCCTACTCAGTGGGGCTAAAATAAAATTCTGATCCCAGTAACTCCCCATCCTTTGTCAAATCAGTCCTGTTGGGGCAAAACTGGGATCAAATCATCAAGAATCTCTTACAATAACTAACAAAGTGTAGCTTATCACCTGACAGGTTAACAAAATGTAATAACTCAGCATATTATAAAATCTTATATGGTCTATAGTATGTTATGTAGTTCTGTATAATATAACCTTGCTAAATAACTGATAAATTTCTTATCTATTTGTAGAAGCCTCTGTTTCAGCAAAAATGACTTGTTACTTAACTTTGGAATCTCTGTGAAGTCAAAGCATATAAAAAGAGAGACTGCCTTACAAGGCCTAGTAACCAGCAGTCCTGGAAGGTTCACAGTACAGGTTATTTAATGCAAGAAGAAGAAAGGCTCTTTTCTTCTGGAGAAGAAGATCCACATTGATGTTTGTGATCACAGCAGTGGTGGTGGTTTGACGTGGACCTCCTGAATAGCCATACTTACTTTGCCATAGTCCATTTTGCAGAGCAGTTCTCATGTAAGAGAACTAAATTATCTATGCAGAACAAAACTTAGCTAGAAGCTTGAAATGCATCAGCTCCTGATTTGGACTGTTATGCCCCCAGTAAGCTGGATGCAGCTCCCCAAGATCTTACAGTGCATAAAAAACACGCACATGTTGACAGAAGGCTCTAAAATTTTCTAGAGCTCCCACCACACCACTTAGGTTTTTGCACTATGAGAAGGGCCAAGTTCTGTGTGCACCTTCCTAGTTGCCAGTGACTACCAGCCCCTCTACTTATTCTTCCAACTGTCTGCTTCTCCTCTGTCTTCTATCATGTCTTCTGTCTTAATAGCCTTTCCCTTTTTACATGCTATATTTTCTGTTGCTGTCCTGCCTTGTTGAACTTGTGGTTTCTTCTTGATCCAGCAATGGACAACCTGGAGTACTGAACCTGTGTTGTACAGGTGAAGAAGTTTCTTCAGTGGCATAGTAATCCAGTTGCAATATCAAGAGACTGTTAACTTTTTGACTTCCTCTGGGTAAGAGGGGCCTAGATAACAGCACCATAATAGATTCAAGAATATGAAGGGCACAGTCTTGAAGATGTGGGACAAGAACCATGAACATATTCAGGGACATTTCTTTGGCCACTTCCAATCATAGTCTGCAACCCTTGTGCCAATGCTTCAGATGCAACTCTCCAAAAACATGCCTTGGGAAACCAAGGGATAGGAGAAGTGGCTTCTGAAAGAGTCAAGGCATTGAACTCAGACCTATGGAAAGGCAGTGATTATCACTGCTCTGACCAGAAGGCAATTCCTCTGCTGCATGAGGTATAGTAGCAGAGTTCTGTTAAGCCCAGTTAGCCTCACTACCTGAATAAACTTTATATCAAGAACATGAATGTACTATATGCCACCTTCCCTTCCCCAAACACAGTGGGTTTTAGGCTGACATTATGCTCAGGACAAGAAAGGCCTACGGATTTTAATTTTCTTAGGAACCCACTCTGGAACGCCACATCTCCCCCAGTCTAATCCTGGACACTGAATATTCATAGCCACTCTAGGGAAGTGTCACACAGCATCTTGGACGAAAGTTTAGACTTGGGTGGCTGAAGTGCTTGCAGAGAACTAGGCGTACAACCACTGAGCATTCAACAACTGAAGAAATGTGTCTGACTATTCTAGACCAGATGGTAATGCTCATCTGTGCCCTCAAAGAGGCAGTGCAGGGCAAGGCAGGCACCCACAGTTCATATGATGCCAGGAACACTGGCATAAGGTTTGCTTAGCAGTGCCCACCATTTCACAGCGAGATGACCATATGCACATTCCACTTTGACTCTATACGTGGATAATGGCACTGTTATGCTGCATATGGGCTTCATGCTGGACAAAGTAGGTCCTCTTGATGAAGCAATACAGTTAGTAAGCATCACCTTCCACAAGAAAGACAGGAACTTGGACATGGCTGATCCTCCTCTTCTTTGCAAAGGCGGCACTGGTGTTCTGGTATCCAGGCTCAGAGTTACAGAGAAGACATTGCAAATCCACAGAATTACTCATTGAAATGTTCACAAAGTCTATCCTGCTTGCCCAGTGGCAATTGTTAGCCACTGAGTGGGTAAAGCCAAGGGTCCCAAGGCTTCACAGGTCAAGAGCCACACTACTGAATAGGCTCCTGAAATTTTGTACAGCAATAAGAAGCCATGGTGCCAGCTCACAGTAAAGTATCTGTTTCAGCTATGCCTTGATACTAGATACAGAATATGCAAGGCTTCCCACCAACTGAAGGATGATGCAAATGAACCCATCCATGCGTCTCTCTTGGACCCAGATCCTATGGCTGACTGCATACAAAGCAGCTGCAGCAGAAAGAGCTCCTTGGATGTCATTCCACAGATTTCTCATAGAAAGGTATTTCCAGGATTATAAACATCAGCTTTCTAAGAGTGAACTCTCAGAACAGCCAGTTCAGCTACAGGATTAAGGTGTCCTGTGGCATCCTGCTGTGACCACTGTCCAAAGGTGAAGTGGACACCTTGGAAACAGTGCAAGCCAAAATGATAACTATGCAGGAAAAAAAAGCATGTGTTAAGTTTTGCCAGTTTCTATCCTGTTTTCATTCAGGATATGTATTAAAGATACTCTCCCCCCAACCTCCCACACACCTATAGTTACATGGTCAGGAATTTACGTAGCTACAGAGAAGTTTAATTTGAGCCACAGAATAAGAAAGAGGGAAAGAAAAACAGTGGATAGCTTAGTTAGGCTTATGGTTAAGGCTCTTTTTCACCATTTGAAACTAAAAATCCTATACAGACATATCAAGAACACTTAGAATCCCAAATGGATGCTTATGTTAAAACCACAAGTTCAGGAAAATCAATCTTACTATCACAATCTGCTTCATCAGATTTATCTTGGCAGTCTATTTCTCCATTACACCGCAAGTGTGCATCAATACACTGTCCTTTTTCACACTGGAACTGGGATGCAGAGCATATTGGGCAACTATCTTCATCACTCTGGTCATCACACTCTGGAAATCCATCACATCGCCATGCCATTGGGATACAGTCAATCTCTCCAGTTGCACAGGTAAACTGGTCTGGGGAACAAGTTGGAGGTTCTGGAGAAAGAGAAAGCAAATCATACTTGTATATTCAATTTTAGCTTTTACAATAGGGTAACAATGTGATGGACTTTTAAAAGAAAAACACACATGCCTGAACTGAAGTTCTTCTATCACAATATTAAGATTCCAGCAAAAAGGAAAACATGATTTTGCATAGGGAATGAAATTTTGCCAACTTCATATCAAAAACTGGATTCATGCTGGTTGAAGAATCTTGCTCTAGCAGTCGAACACTGAACTAGAGGACAGGAACTACAAATACTTACTTTGGCTCTTACAGTCACCCTTTGGAAGACACTGTCATGCACAAATTCAAATAAATACTCAATTTCTGATTTCAAACCACAGTCTATACAATTCTAATCCCTGAAAAGATATTATCCTGGAATGATTCTTCATAAAAAAAACTTGGTCCATTGGGTTAGCTGACAATTAATCTACTTAAAATATACAACATCTGCTTCTACACTATCTGTTTCTCTATTTTTCCAGTGGTTTATCCACAAATTTCTGAGTTAGGTATGAACTGAAAAATACGAATGTAGAAAAAGTATCTGTAAAGGTCTGTTAAACATTAAGCGAAGTCCTCTTGCTGGAAAGTCCTGGGCTGCAGGTCATTGGAGGTTCAGAAATTAGTCTGAGGAGCACCACAGGCCTGCCTTGGTCTTATGTTCTTTCACTATGGTCAGAGGCAGAACACTGGACTTTGTCTACAGCCATTTTTTTGTTTGTTGGACCTAAGAAAGCTGGGACTTCCTTCAAATTTGACTTTTCATGGACCCCAAGATCCTGGCATCAATCTACTTCATAAATATACTGTTGCCCAATCACATGCTGATAGCACTTAGCAGCAGCTACAACCTCATGTAGAGATGCTACAGTTATGCTGTAATAAGACATTCATTGTTGCTTTCTTCAGAATATCAAAAGACCAATCAGATCAAGAATCTATTGCAAAAAATGCTGCTAGTTCTTACATACATCAAATTAGTACACTTTCCCACCATTAATATCAACATATAAGCCATCAGCCAACATATAAGAACCTTCAGTTGTTGGAGTAGCGTTACATTGAAAATGAGAGGAGCATCTCAGAACAGCGCTGCAGCAAACAGACACATTTCCACTGATTTCAGAAGCTGCTGGGTCAGATTCCTGTCATGTAATTAAACCAGTTAACACAGGCAACAGCTGCTGTTGCCAGCGAATGCTCCAAGTAGATGCTTTACCACTTGGACTAACAGTATCACATCACACCCTGTCTATGACAACAATATTGAGCAAGCTGGAGGTGTGCTCTGACACTGGGTGGCAACAATTCTCTGGAAACCGAATGAGCTTTTATAAACATCCAGGCTCAGCAGTGGACTTCACAAAGAACCCAGCATAAGGAAAGCTTTGCAGTTGTAACCAATGACAAGACTTTTGTATGAGTATTTTTTTCCTGAAGGTAGTGTTAGAGATCCCAGAGCTATGCAATTACATGCAAACCATTTTAAAAGTGCTGCTGTCCTTCCATTAGCGAGAAATGTTCAAAAATGAGACAAGTAGAATCAAGAGCTTAAAGAATCAAAACCATAATGCAAATAAAAATCCAAATGCATTTTATTTTTGAAAATGTTATGATTTTAAAGTTTCTGATTTATGATTATTTGGTGAAGCAATATAAGAACTGCAAATGCAGCCAGTGACCTGACAGCTGTAGGTAAGATAAAGATGCCAGATACACATATTAAGATAATTCTTAAATTAAATTCTGAAATAAGTGTGCTGTTTACATAATTCAACAGACAGATTACTACTTCTGCATTTAGAGCCACATTTAATGTTGCATTATGGTTGCACTTGGCAGGCACAACTTGCATTTAAAAACTTGTCAACAGCATTCATAAAGGTACATGGACAAACATTCTCCAGCCAAAATAGCTATTAATCTTTTGAAATATTTTATTGTTTTGAAACAATGTTTTGAAATACTGATTGTTGGCTGCTCCTATGGCAGACAAGATAGGCTAAAAAGTTGTTGCAGGCTTAGTGAAGGATTAGAATAAAAAAACCCTCAGACGCCGATGGGTGCCCCTGGATTTTTTGATTTATAACTGAAGGTCACAAAGGAGTGGGATGTAAGAATCTCTCATTGGCCATGTTGCGCAACAACAGCAGAGCAAGAAATACAAGTAGATTGATTCCCCACACAGATGTAACCACCATTACTCTAAAACCACATAGCATGTTGTGGTCATGGGAAAGCAAGCAGTTTATAATGGAAATGACTGTCCCTTGGGAGGTCAGAGTTCAGCCAGAAAATGAAATCCATGGCAAAATGAATTCATAAAAGAAGTCAAGAGGACAAACAGAGCCAAATGATTTAAGATATGCTGCCTCCCAAAAAGAAGGACTATTTTTTTTGTTTGTTTTTAATTCCCTCTGCAAGCTTAACAACAAATCTCAAAAAATCCAGGAATTGTGAAAGAGCAGTCTGAAGGAAAAGCCTACCATGTCGAAAGAGGAGAGGAACCTTAATAAAATTGCTACCTTAATAAAAAAGGATTGCAATGGAGCTTTTGGCCCACATTTCGTAACTAGACAGTACAGCGCTTCATGTTACGAGGCCAAATTCATTTGAAAGACTGGAGTATGACTCTGTGGGAATCATATGCACATTTACTGCTGCTAGGTCATCATGGGTTGATGCAACATCACCTTGTAAGCATTTGTTTAAAGCACAAACCTGTCACATCATACAATTATAAAAATCTCAGTAGAAGACACAAGTATTTTCAGGTCAAACAAGAATATTCTGCTCACAAACGGAACTCCACTTACATCCAAATACTGAAGCAGAAAACAGCTGGTAGAAGAATTAAAGGTCAATTTAACACGATGCAACACGCCATGTGTAGGAGAAAAACTGTGTGTAATCCACATTTTGGATTGGAATGCAGCCTCAGCTCCCATCTTTTTTTATGTGAACTGCTCAACAGTATTCTTCAACATAACTCACCTCCACATGTTAAGAGATTCTGTAGAAGCACAAGGTGCTCGGGGCATGAACATCTTGGAGTCCCATCCCCTTTGGCAATGCAGATGTGCGAGCACCCACCATTGTCACGGGAACATGGATGCACAGCTGGAGAAACACACAGAAAAGAATATCAGAAAACATAACAGAAATCCTAACTAGTCCTAGGTAGGGCAAACTCACAAAAGCACTTACAAACCAGTTCTGTTTGAGTAACCAAGATTTCACTACAAATTAATGGGAAGATAAATGCAAGATTTTTCAGTTCAGTGCTCAAAAGCTGATTTACTTCTTCATGAAGACTACATTTCTCCCAGTTAATAGTGATATGGCCACCTTTAAAGGACTTCTAAAAAGAATTTGGGAGCTCAGGTGAAAAGGAATGAAAAGGCAGATTTTGGAAGGTCGCATTTACAGCGTACCTAGACATCCCACCTGCATTTCTAGGGTAGCCAGGCATTAAGAATTAACATACGTCACTGCAGAATGCCAACCCCCAAAACCTTCAGGAATTCTCCTTTAATCTGAAAGAGCTCATAATATCTAGCCTCTCAGCTTTCCTGCTACTTGCAAAACTGCAATATAAGAATACACAATTGATTTTTTTTTTTTTTTAAGGAAGCTACACGGTTGTGTTCCCAAATCAGAAAATACATAAATTCTCTTTTATATTTCTGTTAAGCAGGAGAAGGTGTAGGTTGTCACTTTGAGGAGAGACTACTTTAAGAGGTTTCTGCACTCTCCCTCAGGCCACAGGAACTTGGACCACCAGTCCAGAAAAAGAAGGTCCTGCATGCATGACCCATTTCAGAAGGGAGGACCTAAAATGGCTCCACCTCTCACGGAAAAGAAATTACACTTCCACAATAATTCACTGTAGGACCTTCCTGCCCATTCTCCCTCCCTCACTGGAGGCTTTTACATCATTGATTGTGCTGAGTCAAACCAGTCATGCTTCACACAGGGGTCTGAAAACCCTAGAGAAAAGACAAGTACAATCTTCTTTCTTTTTAAAGGTTTTTCCAAGTGTTATTACTTGGTTGTACTTTAAAAATTAACAACCATAATTGTAAGTAGCTTTTAGAGTGAATTCAGTATCATGTAAGCTTCTACAAAGCAGGTAACTAAGTGCCATGAAATCACGTATTCTAGCTGCAGAAATACTCCTCTAGAAAAGAATGAGGAACTTTTTTCTCCTCTGCTTCCAGGATCCCAGCTGGCTGAGTTGATAGCACTCCATGGCTTACTTGAAGTCCATTGGGCAATCTTACAATATTCAGCTGGATGAGGGCTTTAAGAGACAGTGACCAAGAGTGAGAGATGTCAGATACTGAAGTAACTCACAGAATTCCTCCATATCAAGCTCTTCTACAGCATGAATGCCAGTTAGGTGAGCAATTCGGCCTTGAATTCTAGTCCTTTTGTATCCATTTATTTTCTCCACTCTCTCAATCATCTGCTGCTGACGATCAATCCAATACAAGTGATTGCCCAGCACAGTAAGTCCCATTGGCTGAAGAATGTTGGAGTCCTCCAGGGTCACGCGGTTAGCACCTGAGATCAACAAAAACAAAGACTAGTTTTATACCAGTTGACTTTTAACTCATTTCTTAAAAAACAAGCAGCAACCAAATCAAACCAAACCAAATATAGTTAGTTCTAACGTATCTGGCTTTGTCTATGCAGACCAAGGCTCTGCTTGTTCAGCTTCATCTCAAGTAAATGCAACCAGTTGATGTGTCATGAGGTCAAGCAGATATAACATGAAACAGAGCTCATCCTTGCATACACCAGCTGGCCAGCCAGCCATGACCACATTGACATCCTTTACGTGTAACTGCGCGCAGTCTCCAAAGCCTGTGTCACTGCTGCAGACTCAGCTCTTAGGTCAAAATTTTTATAACGCATTTACACACCAAGCAACAATACACTTAGTTGGAATCTACAAACACGAGTGAAATACAACCAGCTAGCTTCACTGCCATTACTCAGATAAAACACATTCATCATGCAAAATAAGAGGCAAGTATACAAACCCTGTCATATGCTACATCACAAACACAGAGATATGGTCACAAAAGAAAAGCTCGTATTCTAACAGCCACACTTCTTTCTTTGCCTTCTCTTTTTATTTCAGTAACCAACCAGAAAACCCAAACTACAAGTAACTCAGTATGCTCTTAAACAGGAATGCTATCAAATGCTCAGGTTTTCTGCTCTACAGAAAGGTGCAAAAATCTGCTCTCAGCCACTGTGTAAAACACAGGTTAAGTAAAAATGCATTTATGAATGCTTTTAACTTTAATTGCTTGCAGTCTTCTACCATGTGCTGCCCTATAGTTAGTGACTTTTAATTGTTGCTTTTGTTACGCTTTTCTAGGGCGAACAAGAGATTCCAAATTATTCTATCAATTCACATAAACCATTTTGAGGCTGTGTATGCCTATGTATACTGGATACGTTTGATTTTAAAAATGAGGCATCAAAACAAAATCGTAGCTTGGTGCTTCTTTTGCTTTTGTATTTCATTTTGGAATAAAGACCTTATGTCTGCTTGTATTTAAAAAATAAAAGTTTTGAATATCTACACAAAATGAGATTATAGAATCTGAGATACATAATAAAAATGCTATGAGTACTGGATTCGACTAATTTGCTGCATAAATTACATAGAACTCAGCCAAGCATAAGAATGTAACATTTATTTCAATTACAGATTCTATTAGTTTTGCACATAAAATTACCATCTGCAATGACTCTTGCTTGACTGTCATGACAAAGAGCATGCATTCAAATCAGATTTAGTTATAGAGAGATCAGAAATTTTCGGACTTGCAATTGGGGTTTTAGTTCTTTACCCTTGAATTTCTTTTGTTTCCAAACCACTGAGATTTTCAAAAGGTATCCAAGGTACCAGTGGATTCTACTTGTAAAGAGTAAAAGAACAGATGTACCTGCACTAATGTCACTAAATGGGCACTAAACCTGACCATTAGTACTACTCTCCAGCAGTGCAGCTCCTGAGATGTTCTTTGTCTTCTCCTAAACAGGTCTTAATATGCAGAAATACTAGGAAACCTTTCGACAGAAGGAGGTTTTCAAAGAACAAAGTGCAGGGCGCTTTATTTATTTGTCCTGCAACCTGCTGAGCTCCCTTAACTCCTATGAACTTAAGTGTCATTGGGTTTTCAAAGATGACTGTCCTTTTGCCAGACTAAGCCTCATATTTTGACCCAAAAGTACAATTTGCTGCATGTAAGATACAACAAAAATAGGAAAGTCTCATTTCAACTCGATATAAAGAAAACTCCTGTCTTTGTGATTTTTTAAGTGTTAAATTGCTCATCCATTTAGAAATAAAAGGCAAGTTGGTTTCCTGGAGGATATCCTGAAGGCATCCTAAAATTATGAATACATGAGGTATCAGATGACACTTGCAAGCCAGCGGTCCTGCTGCAATCCTAGCCTCTTTGAACAGCCTCCCAAATCCAGGCCTAAACCAGGCTAAATCTAATGGGTTTTTTTGGGTGAGTAGATCAAGCATCATCTTTTTTTCTTTTTTATCTGTAAAAAGCTGAACATTGGTGACTTGGGAAGCTGTGGAGACAGCAGTGGATAAGGCGATTAATCTATACTATAATTACATTGGATATCATCTTGATTAAATGACAGTCCAAACTATTAATGAATTATTTTAAAAGGAGATGCAAAGGGGATCTATGGCACCAGATGACATCATTAAATTGTTCTTTAAAAGAATGATCAAAATGAAAAACTCAATGTAAATAAATAAAAGGATATTTTCAACAGATATGGTTAGAAAAAAAGAAGATAAAACATGTTACAGGTAAGGAAGTGCTGAGTTTCCATAGTAATTAAATACTTTGATTCCCAGAATGAAACAGATGTGTAGTTTTTCAAGATAGAAATCAATAGCTAAATGTAAACAACATTAAGCTGGAAGGACACACAATTCCTCTATTTAAAATCTAATTGAAAACAAAGCACGTTCTCACTGCAGCAATTTTGTACCTTTTCCAATCACTTCAACAATGATATAAAATACTACTTTTTAACTGACTGGCGTGGCAGACAAGTTATTTGTAAATGGTTTATGAATGTCTAAAATGCATCAACAACTTGTAACTGAAAACTCCAAGAAACTCATGAAGAAAACTGTTAGATAAGTTTATAGATCTTTCAACCCTCTCTGAAGGTTGAACATTGGACATCTGTGGTTTCTCCATGATTGAGCAGGATGCAGTTAATGAGGATATAGTGCAAGCTTCAGAAACCTCCATAACGACATCATCTCCCCAAGCCTGTGAGGGAATAAGTTGTCTAGACCAGTCTAATTGGCATGAAGAACATTATACACAATTTTGGTCAAATTTATTCAGCAGCCTCAGTTTACACTAAAATACTTTCACTAACGTGTTTTAAAGTGCTTTTCTCAGAAAATACTTTTCAGAGGAACTAATTAAAACCAACAAAACTTTGGCTGTCACATTTCTTCTGAAGTTGTGATGCAAGACCTCAAAATATTTTAAAATAAAAATATGCTGTTAACTCATTAAAAAAAAATCAATAGCTCAATGAAGCACATTACAGTGAGCTCAGCTGGATCAAATACAACCATGTTTTTTTGGCTACATGATACAAATAAATATTGTTTTTCTTCTCATCCTATAGCTTTCTCCTGCATTTATCTTACTTATAGGGTTTGATTCTTTAGCTGTGACCCGATCAAATAAATGTGCACTAAAACCTTGGGTTCAATATTAACCAGAGAAAGTTTAGTTTTCCCTGCAAAAAGATCCAAAGAATTGGATTAAAATATGTGTTTAGTATGCAAACATATGCTTACATGGAGTTTTAATGCCATGAAAAGGAATAATGCGTACAAAGGAAACTGCAATCACAGGATGCCACTACCAGCGTGTGATGGCCTAGCTGCTGATTTACTCATATGTCGGTTTACCCAAGTCCTGTTGTCAGGTCTTATTTATTTGAGACTTAGATCTAAAATAACAATAAACAGACTCCCCTGCATTTTCTACTGTGCTATGCAAGGACACGGTCCATCTTTTTTTGTACATACACGTACTTTGTTTGCAATGTTTAACTGCATATCACATACCTGACAAGTCACAGCTTTCGATGCGCTTCAGATCCGCATCCACCCAGAAGAGCTTTCCAAGTTTGTTGTCAATCACCAGTGCCACTGGTCGGATTAGCCCAGTTGTAAAAAGCACTTCTCTCTCTGTGCCATCAAGGGCTGCACGCTCAATCTTGGGAGCTCGCTCTTGCATGTTGGTGAAGTACATGTACCTGAGAACAAAGACGTCAGCCGCTTCAGAAAGGAGACAATTCACCTTTGCACACAGGTTCTGCATGTAAGTGGGAATGGTTTACACAGGGATGACTGTGGTGACTGTTGCTCCCAGCCACAAAGATCCAGATCTGTCAGCTGCAGAACCCCAAACATTTGCTAACTGGTATATTGAGACAGCCTGAAATTAATAGCATTTGTTCTTAATACAGCAGGCCATAAAACACCTCAGCACTGCTGTGCTGGCAGCACTGTTCCTACAGTGGAGGTGAGGGCTGTAATTGACTAGCACAGACTTTCTTCAACCATCCTTGGGTAAAGCTGTCCCCATCTGTGAATCAAAGCCCAGAAGCTCTTTCTGACAAAAAACCCAAAACGATTAACCACCACCTCCTCTCCTTCTGGGTTGCTTTCCTTCTCAGCAAGTAGAAGTTCCTGCCAAACTTGAGAGGAGCAAAGATCACAGAAGGAAGAAGAGCTGAGGATGGCCTGTCCTGATGTTTTAGTTCCATCAATTCTTTTTATCTGCCTAAGCCAGTTCAGCTGCAAACAGAAAGTCTCTACCCACCCCCTGCATAGGTAAAAAAGGGCTTATGCACCCACATGGTAAACTAAGAACTCCCTCAGGGAAAAGTCTGTGATTTTTTCAGTGGTGGATAACATGGGTGTACTCCCTAATACAGTGGTGTGCATTGCTGCATAGCCTTTCAAGTTGGCATCAGGAGGAGAAGCAGAGGTCAGAACGTGCAGCCAAGGGAGAGGTGGAGGGCAGTATTCCTGGAACTAAGGCAGAAGTAGTTCAGAATGCAGATCTGACTAGAAAATATGAGAGTTCTGGAGATCAACAAATTCAAACTTCCATTTTAATGAAGAAAGCAGATAAGCTTTTACAAATACAAATGGAAAACTTTTATAAATATGAACAAAAATGTCCAAGTGACTTAATCCCAATAAGGTTAGAATCTTCCCTCTAATCTTCGGCTCCCCACACCAGCTTTTGAACTGTGCAGAGTACACTGAGTATTGTATAGAATACCAACTCTAGATAGAGTCTCTGTGTACTTCCGTATCCACACAGTTACAAACCATTGTCATTCAACATCTGTCAAGCACATGGTAAGTAGTAAATTGGGATTTAAGCATCTAGCTTATTAAAGAGAACAGTAAAGGACCATCTTTGACCTCTAAGAGTGAAGCTACTAACCACATGAAGTGGACGTGGGGATCTGCTGAATCTAGCCAAAACTGCTTTGCAGCAAAACAAGGTATTTTCTACCTGTGGGAAATCACTTTAGTGTATCCTACCTGTTTTAATTAATTTCAGAAATTTTTGAGATACACATCAAGGCAGAACTAACTTAAAAGCGGAGAGAACATAGGGGTTGGTTTGTTTGTTTCTTTGATTTTATACTATTATATTAGATCATATGAGAGATTCTTTTTTTTTTTTTTTCCTGGAAACATTTGTTTTATGATGACCAAACATTTATCATAGAATCATAGAATAGTTAGGGTTGGAAAGGACCTTAAGATCATCTAGTTTCAACCCCCCTGCCATGGGCAGGGACACCTCGCACTAAACCATGTTGCCCAGGGCTCTGTCCAACCTGGCCTTGAACACCACCAGGGATGGAGCACCCACAACTTCCTTGGGCAACCCATTCCAGTGCTTCACCACCCTCACTGTAAAGAACTTCTTCCTTATATCTAATCTAAACTTCCCCTGTTTAAGTTTGAAGCCATTACCCCTTGTCCTACCACTACAGTCCCTAAGGAAGAGTCCCTCTCCAGCATCCTTATAGGCCCCCTTCAGATACTGGAAGGCTGCTATGAGGTCTCCACGCAGCCTTCTCTTCTCCAGGCTGAACAGCCAGATCCCTAGCTGATATAAAACAGTGTAAATTCTCTTGTTTGGCCTATTAGGTGTCCCGATTGTGCACTCACACAGCAAACAGGATAAGGTGGTTTTACTTTGCTTTCCCCACCTGACTTCTTTCCTTTCCTTACTATAACCAACCACATGGTTGTGTGAACGTCTAAGTCAGCACACCAGAGGAGGCAGCCAAGGAGAGAACAGGAAGAGAAAGCTGGATACCTTTAAAAGCCAGAATCGGACAATCAGTCACTGACATCCTGAACAGTAAAATATGCAAAAATTCTCCTTTTCAAAATACACAGATGCAACACAAGATTCACACACACAGCTGGCATACGTCCCAAAAATGCTCTGTACAAGGTACAGAGAGGAATCTCACCCTCTCTCCGCGTTCACTACAATGGCTCTGGGCTTGTCGTGGTCCCCGCGCAGCACCATCCCAATTGACTCGCCATTCAGCCTGTGGACATTGACTGAATTTGTGGCCTCGCAGGTCCAGTACAAGGTATGGCTGTATATATCGATGCTAAGGTCGTGTGGCTGCTTCTCTGGGTTCTGACTTTGGTTTGGTGTACTCATGACAGTGAAAGGCTGCAAGACAACATGTGGGGAACAATTTACAGTAATTATTGTGATTATTGACTGAAGAACAGTGATTGCACAGAAAGCATGGTTTACCTACCTACCTACAACTAACCACAAGGAAACAACAAATACAAGAAATGTAATAAAGTTTAAGAACAACAACAAAAAAGGATTTGATTCAAACTGTCGATTAGAGGAAAAACATCTGGAGAAAATCCACAAGATTATGCAAAACTCCCCAGAAAGCAGTTGTGGGGCCTCCTGTAAGTAGAATTAATTAGCAGGAGATGGAAGAAAACAATACTGAATGTTTATGCATGGAACAAACTTGAATGGAACAATGCAAGAAACAAGGCAGCCATCTGGCCAACCCCACACTGTTATACAGTCAGCTGAACAAATCTCAAACTTTTGCCAAAGTCTCCTTACTTTATTATTTAGAGTGTTGTAGATACTGATTTTCTTTAAGTCCTAGCTTCTCTTAAAAACTAAGATCTTTTAATGAAACTTGGTTCTGTTTGCTTACATGTCAAATGGCTACAGCTCTGCCTCACACCCATACTACCAACATTATCTTGCTTTCAACCCTCATGGTCTTTATGATGGACCTTACAAAACTTACACATTGCCAAGTTCCTGGAAACGTTACCCTCAACCCCTTCCAGCATACTATTTACTACACTTCTAACTCTATGTTGAATACTAGATTTCAAAACTATTTCTGTGAAGAACACTAGAGAGTATAGAAACATCCTTAAAGGCAAATAATCTTTCCATTGTTTCTTTAATGTTACACAGGCTCCACTAGCATACAGCCAAACCCAGTGCCCTTGGGATAGTAATACTGCCGGCAGGACTCCCAACATCAAAGTAGCCTTCAAAGGTGACTGCTTCTGGGGACATGATGATGGTGAGGAGGCAGTAGTGGCTTCCTTAAGTGTCATAATGCAGCGCTCCCAATCCAAACACAGAAACAGTATCAGGAAAAGTTCATATGGGTCAAGAAAGCTGGAGACACCGTTCCATGCTCAACTTAAGTCAAATGAATTACCAAACACAGCATTACTTGTGAGAGCTATATTTCAACAACTTGATTTTAAGCCTCTAAGTTCTGCATAGTGATATACAGGCTTTCTTCCTTTTATATACAGCTTTATCTCTATTTTGTCTGGACACTGTGACTAGAAACAAAAAGAAATCATTCTTTTCCTAAAGTCAAGGGTAACATTACTCAGGTATGAAGTTCATATGAATCATCTGCAAACAGCACGATTTAGCAAAATTAGGTAAATATAATTAGTGAAAATTGGAAAGTCAGAATTTGCAGGGGATCTACATCTTCAAAGCTGTGTGACCAAGGTACAGGAAAACACAGAGCAAATGAATCTCCACTGCAATTTGCACCTAGCAAGTACCAAAGAGAAGCTAGACTACAACAATTAGCACCTAGTATAATCCCAAAAAGCAAGAGCAAAACTTCTTCAAAATTCATCCACAACCCAGCTAGCTGCTCATCCCAACATATCTCCTTCCAATCTTAAAAGAAATGGCCAAAAAATAAAATTGTCATCTCTTCCTTTAAAGGAAACTGTTAAACCTCTGAGAACCTAGATGCATGACACTGATATCATGTCATATTGTTTAGATATGACTGCCCAAAAAAGAGGAAAATATAACTTGCCCGTTGTCCATTTCATTTTACATTCTTACTCAAGCCCTAGTTTTTAAAGAATCTGTTACCTTGACCTGGGAGTTACATGCTAACACATAACACTGCCTGGAAGAAGAGTACACTTCTTTCCACTGTTGTGTGAATAACTAGCGCAAAAAGAATACTGTCCCCAACAGATTTAAAACAATTAAGCATGTAGATAAGCCTATCCCTGTCTGGCACAGCAATCAACTCTGCATTCACTCAGGGTTTAACTACAGCTTGGATAGCTGAGAGTTTTCAGTTTGAGAGACCTTTACAATGATGACAATATTATCACACAATTGGCATGCACAATATTGATTTTTAGAATAAAGTGTATCTGTGCTGAGTATAAATAGTGAGTCTGCCTTATTTCAGTGCTCAGCCTTTACTAAAGATTGCAATTCAAGGCTTAAAGTTTCAGATACATATGATGTACTATATTCCATTACACGTCTTTGTGTATAAATTAAAATTATGATCCCAAATGCCCTCAGTAATTTTCACATATAAATAGCATATACATGAGAAAGTGCTAGCAAGAGTAAAGTTTAAACTGATGATTCCTTGGTGCAGAAGATGGAAAGGGAAAGTCAAGCATAAAGTCAAAGCACACAAAAAGGCCAGCACAAAACTACACCATGTAAACTTGCCTGAGTGCCATCATCTTTGGCTCTTTTTATAATATTCTGACGTCCATCCACCCAGTAGATCAATTTATCTAAAGGATCATAATCGATAGCCTTAACATTCCTTAGACCATGCATAGGCAGGATGATATCTGGACTTTGCTGATCATCTGGTATCATCCGGCTGATTGCAGATTTCTGGCTAAACAACAGGAAGCTGGCAGGGGCTGAAACAAGCCAAAACACAATGCATAAGAAAATGCAACTCACATGGTCAAAAATACATCCACACAGAAGACTAAGAATATTCAGAACAAAATCCCAGAGAGACAATTATATTCACAATGAAAACTAAGGTAATTCATAATTGAAGATTTTTGCTATGAAGTTGAAAATGTTTCTTTGCGTACTTCTGGAGGGTAAATGTGCATATCCTCGCCCAGAAAGTATTTCCTTTTCATACTATAAAATAACCATGGTTCCCACGTGGAATTTAAGTAACGCCAGTGACAATGGGCAATACACGGTCAAAGGTTTTCCTGTATCATCATAGAATCATTTAGATCGGAGAAGACCACCCATTAACCCCGTACTGCCAACTCCAGACCACTAAACCACATGCCACATCTACATGTCTTTTAAATACCTCCAGGGATGGTGGATCCACCACTTCCCTGGGCAGCCTGTTCCAATACCTGACAAAGTTTCCAGTGAAGAAATTGTTCCTAATATCCAATCTAAACCTCTCCTGGTGCAAGTCGAGGCCATTTCCTCTTGTCCTATCGCTTATTACTTGAGAAAAGAGACTGAACCCCACCTCACTCCATCTTCCTTTCAGGTAGTTGTAGAGAGCAATAGGGTCCCCCCTGAGCCTCCTAGACCTGTGCTCCAGACCCTTCACCAGCTTTGTTGCCCTTCTTTGGACCCGCTACAGCATCTCAATATCTCTCTTGCACTGAGAGGCCCAGAACTGAACACAGGACTTGAGGGGCAGCCTCACTGGTACCCAGTACAGGGAAATCAGTTCCCTGGCTCTGCTGGCCACACTATTGCTGATACATGCCAGGATGCCGTTGGCATTCTTGGCTGCCTGGGCACACTTTTAGCTCATGTTCAGCTCCGTCAGTCAGCACCCCCAGGTCCTTTTCCGCTGAGCAGCTTTCCAGCCACTCTTCCCCAAGCCTGTAGCATTGCAAGGGGTTGTTGTGGACCAAGTGCAGGACCCAGCACTGGGCCTTGTTGAACCTCATGCAATTGGGCTTGGCGCAGCAATCCAGCCTATCCAGATCCTTCTGCAGAGCCTTTCTACCCTCCTCCAGCAGGTCAACACTGCCACCCAACTTGGTGTTGTCTGCAAACTGAGGATGCATTCAATCCCCTCAACCAGATCATTGCTAAAGATACCAAGCACAACTGGCCCCAGTACCGAGCCCTGAGAAGCACCACTTGTGATCAGCTGCCAGCTGGATTTAACTCCATTCACCACAACTCTTTAGGCATAGCCACCCAGCAAGTTGTTTACCCACTGAACAGTACACCTGTCCAAGCCATAAGCAGCCAGTTTCTCCAGGGAATGCTGTGGGACATAGTGTCAAAGGCTTTACTAAAGTCCAGGTAAACAACACCCACAGCCTTCCCTTGTCCACTGAGTGGGTCACCTTGTCATAGAAGGAGATCAGGTTAGTCAAGCAGGACCTGCCTTTTGTAAACCCACTCTTTCATCCAGCTAAAATTTCTTTATATGCTACTGTGCCGGGATGCCTGAAGGTTTGTTGGTTTATTTTAAGTCAGCAGACCACTTTATATTTATCTGCTATTTTTACTAGAAACTTAAATTCTTACTGGACAACTAGTGAACTGGCAGGCTCATAATATCTATCACATGCAGAGGGAAAACAAACTTCTATGGATTTCAAGTGCATGTGCACACTGCACAGACTACTTAGGAGGCTGTTTTATTAGATGTTATTTTTGATGACTTTTATTAAACACTGAAGAGAAAAAGACTTTTTTTTTGTTTAGAATTTCTGTTCCACCCACCAACACACTTAGGTAAGGACTGGGAAAGCTTCAATCACCCAGTTGAATCACCTAGAAAGCACTTCTAGTAAAACAAGGAAGACCAGACTTGACAGTGCTGTTATTTCTAAGATTTGAAATACAAATCTTCAGCCCTAATTCATGTCTCAAAAATGGATATAAAACTCCACACTATGTTCTACTATTTACAGCAGAACCTTTGAAATCATAAAATCATAGGATCACAGAACGGTTTGGGTTGGAAAGGACCTTAAGATCATCTAGTTCCAGCCCACCTGCCATGGGCAGGGACACCTCACACTAGACCACGTTGCCCAAGGTGCTGTCCAACCTGGCCTTGAACACTGCCAGCAATGGAGCATTTACCACTTCTTTGGGCAGCCTGCTCTAGTGCCTCACCACACTCACAGTAAAGAGCTTCCTTATATCTAACCTGAACTTCCCCTGTTTAAGTTTAAACCCATTATCCCTTGTCCTATCACTACAGTCCCTGATGAAATGGACTTGAGATATCCCTTCTCTTTCTACACTGAAAGGGATCACAAACACCTGGGAGCCACAAGCATTGAAGAATAGAGTAGCAAACAAAAGGCTTACAACTACAGTTCCTGCTGTTGGGATCCAAGGTATAATGAGCAGCACAGCCACACCTAAATCCATTTGGTATGGCAAGGCACAAATGACCACAATGGCCATTATTTTGCACACAATCATTCAAGCCATCTTGACGTGAAGAATGGAAGACTAATATATCCATCACAAAATCCAGATGGCCCTGAATAAGTGTCCTGTTCTTCCCACTGGTCTTGTCTGCTCTTTCTATGCTGTGAAGATTCCAGTCTGTCCAGTAGATGTAGTCATTGTATTGGGTTAATCCGAATGGATGAGGTAGATCATCTGCTATGATTTCTCGCTCTTGTCCTGAAAAAATAAGGATAATAAACTAAAGGACAATTCCCAAGTCATGAAATGAAGAGTGTGACTGGCATCAAGAAAAAGTTTTTTCTTCCATTTTTAACATAAAACCTTATTTCCCGAGTCAGCATCATGGGATTCATTATTAACCAGTATTTGCTCAAGAGGTAACCAAAACATTTGCATTCAAAAACCTTATCCTGATACTGTCTTGCCTATAAAGCAATCTGAAACTGTGCCAGCGTATTGCCATTTAAATAAATACTACCCTATATGTCTCATGCTTATCATCCCAAACAGATGTGGGAAAACATATTCAAGAATACTATCAGCTCCAGGAATATCTTAGGCCAATAAAACCCCCAGTTAAAATGCATGAAAGCAACAACATACAACAAATCCAAGATTCACAGAGAAACAAGTATGAGAAATTATGGTGTTTCACTATAGAAACACAAATCTTTTGCAGTGCAATTTAACATACCAAGAGATCAGGAAACCATTTGTTTGGCAGAAATCCCAATACTCCCACACTCAGTGGCTCAGATAGCAACATTCAGAACAGATTTAACACCTTCCAGAGCATTAGATGGCCTCTGCCACAGATACACTACTAAAGTAGGTAGTCTTATTGTAAATTACCTTCCTAAACATTTTCAAGTATAAACCTCTATAAATCTCCGCCACTTTACATGAAATGAAGATGTAGCCTTCATCAGCATCATCTTCTCCTCCACAAAACATCCAATGCTAGATTCTATAGAACACTTCATTTTTCTTCCCCTGCCCTCCTTACCATTGTGCCCTCTCCCATCTGGCCAAGAATGGAAAAGGAATGAAAACCCCAAAAACAAGAACATGAAGCCATTTCCCTATAAAACACCAAAAGTAAATATAGAGGCAACCTTTCCAATTACTTTTAGGCATCTGAAGTGTCCAAGTTAAGGGCACAGATATCCTGCACACCCTCAGGTACTTCTCAAACCAATTCTGGTCCACAGTGATGAATTCAGGGGATAGGCTCTTTTGAAGGAAACAGATAAGCTGTCTAATTGAATTTTGATAGTCAGTAGATGGAGGAATATCTCCCCAGAAAAGTAATTTTTTCCTTCCGGGTAATGTTTATAATGCCCAAGATCAAGCTGGAACAGCATTCATTCATCCACTTAAGAGGGCTTCATTCATTGCTGGTGGGGTAGACGTTTCTATCAGTAACATCCATTCAGATCTCTCCTGGCAAGGAGACTGGCATGGCATAATGTAGGCCAAGTCTAACAACATTTCCTTAACTGATTGAGCCTACTTACCAGAAGTCTACCTGAGTCTTTATAACTTGCCAACTAAAAAGACATCATACAATGTTGCTAGCTTCAGTGCTCATCCTTTTACTTTCTCACTGCAAATAAATGTTAACAGTAGGTTCAGCTTTAGAACTAGTTTAATTTACCACAGATGATTTCAATATGGTGTTTCTTCTCAATGCCACAATCAGTTTCTAGTTTAACCTTGCCTATGGCTATTTTGTTTCTCCAAGCGTAGTGTAGAAGCTTAGTGAGAGCTTTAATAGATCATGGACACTGGATGGAAGAATAAGCAACTTTAGATAAAGAACAATCTTACTGCAACTTCTAAACAGTAACATCAATTCAGTAATTGTAATCCCAAAACAACAAATACAAAAAATACAAAATCATTGATAGCATTGGAATCCAAAACTGCATCGCTTTCTCTGTTTTCCTGAGCTTAGTAGATTCTCTGGTGATAATGCACATACAATAAACCCTTTAAAAAAATAATCTAATAATCTCACTCTAATGATAGCTTTACACAGATTAAAGAAAAAAAAAGATTTGCAGGGAAGTTATATGTATCTTCAATCAGAGCATTTGCTGTAACAATCATGTATGAGTTTGCTTAAATACTGTGTTCTGCCAAAAAAACGTTGATTTTAATATGCGAACCCCAGAGGCATTAATTCCCATCTCACAAAGGCCTTTCCTTGAAAATGGTACAGGGATAGAATGTCAGGTCAGGAACTTCTGGATTCCATTTCTGATCCTATCTCTGATTCACTGTGTGGCATTTGGAAACTTACATAAACTCTCTTCTCTCAAAAATCTGCCTCAGCTAAAACCTTAAACACCATTTAATATTTACAAAACATCTGGATGATACAAAAGCTCTATGTCAGCAGCAGAAAACAAAATTTCCTTCTTTTATCCAGTTAGTTATCATGTCAAAATCAATACGAAAGTTTAGTAAATCTTAGCACACCCCTTGTATGTATAAACAAAATTCCAACGGAAGATACGAAAATGTGTAAAGTTGTGTACAAAACATGCTATGATATACTGCAGAAGTAGCTGCACAATACTTCAGACTGCAGGAAATGCAAGCTGTACTTTGGTTTTGGTTTTCAACTAATACAACTAGTCTAAAGCTGGAAACAGACATAATACTTCAACAGAAAATGAGTGTCCAGACTGAAAAGTCAGAGGTAGTTTAGAGTGAATCTATAAGCTGTCCACATTATGAAACTCAGAGGCCACCTCTGCTTTGGTAAAACACAGGCATTTTCATATCAACACATAGAAATGACATTCTATCTCATCATCACTATAAATCATTATACGGTATTAAATCAGGAATATTTAAAGAATATCCTTAAACATTTAACTCTTCTTTCCTCTCATAAGAAAAATATATGCACAAGTTTAATATCAATCATATTATGCCAATTTTGTATTATTCAATTGTTTTACTACAGCCAGTGCACACTGCACTGGCTGGTGCAATATAACACTAGATTACCTAGCATATTTGATGATTCGATCATGCTTGTATCTAAGTCAGTCCAATATAGCCTTTGGTCTGCATAATCAATAGTGAGGTCATTGGCACGACCCACTTTGTCCACCAAAGTGATGCTGTTTGTTCCATCCATATATGCTCGAACAATCCTAGGTTTACCTCCCCATTCAGTCCAGTACATGTATCTGCAACAAGAAGCGAACAAAAGAGTACATCAGCTAAGATTGCGTTTAGCTGCATGTTTTGCTTTTTCTACATTTATTTTCTTAATAATAATAATAATTTAAACAAAAAAAAAATAAAATAACCCATGCAGTGTTGCAGTACGTAAAGGCAGAAAAATACGATTGACAAGTCTTAATTTTTCATTGTAACCCATAGGGTTGTGGAGCATTTATCATCTTTCTGAAGACCCTAAAGAAATGGAGCTATATAATTAACCTGCCAATTAACCTGTAATGTACAAGAATATGCACACAAAGCTTTGAAAAATAGCACTGTCCCTTACCCTTTGGTAGGATCAAGAGCCAGAGATCTTGGGTTGTCCAAGTCCTTCCACACAAGGACCTGCCTGTACTGTCCATCTAGGCGGGCTACTTCAATGCGATTCGTTCCAGTATCTGCCCAGTAAAGGTTCTTTCCCATCCAGTCTACAGCCATTCCCTCAGGATAATCCAGCCCAAACTCAATCACATGTTCAACAGAGCTCCCATTCATGAAAGCTCGGCTTATGGTCTGGAAAACAATTGTGTAAAAATATTACAGTGTTTACAGATAGCCCACAGAAATAAAATGAATGATTACTATCAAGTTTAGTGTACAAAAAAATAAATCAGTAAAAAAAATCAGCCAGTATTACATTTCTTAAAATGACTTTTCATAGTCAAAAAAGATACAGCAGTTCACAGAATGAAAAGACATGAATTTTCAAAGCTAATGTTTTCTGGTGACCAGTCCAGGACATCTTAAAAGGATATGATTTTCAGAAAGCACTATATATCTGCAGATTCTTCTTCATCTCTTCTCCATCCTATTTACAAGTTTGGTGGGTTTTTTTTAATTACTTTATTCACTGTAATGTTTTAAGTCTCAGAAACACATCTCAATTCACAGAAGCCTGAATTAAATTGTTTCTCATGACTAGTCACCAGGAGCAATTTTGCTGATCCCATCTACACTTTAGTACACCCAACAAAACAAGTCATGGGGCAAGGACTGTGTACATACAAATAAGACACTCCTAACAAGGACCACTGAAACAACCCCCAGCTAAATCACTGGTAACTTCCAGGACCAATGTACAATTACCCACCCGTGTTATCAACACTTAGCAATCATTCTACATACCTGCCAGTATTTCAGCTTTTAATTTCTTAATGATTTGAAAAATGAATGTGTCGGGGTAAGAGACTTTTTATATTTTATCCTGCGGCAGGGAGTTGGAACTAGATGATCTTTAAGGCCCTTTCCAACCCAAACCAGGCTGTGATTCTGTGACTTTTTTACATAAATCTCAAAACCAGAAATCACATAGTATATTTTTACAGCTATAACCCACATCTCAAAAAAAGTATAATCCTTATTGAAAGTGAGTCCTCATATAACCAGAGGCAGGAGAAGATCGGGGAAGTGGTGGTCACCAAAGGAAAGGGAGAAAACCGTGGGCTCTGAAGTTTTACTACCTGCTGCTAAGCTGCAGGAGGCGGGTGGGCAGAGTGAATGAAAACCCAGATGTGTCGAAACATACACTGATATGTATGTGAAAATAGAGTATGCTGGATAATTCAGGAGGCCACAAACAAGTAACATGTTTTCCAGTTCTGCACAGAGTGAGACTAGGATCTATGCGCTGATGCAGCTGAAGTAATGTATTTTCCACTACAAATGGTTAAGATGACCACAGTCCTGCTCTCCGTGTGCTTGTGGGAGATTTATTTAGTAACTGTGTCTGCAGTATGCTAATTTATTACATTGGCACTGTTCCTGAAGGAAAGGTATCCACACCACAAGCAGCACTGTTAACGCTAAAGCACAGCTCTCATTAGTCTTCACAGAGAGGCTATGGAAACTCCACATGCCCTGCAGTCACTAAAAGTGAGCTTTTCCCTATTATGGCTTAGGCACATTGGCAAGGAAACTTTGACTGCTCTTGGAAAACCTATTAAAAGGCTAAAGAGAGGAATTCAGTTCCAGTGAAGTGAACCCATCATTTTCTACCGTTACTTCACTTCAAAAGCAAAGTAATGCTGATGACCAGCACAACACTCATTTTAGCATGCACCTGGATGTGACCTAAACATGTCATAGGCAATGTCAAACTCCTGGGGAACACACTGAGATAGAACTGGGGACAGGCTGGGGCTTAACACAGTGTGGAGGGTACTGGACAAGTTCCCTGGCCTTTTCTGTGCCAAGCTGGAGCCACAGACTAACAGCAACCAGTCCAAAGTTCACTTGCCAAATGTTAATATTGAGTAAGATCGCCTTTCAAGTCAAAACTGGAAAAGGATAGAAAGCTGGGGTGGTTGCCAAGCTCAATGTTTAAATTACTCTGTCACATGAAAACAGCTTTTCTACAATAGATGCATATATGGATGCAACACATACAGCATCCAAGGCATTTGGTACAGGCAGACACTACTTTGGATTTTTCTTTGAAGCAGGAAGATGCCTGTCACCCAACTGTGCATTCAACAATGCAACTGTCTTCATCTCCAAGAGTCTCCTTGGATGCAATTCAATGACAACATTAGCAACTGCAGGACAGATCATGTAACAGAGACCTTTGTTAGATCAAAGTAACTGCTCTGTGGCTTTATATTCAGGGAATTCACATGTCAGTAATACCTTCAAACTAACATCAGTCCAATAGATTCTGTTATCAGAGACATCAAAATCCAGAGCAGATGCTTCCTTGACTCCAGTAAGAGGAATAGCAACATCATTATTATTTGTTTCAAGGGAAATCCGATGAATTGCTGCTCTGCTTGTGAAAACTAAGAAGGCTTCAGGAATGATGCAAGTCTTCATGTCACTCAACAGCTCAAGGCCAATGGGACAGGCACACCTGGTCTCCTGGGGTGTAAAGAAACACAGATGGCTGCAGCCTCCGTTGTTCTCTGCACATGGGTTAGTTCCTTAAAGAAAACACAAAACAACACAGTTACTGGTGCAGTGTGGAGGTAGGTGGAATGCTGAGTGGAAATACAGTGTAATCATATTTTTTCAAAATAAGTTAACACTATGGGTTGTCAACAAAGAATTAAAAAAAAACCCAAACCAACAATCAAAATTGTTTATTTCCTTCTATCCAAGGATTAGGAAGCCGGTCCTATCCCTCTTATAGCATAAAAAACAACTACAAACACATCCCTCTAGTTTCCCCAATGATTAAGTTCCCACACTGAAGAAGGGTAATTACATACATGTTCAGCTTAGTCATTTTTGGCCAAGTACCCCCTCTTTGTATCTCTTTGAATCCACCAGTTTTTCAAATGTTCACTGATACAAAATAATGCAAAAAGAGCTGGATAACTGCAGTTCTTTCTCAGCTGTTTAATTTAAAGCCGAGAAGATTCATTAGCAGAAGCAGTTCCAACAAGATCACCACAATCTCACACTTATTTTACCCTGTGAACAATCATGACCGGATAGGAAGGGAATGTGGAAGACAAAACAAGGACCAAAAGATAAATGGCTGCTATACCCCATCTGCTGCAACCAAGGATTTGGATATTTAAAGACTATTACCACAAGGAAATCTACAAGATCAGTCTCAACCAGGTTTCTTTCCCTTTTTAGGACATACATATTTCAGGCTAATGCCAAGGCTTGCAGCTTGAGGACTTCAAGTAAAACTTCCTGAAAGGCTGGAAATCCATGGACTGACAAGGTGTAGTTTGACAATATACTTCACGTGATCCTGTTGAAACTATTCTCAGTAATTTTGATAGCTGACCAACGAATCCATGTACTGCTATGCCCAGACTCCAGTGTTCCAGGTAGTAGATCTGTTGTGAAAATGCACCTCTCACGAGTTACTAGTGAAGCCAGGAGGTCCTGTGACACACTGCTCTGCAGGATGCTGGCAGAGGACCTAGAACACTGGCTGCCCGTTTCAGCCAATGCAGTGGAAGAACATGAAGCTCCAGCTGCTGATTCCATACTAAGGGCAAGATTTAATTGTTAATATTTAAGTATGATTTAGGTGTTAAAGTTAATATTGTAGTGCCATGTGCTTTAAGGCAATGTTGTAATGGCCACTAAATCTGCCTATACTACTCAACATAGTAAAAACCATTCTGCTAACTGAACATCACTGAGACTTTGTACTAGAAGAAAAGAACAGCAGAAAATGGAGCAATTCTGTGAGCACCAAAAGTAACAATTCCTATAGCTTGAAGGTGGGAATAAAGTTCTCCTCATAAAAATTCAAGGAGTGTAGTGGGAAGCTGTGGAAGATTTATGTCAAATGTCACTATGAAGTGGAAGCCCATACACTGTATTTTCCCAACTTCAGAAACAATAGGTGCAGTTTTCCTTTAAAATTATTAAAATATATAAGCCCACAGTTATTCTCAATACAATCAATCAACAGGTGCTTAATGCAAGCAAACCCATCTAGAAACTATTATAGATTCACCCTATATGATTGCTCCTTCTTACCAAACACTTTGGTAACACTTGTTGCTTTAAGGCCCATTAAATCTGGCAGCTGATCAATAATGATGTCTCTGCTAGCCTTTATCTTGTGAACTCTTTCAATGCTTCTTCTCTGCCAGTCAGTCCAGTAGATGTAATCTCCCAGCAGTGTGAACCCAAATATATGCGGAAGCTTATCTTCTAGGAGGGTTTTCCTCATTGTTCCATCAACATTTATGACCTGTGGGATGACAAGAAAAAAGGAAAAAATAATCTTCTCTAATGCTGGTGCAATTAAAATGGCAATATCAACCATATTTTGACAACTCCTCTATTTTTACACAAGGACCTCCTGAAATTCACAGCATGCTGCTTTCAAAAGAACATACTGCTAAGTTTGTTGAAAGATAAATATACTGGAATGGCAAGACTGAAAGTGGCTTCTCTCACCCCTTCTCCATGAAAAACCAAAGCAACATGAATTTAACTTGCACCAGTTCAAACCTGTAAACAGCACTGCAAAGGGAGTGTTTTTGGGGGATGGGAGTGAGATTCAGGAGATTTTTAATCTCCATTCATGTCTTGGTCTCAACTGAACTCTACCTGCAGAAACAAGGGATTGCTGGAGTGACTTTCAGTTCTCAACCACAGGGAACAGAAGCCATAAAAATTGTTTCAGGGCACAACAAGGCCTGCACTTGTGATAAGCAAGATCTTAAGGATGTGGAATAAGTGTTGACTCATGCAAATTTGTATTCTGAAAATTGCAGAGAAAGCAAAATAATACTGGAGATGGAATAAGCCCCACATATATACATATGCGCAATATATATGCGCTATTGGTTAATTATTTCATAAGCCATCACTACAATGATCTCGTGCTACCCCATATTGCTTGACATAACGAGATATTCATATGGTCAGACCTTGATCAACAATCATTGGGCAAGATAGGAAATTAAAATGTCCACATACAATTCCCCATGCCACATGCCTAAAGTCACCTCCATCTACTACACAAAGTGCAATAATCTTTTGAGTATTCCAGACGTCTCATCCATGGCAAAGAGCGTGTATTTATAAGACACAGGCAAAATATTTATCTGACAAATCCCCAGATTCCTCCCCATCCTACTTCTTGCCACTGGTAGCTGCAATGTAACTACAGTATTTTTTAAGGTGCTACTTGAAAATTTGTACTATGAGCAGCATTAAGTTCAGTGTCATACTAAAACCAAAACAAAAGACCACAACTGAAGACAATTTATTATCCAATGTGATTCAATGCATTTGCGGCTAGAAATGCATCACAAGTGGACAACTACTGTCCTTAAATTTAGGCTACCATGGCTTGTGATTGAAGTTTTAAATAGTCTCCTCTTCACTATTATTTGGAAATTATTTGTTTATTCAGACTCATACTAACCCTGCATTCTGTAGGTGATTAAGTTGCCTTCACCATGCAACACTTCTATTTTTGTGATTTAAAGACAGCTATGGCCATTTCAATACATATTCCCCTGACTTTTAAATTGCTAAGTGTTTATTTAAGTGCAATTTTTATTTCTTACTTTAAAAATGTCTATACCTTACATGCAATGTAATACTAAACCATTAAATGCCTAACAATATTGTGGGTAGTCAAAATCAACCATCAGTTTTCCCATAATACAGATATTATAAAACAATAAGTTGTAAAGTTTTCTCCATACATGGTAAGCAGCAGAAGCACCTACAATTTCTTTTTTTAACATGACCAATGACAACCACATCTTACTAAATTAGCAGGTGAATTTCATTATATTCACACACACCACGGTAGATATAGAAATAAATTAAAAAATGAAATCTCCACTTTGAAAACCTATAATATTTCACCAATTTGTGAAAACAACATGCATCTCTTCTGTGACATAGTTAATTTGAGCACCACATTTCCCCTGTAGAGAAACACCAATAAAATGTGGTAAAAAATTTTACTATGTGAATTTTATATTTAAAAAAAAAAAATAATAAAAAAAATTGTTAAATGCTAGCACACCGTATTGGGTTTGCATGGCAAGGAGGACTGTCTCCCATGGCAGGAACCCCACACTGCAGCAGGGGAAGAGTGTGAGGAGTCCTCCCTTGAGGAGGAAGAAGCAGCGAGGATGTGTGATGAACTGATCACAACCCCCATTCCCCGTTGCCCAGCACCACTCTCTAGGAGGTAGAGAAAACCGTGAGTGAAGCTGATCCTGCAAGGAAGGGAGGGGTGGGGGGCAGTTGTTTTAAGAGTTGGTTTTATTTCTCATTCCCCTACTCTGTTTTGATTGGCAATAAATTAACTTAATTCCTCTTGAGCTGAGCCTGTTTTGCCTGTGACTGTAATTGTTGAGCGACCTCTCCCTGTCCTTATCTTGACCCGCGAGCCTTTCATTGTATTTTCTCTCCCCTGTCGAGCTGAGGAGGGAGAATGGTAGAGCAGCTTGGTGGGCACCTGGCACACATCTCATCTTCCAGCCACCACCAGCCAGAGAGGTGAGCAGTCAGTGACTGCATCCTATATTTGCCTATGCTATAAACAAAAATCATCACTATAACAGTCTATCTTGCAGTGCTACATTGCGGATGTCTTCAACTGTAGAGAACAACTCCACGAGAACTTTAAGACTATCTAGCAGCTTATGTGAATTTGAACACAGACTACAATGTAAACATCTGGATTCCTTCCTGTTGGAGACAGTTAAAAATAACACTGGCATTCCTGAAAACTAAGCTTCAGGGGAGTTCCGTGTCAGCCTATCAGCATACAATTCTTCTACTACTTGATGAAGTAGCAGAGACTGAAGATTAATGCCTTTTTATTTTGTTAAGCTAAATAGAGTACATTAAAAAAAAATAAAAATATTCAAGCTGTATCTGTGGTTAAAAGCCAAATGGTTCTGCACTTATCTCATGACATCATCTCCAGGCAAACCCCAAATGCTCACTTATTTAAAACAGTATCAATCCCACAGGCAATATGGGTTCAAAAGTCCACTATACATACTCAGGTGCTGGAGGCAAACTGGTGCCACACTAAGGAAACAAGACACCGTTACCTTTATAATGATGCATCAGCATGACAATGATCAAACTATCACATTTCCAACTACTGTTACAGACACAGATAGTAGAACTTTAATTCAAATCTTAGAGATGCTGACTAAAATACACCAGCAAAGATTGGATCCAAAGATGCAGAAACATACATTATTTAAATCCATGTGTACTTGAACCATGTGTTCATGACCCTCATGAAGTTCAACAAGGCCAAGTACAAGGTTCTGCAAAATAGGTTAGGGCAACGCCCAGTATCAGTACAGACTGATGGAGGAACAGATTGAGCAGCGCTTCTGAGAAGGACTTGGGGATACTGGTGGTCAAAAAAATTGGACATGACCCAGCAGGGTGCGCTTGCAGCCCAGAAACCAACAATGTCCTGGGCTGCATCACCAGCAGCGTGACCAGCAGGTCGAAGGAGGGAATTCTTCCCCTCTATGCTGCTCTGGTGAGACCCACCCAGCAGTGCTCATCTAGTTCCAACTCCCCTGCCATGGGCAGGAAACACCTTCCACTAGACCAGGTTGCTCAAAGGCCCATCCAACCTGGCCTTAAACACTTCCAGACATGACGTATTAACTCATCATTTAATACCTGAAATGGTGTGTAGTCTGCCAATTGCAGCCAAAGAGAAACTGTTAAGGTGTATTCCTTATCATTTAGCACAGGGACTAGACTTTTTCTACTCAGGGTTTTCATCCTCTCTCTGTAACTGATGAATGGATCTCGACTTCAGCCAAAGGACAAATGCAACACTAAATCTGCTGTGTTTTCCATACAAAACATTGAGAGCCCTCCTTGAACAGAGGCACACACTAAAAGCCCCTGATTAGTCTTAAGACTTTGATGACAAATTTCCTAATAAGACATCACCAAACTCAGCTAAAATCTGTCGCGGACAAACTGAAATCAACATCAAACCTTAATGAACTGACTTACACAAAAAACCCCACAGTAAGGTGATAAGGTGTGATTTTTATTTTGTTTTTAGATGCTCTGGCAGCGTATGCAAAATGATTTAACAAATATTTCCAAATATAACGCTCAAAAGCTCTTGGCTCTTTGAAGAGATTAAAGTAAAACAATGCAATTGAATTTGACACAGCAGCACGATTCATGTAGTCGAGTTATATTTCAGGTGCACCTGTGAAAAGAACAACTACTCAGCATATGTATAGGATGTCTTTTGACAAAAAGCAAAGAGAACTCGGACACCCTGCTCCTATATTTAATTCATTAAGATAAAACAAAATTTATTCAATTGCTATAGACAAAGCTGCAGTCAAATGGAAACCAATTCTTGGCTGAGCTAAATCACTATGTGAGCAGTAAGCGAACATAACAGGTTGGCAATGTTAAAATTACATGACTGCCATATTATTAGGAGACCTGTGTGGTGGGCTTGTGGGTCTTATGGATCTATTCCTCTTCCCCTGTGGAAGAGAAGAACTATGCTTTCTTTTGCTGGGAGGGTGACTGAGAACTGGAACAGGCTGCCCAGGGAGGTTTTGGAGTCTCCATCCTTGGAGCAGTCTGGTCATGGTCTTCGGCAACTGTCTCTAGGTGGCCCTTCTTGAGCAGGGTGCTGGCACCAGATGACCTCCAGAGGTCCCTTCTAACCTCAACCATTCTGTGATTCTGTGAATGGCTTCTAATGATTCTCACGAGGATACTCTAGAAAAGGCATCTCAAGTGAACAGTGCCCAGTCTTCTTTGGCTGAAGAAAGAACTTGTGAAACCAATCAAGTGGGTGGCAGTCAACAGGGAAAGAAAAAGACAATGGAAAATGGAGAGAAGTGGAAAACTCTGGAGGGTAAAGAAGTCTGCCTCCAAGAGAGAAGAGTGAAGCAGCTGTGAGCAGTCTATACCACAGCCTATATTCAGCTGAGTGTAAGCCATTTGTTAGTATTTCCAACAGCTGAAACACAACCATCTTTCATCAGTGCTTCTGGATAAAAGTGAACCCCTTTTTTATTTTCTGGTCTGAAGGGGCTTAATGCTAGGCATGTATTGGCAGATGCTGGCAAACTGTCTTTTCTGAAAAGAGCATAACATTACAACAAACAGTAACAGAATCAATATATATAAAAGGGTAGGAATGGATAGACAACAGACATATCTGGCTATTTTCCACATAAAAAGACTACCCACATCTCTTAGCAATCTGTTGCCTCAAGCACTTAAGACTCGAGAATTTAGAAAGCAGTTCCTCATCACTGTCAATAATTTCTGTCCACCTTGACAATAGTTAGGCTATCTGGTAAAAGCTGCTTCATAAGAAAAATTCATAAGGTTTCAATTGTCATAACATTTTGTGGATTAATCCTACATGTGCTATTGTGGCTCTTTTTTCAAATCATTCTCATTTCAGGTAAGTTTTGATGTTGATGTACATTATTATTATTTTCTGATCTCTCACATTGCTAGGTGTTAGTGTTCATTGCCAATTGCAAACTATCACTCATTTCTCACTGCAGAACATGCCATTTAGTTTGTCAAGGATGGAGGATGACAAGACATTTCTCCTAGGACTTCACAAAATCTTCTTAGTTCCAGAGAGAGTATTGCATTTTTGGGCAAGATTTTCAAAACACTGATTGATGGATAAATTTCTTCTTCTTGGAAAGGTTGTGTTAACATGATTGAGATTTTGAACCTGCTTATATTTTATAAATCTCATCTAGGAGCAAATAATGTTCTCCATATGAGTTACATCAGCCTGACAGTTCAGAACTTTGTTGTGTTCACAGGATATCAAAGGATTTAGCATGCAGCTGGTGAATTCTGTAACTTATCTCTTCTAAGCAGGAACACGATGGCATGCTTCAAAACTCCTTAAAAGGGGAAAATGTTAAACACAAACATTCTCGAAATAATTTATGGCAACTGGTGGCTAGACCCTAAAACATAGAGGATCTACTGAATTAGTATTTTGGTTTTATTTTTAGGTGTAAGTCGCTTATTTAATACACTTCAGGGAAATTTTACCTTCTGTAAGTACTTTTTCATTCTGAAATATTGACCAACATGAGTTAAGTTTAAGGGGGCATGCGACAACTCTAAAGTTTAGCTAGCATCCATTATGAAAAGAATATGCCTTTCCAACTTCTTAACTTCACCACAGCACAATGATCAGAAGCCACTTGTAGCTCTTCACATCCTCTTCATACTTCGTAGGCATGTACAGTGCTTCACAGACCCAAATGATGAAACTTTTATGCTCTAAGTCATCAGAAGTGTCACATACGGAAATGCCATTGGAAGTCAAAGGTTAAAATAACAGACCCTACATTAGCTGACATGTCCATCTATTCACAGTAGTACACCTTGCAGAATGGATGCTTTTTTCCTCATTTAATAATAGATAAGCCAAATCTCATGTACCTCCCTTCTTCAGAAATTGAATCAAGGTTCTCTCATTAAACAAATATTCCTGTCAAAAGGAGAAAGATGAAATATTAGTCCAATACAAATACAAGCAAAGGCAGTAGGCATACGATGACTCTTTGGAGGGAGACGATGGAAAGCTAAGGGACTCCTGTATGTATCTATACGTGTTCATTCAGTTTCTCATCTCATGAAGTCTCCTGGCCCAAGTAAATAGCCAACTGTGATCATGACTCCCTCCTATTTGTACTGTTCATAGAAACACTGCATTAGACTAATCCAATAAATTTAGTCTTATATACCACCGCATGGGGTGTATGTCGACAAAGCACAAGTAAAAGCCATGCACAGAAACCTAAACTAGGTTGTCCACAGTTAGATCCAGTATCAACAGCTGTACAGAGCCCAGGGTGGGAAATCAATGTGAATTTGAACTACAACCTTTTTTTAAAGAATTCATTAATGACAGCATTCCCTTCTCGAAGGCCAGCACAACTGAAAACCTGATATTACAGGAGACGGGTCTTACAAGAAAGGACAACGAAACACTAATAACTGTATTTTTATGATTTTGGATGGGAGGGCTTGTTTTTAGAAGGATGGTTATTTCTAAAATAGTTGCTTCTGTAGCACACAAGTAACATTGCAGCCCAGGCTAGAACAAGAGTGATGGAGTACTACATTTTTTAAATCTAATTTTAAGAAAGCATTTCATGTAAGCCACAAATACACTCCTCTAACAGTACATTTTAATTTAGGTAAAGGGCAAAGACAAAAATGCTGATCACTAAACCTTTAGCTCCCAAGCACCCAAACTACATGGATCAACTGTTGCCCTTTCATGTCAAGGAAAAAAACCCCAAGCTTAAAAATACTTGAAAGATGAGAAAGTTGGTCAGGTAAATAGCATATGCATACCCAGCTTTTCCTCTTCTGTAGATACCTGTTTTGGTTCACTGTTGGATTCAGACACTAGGAACAGATGGACTTTGGCCTGACCCCAGATGCCCTTTTTTAATTTCTCAGCTCAGAAGAGGTCAATGGCACAACCGAAAGATGTAGGGGTATTCACAGAAGTCCATTTAGGAATCAGATATCTAATATTAGAAAAGAAATCATGTTCTACTGGAAAACGAATCAAAAAAGCTGCTTCTGTGAAAATACCTACAAAATCAAAGAATGTTTCCAAAAATACTTTTGTGTAAAAGGAAAAAAAAAAAGAAATCTTACCATTTTCCAGCCAAGAAAATCTGAAGTATGGTAATTCAAACAGTATTATGGTATATTTGCTAATAGCCTGGATAGGTGGATTCTTCACTGGGTAAAAAACTGGCTAGATGGCTGAGCCCAAAACTGTAGCGGTGAATGATGCCACATGTAGTTGGTGACCGGCCACTAGTGGTGTCCCCAGGGCTGGATATTGGGGACAGTCTTGTTCAATACCTTTATTGATGATCTGGATGAGGGGATCAAGAGCATCCTCAGTAAGTTTGCAGACGACACCAAGTTGGGTGGCAGTGTTGATCTGCTGGAGGATAGGAAGGCTCTGTAGAGGGATCTGGACAGGCTGGATCAGTGGGCTGTGGCCAACGGTATGAGGTTCAACAAGGCTCAGTGCTGGGTCCTACACTTGGTCCACAACAACCCCTTGCAATGCTCCAGGCTTGGGGAAGAGTGGCTGGAAAGCTGTTTGATGGAAAAGGACCTGGAGGTGCTGCTTGACGGAGCTGAGCATGAGCCAGCTTGTGCCCAGGCAGCCAAGGTGGCCAACGGCATCCTGGCACGCATCAGTAATAATGTGCTCAGCAGAGCCAGGACAGTGATCATCCCCTTGTACTGTGCACTGGTGAGGCTGCACCTCAAGTCCTATGTTCAGTTCTGAGCCCCTCAGTGCAAGAGAGATATTGAGATGCTGGAGCGGGTCTTAGAGAAGGGCAACATCTGTTCCCACATCGATCATTCTATGTTTCTGTGTGATTGCTGTTTATGAAGCCTTTTTATAAGCAGAGATGAGTCCTTCCCACCTCCATTATTTGCACCCCATCTTGTACCCTGTAAATTCCTCCACACTGTGGTCTCCAGCACATATGGAATGCATTTTGAACACACAGTCTGCCACCTGTGGTAACTGAGAACCACAACACTCTTACAAAACAAGAAACGTCAATCCCAGTTTTGGTGCAATTATGTTAATAAGCTTCAAACATAACCATAATGAAAAGAAAAAAAAACAACTCTGTATTTTCTTTAGAATGAGTTAATTAGATAAAAAAAAAGAAAAAGCTGCACCTTGCTAAATTAAGCTGCAGACAGAACCTTGGACCACGTGGTTTAGGGCAAGGTGTCCCTGCCCATGGCAGGGGGGTTGGAACTAGATGATCTTAAGGTCCTTTCCAACCCTTACGATTCTATGATTCTATGATTCTAAGTTTTAATTTTTCTTGTAGATTAAAAAAATAATCTTTTAAAACCTAGTTTTGTAAGGTAAACTTAATATTTCAGATATATTTCTAGGCATTATTTAAAATATATGTCTTGTTAACAACATACCATTTCTGTTTGGTTTTGCTATCTACAGGTTATTATCATCCCATAGGTGTAAAGTCCCCCATATATAGACAGCAGCAGCACCTTTCTAGATAGTTTGTAAGTAAGTAATAATCCCATAATAGCTGACACATCAGCTCCTGAAATGTTATTTCCCTTCATGATCCCCCGTCTTTTCACATACTTAATGAACCATTTACCAGTAGAACAGGAAGAACCTCTGCAGCATTATCACAGATTTAATCAAGACTTCCTTTTTGTCAGATCTGTGTGTTCCATTCAATTAGAAAACTCACCTTATGACATTAGAAAAAGTTTATGAATTGCTGATGTAGCTGGGCAAACCTGCATGGCACGTGTCAGACTTGCAGGATACAGACTGGTACCAAAGAGAAAAACATATTTCTCCCAGTACTGCGCAGGCTCAGCAGACTCCCGTGATCTTCATTTGGGATACATGTATCACACCCAGCTTTTGGCGTATCAGAGAGCAGACTGCTAGCTAACAAGTATTTCTCAGATATATCACTACCTCCCTCTTAGCATTTGTTTTACATGAATTTTAGGAAAGCACTGGTGTACTACAAGTTTGCCCTTCCCAGAGCTTGTGGTTAATGAACGTGAGTGACTTGGCTGCCTCGTGACCCAAATTCTACAAAAAGCACACAACGGAGCAGGAGGAGGATTCCTAACTCAAGACCGTGGTTTCATTGACTCTCAGTGTCCTGTTCACTGCACTACAGGACTTATTTCCCCCACTCTGAAGGCGTATGCACCTCCTTTGTGTGTACACTTGTGGATAATGTAAAAGTGTTTCTCCTCTAAGAAGAGGTCTATTTTTATAAGGAACAAGCATACTCACACAAAAAACAAAACAAAACAAAACAGAAAAAGTAGCATCTGATTTTGGTATTGCGCTTGCCATGTTCTCTTCGTAAGCTGTGCTGAGTGACAATCCGAGCTCCCTTTTTTGGTTGTTTAGTCAAGATGCAGTCTTCCTCAGCATACCACAGCTAATACTCCACTCATTCCTTCAGCCAACTTTAGAACAAAGCAGCTCATAAAAAGGCTAGAAAGTCTATTTTAGCTACCTTTTGCCTTTTCATTGAAGAAGCGTGCTGCAAAATCACACCAGCTATTCAGAATGAGACACTGTGCTGCATTCATATTTCATGTGTATAAATCAGTCCCGTCAGCCTCTCACTCGAGGGTCAAGTCCAGCACCAGAGAGTGCTGGCTGAGATCCACCTCTTGGGAATGTGCCACCTATGGGGCTCTAGGTATAAGGCCCCAGGTACCAACTGAAACTGGGTTGTGAGGACAACCCCTCTACCCTTTACCAGAGACCTCTGCAACCCCATGTGGTGGTAATCACTCATTTAGCAATCTCAGTAACTGCGAGTGGTTTTGTTTTTATGATCATCTCCACCAAGTTTGCAGGCCTGCAAAAAGACCTGGTTTCAGTTTTCATGGACACAAATATTTAACTTCTTTTCTAAAGTTAGATTTAGACTCTGGCTCAAAGTGCAGGGCCCCAACACTTGTGAAGCATGCTACCCCTGTTCCAAAAAAGGCTCAGCATTCCTCTTTCAGTTCCAGCTATCCTTTTGATCTCATACCTTGCACAGCACTCCTGGCTTTAAGACTGCTGTACCATTCAGTGGTAAGTGCAGAACAAAATGATGTAAGAGTTTAAGGGATGAGACCGTCCTCATCAAAAAGCTAGGCCCTGCATTTTTGGGTTTTGTGGGTTTATTTATTTATAATTAGCTGAAAGGGGTTCATTTCTATACACCATTTCACCAGTACTGGTTTACAACTGCATTGGAAAACACTGAAACAAACAGCTACAAAACCAAAAAACACACCATAAAGTGGCCATGGAGGCATTCTCCAAACAGACAAAACATTCAGAAGGCTCTCTGGGGACAAAAACCCCCACAACCCTCTAGATAGCTAAAGATAAAATAAATTTTTTAATTTTCCATCACCCTAAGAGAAGGAAAAACCTACAGCCAGCTGCGTCTTGATGTAGTTCTGCTTAGCACGGCTTACAGAGCAAAAACTACCTCAAGATGGGACCTGGTTAGTTTGCAGCCTCTGAGAAGGACTAGTAGGTATATGCTGCTTGTTCTGGGGAGGAGAGAAGAGAGAAGAGAGAAGAGAGCTTACTGCAAGTAACACCCAGTCAGAACTGTGAGATCTGACTGGGTTCACCTTGGCTTCTGAGAGCCACAAGATCTTTCTCCTCTTCCTCAAGCCATTTCTGATATGACCAGGATCCACATTGCCTCCTCAACCAGAGCAAAAGGAGGAGTTGAGTGGATAACTTTTATGTCCCAGCAGAGCTCAAGGGAGGGAAGCAAAGAAGAATCAGAGTGACAGATGCAAAGGTGGCCAACAAAAATGAGCCTACTAATCTGGCTGGGGCAGAGAAGATAAAGACGCAGACTGCCATATACTAAGTAGCTGCAGTTCTGTCTAATCTGGGGAACAGCAGACCAACTGGACCTGCCTTTCAGAAGATGCCATCTCCTGAAGGCTGCAGAACAGGACACAGAAGAGCTGCCTCTGTGAAAACAAATTGTTGAGCTGACAGGAAAAGTAAGACCATCTTTAACTGACAAGGATGAGGATCAACGTAACACAGAGGCTGTGCGTGCTTTGCAATGTTGGAAGGTTCATGTTCCCTCAGACAGAGGACAGGCACTCAGAGGAGGCAGGGTGGTAAGCTTAATGTAGCTGGAGCAGAGAAATGATAATGTTCATCATTCCTTTTAAGAGTTCATCCATAAACTGGGATGAAACACATTTTAAACATACATAACTCCCTCTCATGCTTCACACGATGTCTATGTGCATACACAGCTGTTAAGACCATTAACACTCCCTCGGATCTTGCAGCAGGTTACAGAAATTATTGTCACTGTACCTATTAAGTAGTAACTGGGGGAAGTTTCTGGCCTTGGTTTTCACTTCTCAAAGCGGGAATAAAAATCCTGTTTTCCCAGTGCACTGATACCTCAGTTCCAGGATGATGTTTGTTTATTGAACCAGGGTAGGTAGAACAAAGGGCAAAAGGGGACGCATGTGAGATAGATCCAAATTCCCATATTTAAGAGATGTTTTGGAAAGCTGAGAAAGCAAGCAAGGAAAAAGCATGACCCTAGCTTCGTTTTGATAAAGAACAACTTGACTAGATCAACACAGGTTTTAACATCTAAATTAAAGAATGATGATAATAACTTCTTCAAGAATGGGATTAAACAAATGATCATGTCAGCATGGAAAAGTGGAGGAAAGGGCAGAACAGAATGTGGCTGGAACACCGCCAACATTAAATGTTTACTAAAGAACCCTGCAAACAAGAGCTAACTCACTAATTGCACCTACAGTGATAACACTCATCACTTTCTCCAAATCCCATACATCCTTCTTATTCTACAAACTTTTTCCAGAAACTCACAAACCTTCTCTTTTACTATATGTGTGGAAGAAATGGGATGCTAGAGTGGAAAGACTTCTTCTTTTTTACCTTCTACTGGCCACCTGGCAAGACTGAACTAGTCTCTTCATTTCAGTGCCTCTGTCTCTCCCTCTCCTCTTTTCTTTTGTCTGTTTAGCTTTGGGGCTTAGTGGGTGGCTGCCTTGGTGTTGTGGTGTTGTTTGTTTGGTGTTTGGTTGGGGTTTTTTTTTTGTAACTTACATTTGGCATTTTACTTAAATCTTCAGCTCTTGAGACACATTGACTGGGTGGGAATCTTGGCTTAAATTCTAATATAAATGTTTCAAGTGTTCTGGGTTTCAGAGAAATTTAAACTATGTAACATGAATCCCCGAAAGGCTTAAAAGAAAAGGGCAAGCAGCAAGTTACAAAAAAAATCATTTTAAGTCCCCATTTTTAAGCAGATCGCCTTTAGGGAGAAGAGCTGTTTCATGCATGAGCTGCACTGCCTGGGGCAATGGGACAAACCCATCGTCTGGGTTTAGTCATACTGGAACAACCACACACTGTGTTTTCAGGCGCATTAGCAAGATTCAGAATCTTCATTAGGAACCGAAAAAATAATCTTCGCTTCCTCCTTAACAGGAACATTCTCATGAAAGCAATGCCTTGAGTAAAGGCTGAGAAAGGATTTGGCTACATGTATGCATGTATAAACACAGATACACACATACACACATACATTTGTATGTGTGTGCATATAAACGCATACGTCTGTGTTTCTAGTATGTTTTCAGAAATTCTATTTCCTGCTGGAAGATTCAAAGATGGGAATCCATGGACAAATCAGTTACGTATTCTTTACTGCTCAAGCCAAATATTCCTGGTGATACATAATGAGATTTTACATACTTTGTGCCTCATTGACTAATTAGATCAGTGCAGGCTACTCCCCCTGTCCCTCCCTTTTTGTACTAGGGACTTTCATTGCCTGTAGCTACACAAGTGTGGTTGCTTTTACCAAATACTTGTAGATACTGCTAATGGCTTCATTTGAAGTCCGCATTGCTGCACATTAGTATGGAGGAGGGGGGGTTGGTTGTGTATTTTAATCCATATTGTAATTGCTTTGATGTTGTTTGTAACGACGAGTATGTTTTTATTTATACATATCAGAGATGTTACAGGAATTTGTGCTTCCCAAAGGATTAGATTTCCACTATCAAACAAACACAGTGTATACTTAGAAGAAGGGGGAGACTAACTAAAGGTCAATTTTCCGCTTACAAACTACAGTGCTTAGCCTCTTTCACAGTTCTTTCCATCCATGGATCCAAGCACTTGTACAGAAAGCTATCAGTTATCTCCACCTTGCATGCAAGAAAACTGAGTCAGGACACTGCCACACACCACTGTAGGTGACACAGATGGTTAATGCAGCGTTAGCAGAGTCACAAGACCCACTGCTGCCTCCAGATTGACACTGTCACCCTATGTTTTGAAAAAACACACAGGAACCACCAGAAATAAGGATCCATAATTTTACAATCCCTGACAGGCAGCGCGTAAGAGGGCAGAAAGAACAAAGTTGAGGAGAAGGTTTGGCTGAAGATATTTTTAAAATTGAACCATGAGAATATATAGAATCACAGACTAGTTTGGGTTGGAAGGCACCTTAAAGATCATTTAATTCCAGCCCCCCTGCCATAGGCAGGGAATGTATATGGCTCCTGCTACTTCTCCTGCTTCCAAAAGCTGAGACCACAAACCACAGCACTACTTTTTCTCTCCCTTCAGAAGCTCAAAGTCCATGCAGAAGTTATTACAGTCTCTTGAAATTAAATATATATGAAACTGCACCTCCACAAAACAGAAAAATGGTACCTCATTGCTAACCCCCAATGTCATATACTTAGTACCCAAGATAGAGATGACTATTTTGGGGAAACAACCCCACTGCCATTTATCGAAGTTTCTGCTGCAGCTCACTTCCACGTAGATAAAAGTCTGAGTGCAAAGTCTTACTGTATAAATGCCTGGAAAATAAATCTGTCTTGCCAAAGTGAGTTTTGCCTCCCAGTTGTCATTCTGAGAGTGCTGCGGGAGCCTTTAACATTTGAGTTTCACAAATTCCTCTTAGCCTCAATAAACATTTAATTTTAACATGAGTATCTTAAAATCACAGTATTTGATCACTTGGAATGGCAGAAGAACTTCTCACAGAGTACTCTGTGGACTCTCCACAACCTCCCTTTCAGAATGAAACTTCAGCTTGGGGTATCTGTGTCTCTCCATATGTATTCAATGTTTTGCTTTGGCTAATTTAGTTGTTCATTATCATTATAGCATTCTGGTGGAAAGAAATTACAAGGGTGAAAGTAAGGAGAATGACACTGTTATAACACTCCACATCTGCTAGAAAAGGCACTTCTACAGACCTTTCAGGATCTTATCATAGAATCAGAGAGCAGTTTGGGCTGGAAGGGACCTCAAAGCTCACCTAGTTCCAATTTCCTGCCATGGGCAGGGACAACTTCCACTAGACCAGGTTGCCCAAAGCCCTGTCCAACCTGGCCTTGAACACTGCCAGGGATGGGGCAGCCACAGCTTCTCTGGGCAACCTGCGCCAGCACCTCACCACTCTCACAGGGAAGAACTTCTTCCTAATATCTCATCTAAATCTCCCCTCTGCCAGTTTAAAGCCATTCCCCCTTGTCCTGTCCCTATAGGCCCTTCTGAAAACAGTCAGATTCACTGCAGAGCTACAGAAGGAAGAGAGCTCATAGTTACTATGTGGAGAACCCGGATGCTTCTGCCTGCCAGAACTGCACTCTTCGCTCATGGTGTGTAAAAAAACCGGAGCTTTTCTCTGACCCAGTGAGTGGCACATATTATAAGCAGTTTTTAGACACTAAGAAAGCTGCTGCAATCACTCATTTATTTAAGGAATGCAAGCTCCATGTGACTAACAGCTCCCAGTACTGCTGCTGGACAAGACTAAACTATGTCATTCTCCTATGACCCAACTGACCACGATGAGATGGCACTGCACCTCCCTGGTGAAGAGGGGTAAGGACAGATGGAAACCAACCCAGCCTGGTATGCCAGGCACTGCGATAACCCCAGCTGAACACATAGGGTCTTACCTGCTACAGAGTATGGCTTAAGGCTATGCCTGAGCCTTCTGCAAGGATGACAAGACAGGTCACAGGGATGCTGCAGAGAACCCTGTGTGCCAGCAGAGGTACAGACTCATGGAGGGCCTCACCCCCTGATGTTATTAAACAAGGCTGAAAATCAGAGACAGTAATCTAAACAGACCAAAAGAATTAATTTTCTACTCAAGTTACTGGGTTGACATAAAAGAACAGCATTTATAACAAGCGCTCCGTGCATCTATTAGAAACATATGGGGTTTTTGAGCCTGAGGACATGGGAGGAGGCAGCCACTGTGACTACAAAAATGTCAGTTTCCTGTTTAAATTTGGGACTGTATTTAGACTTGAAGGTTTATCATCCAAGAGGTTTCTCTGGATAAAGGGAAGGTTTGTTTGTTTGTTTGTATTAGGGATAAGGCAGTTAGCTTCCGGATTGGGATCACAGTGTTTGTATTTGTCAACAGATTTACTCAAACATTGCCCATGAGGAATTTGTTTCAGTACATCCAATACCAATCCCTTTGGTTTTTTGGGTTTTTTTTTGTTTTGTTTTATTTTTTAAGAATTGGTCATATCCATATAAAAAATATTTTAAATTTTGGGAATACCAGGACTAAGCAGCTGCTACATAGTAAACTATTAGATACTTAGTTCCTCTCAAAAAGGAAGCTGAAGCATATTTGATCAGAAATAGGAGATTTCCCATGACCTTCCATTCTCTGCCTGTATCTTAAAGCCAATGTGTGAGCTCCAACTGTATATTCAACACAAGAGACTTTTACCTACCACTTGACTGTGAACAGCTGGCACAGCCTACTCAGTTGGTTCCCTAAGGAACTGTCAAAAGCAGCTGCAACATGGAGAAAAAAACCATACTTGCAAAAAGCTAGGCTGAAAACTTTCACCCACTTGTTTGAAGAGATATCAGGGTGAGAAGTTGACAAGTGACATGCCTTTGGCTTGTCTAATACTCACCTCTCCAAAGCAGAAGGAATTTAACTTATTGAAATGAATTTCATCTCACTCTTTGCTGGGGTCTCTAGCAGAGAAGCTTGAGTCCATTCACTTTAAAACCAAGGCTGAAAAGGACAGTGGTTCTCAAGCTGGCTCACCAACGAATTAGTTGCTTCAGAAATCAAAGACAGGCAAAGACCTGGATGTTATCAGAATAAACTGAGCCTCATCTGCTGACGTAAACTTGCCATAAGTTAATACAGGATACAGATGCATAAGACTTCTTCACTCTACCTATGCCTCTCCTCCAAAGCTTGTTTCAGCATGGAGAAACTGAATGACAAAACATGTCAAGTTTAATTTGAAGAAAACCAAAATTACCTCACCTGTTCCAGCATTCATCTATAGCATAAGGTATTCCACTCCACTTTGGAGAGTGGACTGATCTGACATGTTTAAGAACTTAGTCTGTTGCTCCAGGTTGGACAGGTATTGGAGCAACTTGGTCTAGTCAAAGGTGTCCCAGCCTGTGCCAGGGGGTTGGAACTAGATGAGTTTTAAGGTCACTTCTAACCCAAACCATTCTGTGATTCTACGAATAATCTGTAGCAGCAGATTATCTTTCATCTCAGCCCATCTTCCCCCTCGCAAAACTCATTGTCAAGCTCTTCTCTTTTGAGAGCCATTTGATATATGTTTTCAACTTCTTTCACACAACAACTGAGCAAACTGGGATATTCACCAATAAAAGCATTTAACTTCACATTGACAAAACTGTCCTGTGCCAGGTGCCCTACTACAATCACAAGTTCAAACTTTCAAAAGCCAGGAAATACATAATAGAGGCAAAAACTGATGCAACCTTTACTTTGTTCTTAAAAATGGTAAGTAACAGCTAGCATTGACTTCCATACCTTGTAGCACCATCAACAGGTTACTGATAACTATGAAAATGAAGAAAAAAAAAAAGCAGCCAGCTATCTTGTAGGTCCCAACCATCTCAGAGGTAGAAGACAACAAAAAACATGTATGAGAAGCTCTTGACTACACAAGGGTGGCATCAAGTGCCCTCATTCTGTGGAACAAATGGGATTCGTCCTCCCTGTGAACCGTTTCCAGTTCCATAGCAGGAACAACCAACTGACAAAGCAGAACTGTCGTGAGGGTGTTACTCACACCAAAAGGAGATCCTGTTAATGCACAAGTACCATACAAAGTCTCCAGACCCACATTTCACAATGCCATGAATGCAAAGCGTTGAAGACAAGGAGGATATGATGTTGCTTTTGCTGCCTGTATGGCCATGCCAGAAGCATGTTGATAAAACAAGAACAAAGGCAAATGCTTGTACCAAGACCCATTTTGACATTTGGTCTGCTACTGAACCCTCAAAGGCAGATTCACAAGATAAAAACATTAAAATAGTAAGAAAAAACATAGGGAACAAAGAGCAGAGGCTGAAGGAGCAGCAGTGACACTTCACAGAGATACCTTGAATCTCCCCATTTCCTGGCATCAGTCAGTTTGCATTTATGTAGCACTTCACAGGCCTTAAATTAGTAAGGCATCAACAAGCTGGAAAACACTAATCTTCCTCCACTGCAGGGGCACATGATGCTGAAATGCCCAATCCAAGGTCTTGCAGCAAGTCAGTACAAGTACTACCTACTTAATTTTGTCCTCTGGGGATCTACTTTATGCTGGAAGATTTCCCAACTCAACTCCGCCAGAAATACCCACCCAGAGGGCAGAGGAACATCTCATACTGAGGGAAAGAGTGCTGGTGCTCTCTGGACAGCATAAGAATGACACTGAGCAAATGACCTTCCCAGCTCTAGCACAGGCTGAGGGGTATGACTTCTTCCACACTCCTACCCCTCCCAACTTTTAGACCTGGCCCAAGTCCCAAATCTAACTGCCTCCAGGCAGTTCACCTAACTGAAACATGTCTCAATTTAATAATTGCCAACATGAAGGGCAATGATGCTTCCTACCTACAAGAGCTCTTCAACTTTCTAGAAGTGGGTGGTGCAAAGTTTAAACCTTCCTGAAAAGGGAAGTACTTATGTTTCACTGCTTCACAGGATGTTCTTGAAAAGTCACTGCAAAATACAGTATCTCTCTAGGGGAGCAAAGGCCCCAGGCTGGGCGTTATTCAACTTCTCCTGGGCCACCAGAATGCAACCAGCCCTTAAGAAAAACAAATAAACAAATAGGAACAACCCAAATCTGGGAGTTTTGTAATTACTAGTCTAGAAGAATCTTCAGAATGTTCTGGTTCTGACCTCTGTCACTTCCCAGATTCCCTGTGGAACCTGGCATTAATTGCTCATTCTTCTTGTGCCCATTTCCAAGTGGGCATTTCCAAATAATAGAAGCATAGAATCACAGAGTGGTTTCTGTTTGAAGGGACCTTAAAGACCATCTAGTTCCAATCCCCTGCCACAGGCAGGGACACCTTCCACTAGACCAGGTTGCTCCAAGCCCTGTCCAGCCTGGCCTTGAACACTGCCAGGGATGGGGCAGCCACAGCTTCTCTGGGCAACCTGTGCCAGCACCTCAGCACCCTCACAGAGAAGAACTTCTTCCTAATATCTCAATCTCCCCTCTGTCAGTTTAAAGCTGTTCCCCCACTAAAGTAGTATCACACCTTAGACTGGGCCGTGCTATTTTAGAGTAGGAGTTCATCAGGACAAAGTACATCTCTTACATCACTTTGCACTAGCAAAAATGGTACCTCTGGGACATGGCAGAGTCTTCTGGAATAACTTCCAATCTAAGCATAAATTTACAGGTGCAAGTAATTTACAGCTGCAGTGATTTCTACACAAGCTGTCACAGGTAGTGACAAGTTGGGTGTTGAAAATTTGCTGAAGTTGACATTATTTTGGTGGGAGCTGTGCAAACAAACCCAAGCAATTCTCTTTGTAATGCTCATGACAAATATTTCACACTTTAACGAAGACATGCATTTCTGTGCTTTCAGTCCAGGTCCTGCTTCATGTTGCTACATGCAGGTAGCACTGACTCTACAATCAGCTTCTGACTGCAGCTTCTCTTTTAAGCATTTTTATTAATTTGACTTAATAATACACCACCGATTCTGTTCTGACAACTGACTGGGGCAGTTGTATTTTCAATTATGAATCTGCGCCAGTAAATCTAGTGTTCAGAAACAGTTACAATGAGCACAGTGAACATGTGGATTTTCCTACACTACTATATGATGACACAATTTCATAGAATCATAGAATGGTTAGGGTTGGAAAGGACTTCAAGATCATCTAGTTCCAAGCCCCTGCCATGGGCAGGGACACCTCACCCTAGACTCTGTCACCCAAAGCTCTGTCCAACCCGGCCTTGGACACTGCCAGGGATGGAGCATTTACCACTTTTCTGGGCAACCTGTTCCAGTGCCTCACCACCCTCACTGTAAAGAACTTCTTCCTTATATCTAACTATATCTAACTATCCTTATATCTAATCTAACTTCCTCTGTTTAAGTTTGAACCCACTACCCCTTGTCCTATCACTACAGTCCCTGGTGAAGAGCCCCTCTCCAGCATCCTTATAGGGCCTCTTCAGATACTGGAAGGCCGCTGTGAGGTCTCCACGCAGCCTTCTCTTCTCCAGGCTGACCACAACTCTCTGGTGAGGCCATCCAGCCAAATCTTTATGCAGCAGCTGGTCCATCCATCAGATCCATGTCTCTCCAATTTAGAGACAAGGATGTCGTGCAGGACAGTGTCAGACACTTTGCACAAGTGTCCACATAGATGACATCAGCTGCTTTGCCCCTATCCATCAGTTCTGTACCCCATCATAGAAGGCCACCAAATTAATCTGGCAGGATTTCCCCTTAGTGAAGCTGTGTTGGTCACCAAGCACCTCATTGTTTTTCATGTGCCTTAGCATGCTTTCCAGGAGAATATGCTCCAAAAATTTGCCAGGCACAGAGGTGAGAGCTGACTGGTCTGTAGTTCCCTGGGTCTTCCATCTTCCCCTTCTTGAAAATGGGGGTTATATTTCCCTTTTTCCAGTCATCAGGAACTTCACCTGACTGCCATGATTTTTCAAATATGACGGACAGTGGCTTAGCAGCTTCATTCGCCAGCTCCTTCAGGACCCACGGATGGATTTCATCAGGTCCCATGGACTTGTGTACATTCAGGTTCTGAAGATGATCTCAAACCTGATCCTCTCCTACAGTGGGCCTAAGGTCTTCATTCTCACAGTCCCTGCAGCTGCCTTTCAAGATTTGAGTGGCTTGGTCAGAGACCCGCTGGTGAAGACTGGGGCAAAGAAGTCATTAAGAACCTCAGCCTTCTCCAAATCCAGGGTAACCAGGCCACCCATTTCCTTCCAGAGAGGGCCCACATTATCCCTAGACTTCCTTTTGGTGGCAACATACCTATAGAAGCCTTTCCTGTTACCCTTGACATCCCTGATCAGACTCAATTCTATCTGGGCCTTAGCTTTCCTAACCTGGTCCCTAGCTTCCCGGACAACGTTCCTGTATTCTTCCCAGGCTGCGTGTCCTTGCTTCCACCTTTTATAAGCTTCTTTTTTCCTTCTAAGTTTCATCAGCAGCTCCTTGTCCATCCATGGAGGTCTCCTGGCCCTCCTGCTGCACTTCCTTCTAGTCAAGACGCAACACTCCTGAGCACGTAGCAGGTGATCCTTGAATATCAACCAGCAGCCTTGGGCCCCCCTGCCCTCTAGGACTATATCCCATGGAACCTTACTAAGCAGGTTCCTGAAGAGGCCAAAGTCTGCTTTCTTGAAGTCCAGGGCAGTGAGCTTGCTGCATGCTCTTCTCACTGTCCTGAGGATCTCGAACTCGACCATCTCATGATGGCTACAGCCAAGGCTGCCCTGGAGCATCACATTCCAACCAGCCCCTCCCTGTTGGTGAGCACGAGGTCCAGCATGGCACCTCTCCTTGTCGGCTCTTCTATCACTTGCAAGAGGAAGTTGTCTTCCACACAATCGAGGAGCCTCCTGGATTGCTTGTGCTGGGCCGTACCGTCCCCCCAACAGATATCGGGATGGTTGAAGTCCCCCATGAGGACAAGGGCTTGTGAGTGCAAGGCTACTCCTATCTGTCTATAGAGAGCTTCATCCACAGAGCTTATCAGTGGAAAGCAGAGAACTATTTTTGCCAAAAAGAATCATAACTGCTTTGCCTTCCAAAGAAAAAAACACCCCCACCCCCCCCTAAAATCACTAACTCATTAAATGGTTCATAGACTTCAATCTCAAAACCATTTAAGAAAATAGGGTCCGCTTAAATTCACACACATTTCTCCATACTGAGCTCCCTCTAGGTGCACTGAAGATGACTAATCATCATGCCACAAGCAAAGTGGATGACACCAATATTGCCATGAGCACGCATACCTCCTACTTCTATACAATGGTAAGAGTGAGAGGATGATATATCAGGCTGGACAGCAAGTTCTAGAGAACATTCTAGACAATATTGCTTCTTTATGGCTCTGCACACACACACACAACGCACACCAAGTACCTATTAAGAAAGGATTTTCTGCATTGCCTCAGACAACTGGTTCAGTGTCACGCCTTCAGATGCGGTCACGGTGGATAGGTTTTCTCAGTTTTACACGAGACACACAAATCTTCTGACTCTTACAGGCATGTAGCTGGAGATCTAAGCCATGAGAGTTAACAATAATGCTACCTCATAAAGTTAGACTGAATAAAAGCAAAGTAAAACCACCCAAATGAACATACAGAAGAATCCAGTAAAAGCAGCGTTAAAATAAAAGCAATGTTTTCATTTACACCTTGCATCACTGGAAAAGGCAATTACATAGCTATTACTGTTCACAGATAACATAGAATTTGGATGAGACTTAAACATCCACTGCTTCTTCTGGGTTATGAGAATCTCACATGACAAGAGCAGAGGGGAACCTGTGGAGATAAACTAGAATATTGACTCTCGACGCTCTTTCAGCAGTTTGGTAAAACCCTCCTTATTGCTATCTAAGTAGGGGGAGGGAGGCCTCAAATCAAACATTTCTTTCACCATAGACACTGGTGAAATTGATGCACTGAATTTATTATTTCTTCCTGATTATATGATAAATTGAAGATCCATTCTGAGATGTTTCAAGACACAAGGGGTTTGAGTGGGGACTCTCCTTATATAGAGCTATGCTAACTGCGTGGGGCTAAATCAGAAGGACCAACTAAAATTAAATAGACTAACTGAATAAATAGAATAACTAAATAGAAGACTAACTGCCTGCGGCTAAAACAGGAATGGAAGATGACAACAGGGTAGCTGGGTTTTCAATCTTTTTTAACCAGCCTGATGAGAGAAACCCCAGGGGAAGGAAACCAAAACCAGTTCTGCTCTCCTAGAGATAGATCTCACCTGCTCTCTCTCCAAGGACACAGCTTTCACGACCAGTGGTTTCTAAATCAGAGGGGCTCTCCTGTGCTTTACCTGCTAAGTGAGAGCAATGGGGTGTTCAGGTATTCTCTAAAATGGGGTGTTCGGACATTCTCAGTCTAAAATGTTAATAATACATATGGCAGAAAGGAGGCAAGTTTTATGCTAGAAGCAACTATCGAAGTTCTAATGATATCCTTTGTGGAAGGTTTCTTCCTGCCTTAAATTTGCCAAAAATGTTTGATATTTTAACAAGGAATAAAACCAGGCCTATAGCTAGAAGAAAGCTGCACTCTGTGCTTGCCACCCATTATACAAATCATAATGTTTTACTTTTCAACAGGATATATATGTATATAATTATTAAATATACATATTATATATAAACACTAAAGATCTTACTGATAAGTTAAAAAAGCACATGATCCAAAATTTCATATAGTCATGAACTAGTGGGCAACATAAATAAAAATAAGCCAAAGCAATATTTGATCTAAGAAAAACTGCAAGTGGGTTTGTTGTTGTTGTGGGGTTGTTTTTTTTAGCTAGAAAGTAACTAAGTCAAGTGAAGAACTAAAAGGCCGAACTAAAAGGCCAGATGAGTAACTGGCAATACACAATCTGATCAATCTCCTGTCCTTCTAAACTATGAGCTCTGCTCAATGAGATTTAGAAAGGTAAAACATCCCATGAAGCAAAGGCACTTTGAGAGGCATGAAAAATTACTGTAAAAATACAAGCTAAAATGGAAAATTTTATAACTGTCAGTGGACAGTAGGTGACATTTACAAAGTGGCTTGAAATGTTGGACAAAAGTCACTGGAGACAAGGCAAGATGAAAAAGCCCAATGTGTTCATACAGTGGCTCACAAGAAGATCCTGCGGGAAACGGAAAAGGCAACAGAAATACCTATGCAAGCTGCAAACACCGAAGGACAGCAGTGCCCCATCATAGGTGAAGTCAGTCACACAATAAAGGTGACAAGGAAAACATATGGCACCCCAGACAGAAACCAGCACACATACAAAATGTAAAATGACAAGGCTAATCAAGATCTCCCAATAGTCAGGATCAAGGGAAGGAAATGACCAACTTGAAGACATTTCTCTGAGAGTTTTTTATTCATGTGTCCATCCAGCTATGAAAAATCCTACAAAGAGTGACATTGACCATCAGCTTTAAGCCAAGAAAATTAAAATTTAGAAAACTACAAAGATATTAAATATTATAGAATCTCTTCTCTCCTTAACCTGCTTAACCTCTTAAAACTGCTTTCCTGGGCTTGCTGAAGAGCACATGTCTTTTTTTGCTTTTACCCCCCTTTTATAAGAAAAATGAACAGCAACCTCATATTACTCCCTCTATTTCCTGTTCGTTCACTGTTGCTTTCATTTTTACATTAGCACTAATGTGAAAAGCAGTGCAAACCATGCACAGGCTAAGCTTTAAAAACTTAAGGTGGGTATTTGTCAACCTTTTAATTCCTCCGTTAAACAAACAAACAAAAACCCCACAACCCACACAACTAGGAATCCATCAGTAATGGAAAGAGCAATGCAAGGAATCTACAGACCCATTCTTTAAAAACTAAGAACAGGGAAAAGAAGACTCTATGAAGAAGGCTGCCCTTGCTAGTTTTTTGAAAGCAGAAAAAAAAAAAAAAGTGGAACAAAAGGTCTGAGGAGAAAATTAAAAGCAGCTTTCAAAATAACACCATACAAAACACCACTGTGTTAGGAGGGAAAAAGAGGGGGGACAGAGAGGGAGAAAAGAAAAACAGGGGGAAATAAAAGATAAAAAAAAAAAGGAAAAATAAAAAAGAAAAAAAGGAGAAAAAGGCCAATCCAACAGCTCAAGTGCTTTAACATTGCCAACTCACAAACCCATCAAACTTTTCCCCCCATCTACTAGGCTTTATTTAATACTACAGTCCTTCTGAAAAGGGGAAGCAGAAGAAAAATTATGGCACTAAATTTGCATAACTGTGCAACACAGGGGATTTATGAGCATTTTTTTTAACAGCCAAATCAGCCAAACAAATTGTCTGCACAACTGCAACAGTAAGCTATTGGAGTTCTTACCATCGGCAACATCACAAGTGAGCTGGGAGAATCAAATCCTTTATTATAAAAATCAATCACAAATCCCATTCTGTTCTTCGATCCCTAAAAAAGAAACCCACCCCAAAACCCAAGTGCTGCAAATCTAGCCTTCTCAGTGAAGAATGAATACCAGATAAAAAGAGAGCCGACAGCTGGCCCAGAGCCAAAAAGAAAGCTTTCAGGCACAAAAATTGCTGAGAACAATGTTTGTTCTGCGCTCAAATTTTTATACATGCAATTCTGTACAGACAAGACGGGCACATCTAGTGACATGGCTAAGAATATACACTTATGATGGAGGATACTGCCTTTAAAAGGAGAAATAAATTAGAGATTAACGCCTTTTTATGAAAGCTGCAAGGAGAAAAAATTCCTGGAGCAATTCAATTCAGCACAAGGAACAAGGTTTCTTTCAAAAAGTCACCCTTTAACTGGGAAGGGCGCTTCTTTGCAGGGAGTCTGAACTGAGAAATACGCAGCTCCTTGCTTTCTATTTATAGTCATTCAGGCAGTGAATAGTCTCATTCCAAATGCCACAAGGCATGCTCACAGCCTTTTATTCCAGAGACCTGATTTGTGTTTCATATGAAAAAGTCCAGCCCGATGGAAAAGGAAAAAAAAAAAAAAAAGAGGGGGAGGAAAAGAGAGAAACGGCAACGCAACATGCAACAGAAACACTTTTTTTCCCCAGCATCTCCTTTATGAAGCTGGTGCTGGAGAGTGTGGAAAAGAGAGATTTTTTAGAAACTTCCCTATGGGAAGGAAGAGAAGTGTGAGCTTTGGAAATGCATGCACTTTTACTCATTAACACTGAATAGCAGTTGCCCTGCAATTTAAGCAAGTCTGGGGGAAGGAGGAAAAGGAGCGAGGGGTGAAAGCATTTCAATTACTTGGCTTTGAAGGACCCTTCTGAATGAGAAAGAGACAGAAAACACTTGTCAAATGCAAGTTCAAGTGAAAGCCACTTCTGCCAATGAAGTGTGCAGATGGCTGTGGGGGTTCCGCTGAACCCTAACTGGGCCTCTATTATGTCTTTATTGCTCACAAAAAGGCAAGGGTCACCTTCAGTTTAGAATAAGTTAGCATCCTTTCCCACAGAATGACTCTGGTCAATCAAGCCAAGCAAAGGAAGTCTTCCTTTGAGTGACTGCTATCCCATCAGAGCACTGAAGAATTTTTAGAAAGGCTAAATAGACACAAAAACCTTTGGTCTCATCTACACTACTGACATTTATCAGAAAAAATTCCCACCATTGCAGGCAATCTTGGGAGAACTAGGGTAGGCCGGTGGTGGCTGTCATGTATTTCTCTTAGATTTCTTTCTCATTAGGGATGGACGATATGAGTAAAAATGGTAGTGACAGCTTTCAAAATTTCACTAATAAGACATGGCATGAAAAGGAAGTTCTACACGCCTGTTTTTTAGCGTGCATTCTTCCAAAAGATAGGAACCCCACCAGGCCAGCCCATTACATCAGGTCTCCTGTTTCTAACTGCATCCAGGTCTGCATGTTTCACAACTGAAAGCTGCAGAAATTTCTGCCGATAGCATGTGTGGTACCACCACCTGCCCTCCCAGCACCGCTCAAGGCAATCCAGCTGGTGCTTTCCAACATTATCTCCTGTGGCGCTGGGAAATACCATCACCAATGCAGAACCTTTAAAAAACCCAACAAAGCTGAAATAGAAGAAAGCTAGAATTTGTGTTTGTGGCACAAAATTCCGTATTTTTAATCTGAAAAGCTCGCACCCAAGGTCGCTAGACACCAAGAAGTGTGCAGTGTCCTTCCCAGCGGGTTCAAAGGATTACATACGAGAAGGAGAGTTCCAGACACTGAAACGTCAAGTATCTCTAATACTTTCCTTCCAAAACAGCAGTAGGAAAACAAAAGCAGGGGAAGGACTTTTTCCCAGTGAAAAATTAGTTCCCAAACTAAGAAAAGTATGATGACAAACCAAACTACCTGATAGGGTACACTGTACATTATTGACACAACTATCCACAAAGTATCAGAGTCAACACTGCTGTAAGACAATATTCATAGGATCACAATTCCTGGGCAGCACAAGTCACCATCCTTCTAGGTCAGAGGTAAGCTGTATGGTAAAGCTCAGTATTATTCTTGGAAGAGAACAGGAGAAAGTAGGAAAACAAAAGCAAAAAGGGGAATAGTCTGTAAAGAAAATTCTTCATAGCTACTGGCAAACAATACAGCAAGTAACTTCAAGATTACGAAGCTAAAAACTCTCTTGACTACCCTACCTGCTAGTCTGACAAAGGAATTCAAAGTTACTTCAATTTCCACAGAAGCCACCTTTTTCTCAGCAATTGGAAAAAGACGTACTAACTCTGTGCCAGAAAAGACATCAGATTCTCATAAAAGGGGGGCTCATTTCCACACTTTATAGGTACAGAAGCCTTCATAATATTAAATACAAAACCCCTCTTTTAAATACAGGAAGTTGATCCCAGCAAGGGAAGTAAAGCAGAATTCCCTCCCTAGCAAGCGGAAAAAGGGTGATTTGATATCAGATAGCCTAAAATAATTCTTCAGGGAGAAAGGAGAGCCTCAAACATGTGAAATTCAAATAATTCTTCAACTTTATAGTTTAATACATCCTCAGGATTTCCTCTTGATAAATATAGCGAGAGCTGCACATACAGAGTAATTCCTGAGCACTCCACAAAGACCAAATTTAGAGGCTGTCTGTCAGTTGCTTGTTTTTTAAGTCATCGCTTTAAAAAAAAGTAGTATAAAACAATATAGTCCCTGGAAAATCAGCAAGATTTAGGAATATTTATGACTATACAGCAACCAAATCGAATGGTTGTACATGAAAATAAGTTCATACTGGTACAGATTCCACTGTGGAAAGACTCAAAGGAGTATTTAAACTAGCAGCTGCCAGTATTTGTGGATTTTTCACTCTGAAGCTAATGGATATAGTATCAAGCTGGCATATAAAAGTTTGGGAGAATCCCTGATCAAGAGCATCCTATGGAGGATCATTCAATCAAATCATTATTTGAGAGTTTTCTACTAGTATATTAAGTGGCATGACTAACACAGGCCGCATCATCTCCTGTATCGTCTGCTTGGGACAAAAGCCCATGCTGTGACTGCTTCCATACAATGGCATTTTGCTGCAAGGCTGGTCTTGCTCTACTTCTTCACAGATGAATATTTCTGGTTATTTATGATGCTGAAGGCAAGGTCAGCTAATATGAACCTTGCATTGGGAATAGAGAGTATTAAACTTTTTGATGTTTTTGAGTTCCCGGAAATTGGGTAAAAGGGGGAGGAGGGGAGGTTTATCCAGTATCTCAGCACAACCTTCAGGAAAAAAATCTCTTTACTACTGAAAAGATTTGCCTTTATTGTGGAAAATCCATTTATGCTCAACAGTACCCCAGATAGCAGTCTTCGCTTCAGATGTGCAGCTGCCTTTTCCATATGCATGGCCTAGACCATGAAGAAAAGAACCAGAGTCAAGACTGCTGAAGAATGGAAAATTACATCTATCTCCAAGAGTACTACTGAACACAGGATGGAATTGGCCAAAGTTTGCACATGTCCCTTATACCAAACACTTTCCTCTTCAACATTGTCATAACTTTCTCTTGCTCGTGGCTCAGATACAAGTTCACCTGCTAGCTAACTCAGAACACTGAAAATGGACAGGAGGGAATTCACCTTGATAAGTTTACCTTCTTCCATTCGGTCAATGAGCCTCTCTGCTCTGCGAACAGTTCCTTACTACATAGCTTAGAGCAGAAAGGTGCAACACATGTTCTGATCAGCTAAAGCATCTCATTTTGTGAACGTGGATCTTATTTTCTTCAGCAGCTCCCACACTTGATTACAGTCCTCTTAAAAGTAAATAAAGTTCATGTGGTGCAAGGTATAAAATGACATATTGAAATTCCTGGTAAAGTGGTAAGCATAATGCAGACAATCTGATCTTGTAATTAGAAGAATGAAGGCTCTATGAAGACTAGAAGGCTCTGTGCTCCTAACCAGGACGCGGACATTGTGTATTAGCAGCTGGCTATATTTCTGTGTTCCAGAAAGAGGCAGTCTCACACTGGCAAATCCTGAAACAGAGTTCAGGGTTTAGAAACACATAACACAGCCAGAAGAGCGTAAGTGTGAAATTGCTCAGTGGTCTGGCCTGCTGAACATTACAGATCATGTCATCTCAGCAGCCTCCGTTCCCCACTACAGGCTGGTGTGTACAAGGCTGGACCAACTGCAATAGAATTATAGAATCACAGAACGGTTGAGGCTGGATGGGACCATCAGAGGTCATCTAGTTCAACCTCCCTGCTCAAGCAAGGTCACCTAGAGCACATTACTCAGGATTGTGTCCAGGCAGCTCATGAATATCTCCCTGGGCAACCTACTCCAATGATAAGTCACCCTCACAGTAAAGAAGTTTTCCCTTGCTGAAGTCCAGGTAGACAACATCCATGTGTACCATGCTCTCCCCTCACCTATCCGGCCAGTTGTCCCATCATAGAAGGCAATCAGGCTGATTTCCCTTTGGGTGAATCTATGCTGACTACTCCTGATCACCTTCTTGCTTTCTACATGCTTAGAGATGGCCTCCAAGATGAGCCATTCCATCATTTCTATGGTAGCAAACTAGTTAAGAAAGATCATTCCAAACACTCCAGAGCAGAAAACTCTCCAATTCTTTCAGCAGAGAAGTTGACATCCCTGCCAGTCTGAACTGAGGTGTTTATTCTTGACTCCAACTCTGGTGATGTGTCTGATGGTGTAAGCAGAACATAGCCAACAGGCAGATGAGACAGTGGGGATTACTGAAGGGGAGAGAATAAAAGACCGTCTTCCCCTATCTGCCAGATTTCCTTCTTCTTCCTAATGGTGCACACCCCCTTTTCACTGAAGAAGCCCTGTCAGGCTTTATAAAATTTTGTAGAATTAGTGAGAATCTGTTTTATTCTTTATGCAACTCTCCACAGACATTTATAATTGTCATCGTTAAAGCACTGAAGTCAAAGATACAGCAATCTTCCCTCCCAGAAAGCCTGTGTTCCATCCCAGCAATATCCCTCTGGGAAAAGCAATCATAACTAATCTGTCATCAGTCTTAACAAAGTCCAAGAAATGCCAGAACCCTGCAACAACATTTTAAGATAGTCCTTCCTCCAAATGACTCTTCCTGCCCATTACACAATGACTATCTGGCTGCTGGTAAAAATTTGTTCCCAAGGTCACCAGTACAGCTTACTGCCCCCTCAGGTTGGAACTAGATGATTTTTAAGGTCCCTTCCAACCCAAACCATTCTTTGAGTCTATCATAGGTAATTATATGACAGGTCTTTGGACACTGCTACGAATATAGCTCTCATGTTCATGTTTGCCGAGCAACTCCCTTCAAGTAAAACAAAAATCCCTACCCACCTACAATAGCATTCGTGCTTGCTGGTTCTTCAAGCGAAACACATAGCAATCCAGAGGCCTAACAGCTATTTAAAACTAATAAAAGCATGGTGGTATATAATGCTCACAAACCACATACACAACCTCCAAAAAAATAACATACCAAATGTCCACAAACATATGCACATGTCACTCCCCCAACAACATAGCTTAATCCCAGGCAAGAAAATAGTACATTGCAAAAAGAAAAACTAGAACTGGCACTAATGGCTGTGTTCAAAGAAGCAACCCTGGTTGCAGAATATGCTGCTGAACAGAGCTACATGAACAGCAGAGATGTATATATGGTTTGCTAGCCCAATTCTGACATATGTTATCCACAGAATTCTAGAATCATTTAGGTTAGAAAAGACATCAAGTCCAACCATTAACAAAGCACTACCAAGTCCACCACTAAATCACGTCCCTAAGTGCCACGTCTACATTTCTTTTAAATACCTCCAGGGATGGTGACTTTACCACTGCCCCAGACAGCCTGCTCCAATGCTCGACAACCCTTTTGGTGAAGAAATTGGTCCTAATACCCAATCTAAACCTCCCCTGGCACAACTTGAGGCCATTTCCTCTTGTTCTATCACATACTACTTAAGAGAAGAGACCAACCCCTACCTTACTACAACCCCCTTTAGGTAGTTGTAGAGAGCGATAAGGTCGCATCTTAGCCTCCTTTTCTTTAGAACAATCCCAGTTCAACATTAACATATATTTATGTCATTATATCATGATACATATCACTTTAGACATGCAGCACTTGCATCTAGAAAGGATATCATTTACAAATGTATTAGAAGCAAAAAGTATAGGATATAGCATATAAATGCTTCACCTAGGGACTGTAGTATAAGCTTCAATTAATAACTTATTTCTAGCAATTACATTAGCTGATAGTTCTCTGCCACAATTCTAAATTGAACCAAATGTCACCAAGAAGTTTCAAAAAAATCACTGAAATTAAGGCTCCCTTACTATCATCAATTTAAGTGATTTTACTACTGCAGCTGACTACTACTGGTATCTGTTCTTTAGATCAAGGAGAGTCTGTATTTCTTATTTCTATATCCATTTCACTTTTTTGTTCTCATGTATTAATATAAATATACAGTGTCGGGATTATTTGCATAAATATAAACCAGGTCTTCTGAAATACACTTGTATTTACAGAAAAATGATGCTTTGAGTTTTTTGTATCTAATTAGAATGTAGTGATAATTTTGTATTAGTTTTTCTCTCCATGAGAGTCACCTGTTTCAATAAAGCACTGCAGAATATCTCCCAAGTATTTTAATACACTACATTGTCTTTTTAATCTTTTGGTGAAAAATGCCAAGGAATTGAAACACACGCACAAAAATGTATTAGTTATAAAAAAATGTCTCACGTATAAATTAAATATTACATTTTTTAGGTCAAATGACTGGAAAACAAAGTGTAATATGTAAAGTACACTCAGGCTTGTTTAGAAAAAGCAGTCTTATATTACTTTAGTTAATTTTTCTCCCCAGTACAACTGACTTCTGCAAAGCCTATTTAAGTAGCACATTGTTCCAAATGTCCTTTTACATTATTTTTGCAGAATGTAATCAACAACAAACTAATTCTAAAGATTGTTTACTTAAATTCCAAGGACAGCCCACATAACTGCATCTTGGAAATTTTTTTCAGTGAAATCCAGCGTTGTAATCTGGTGCTGACTTATACTTTAAACACCCTACAAACTTGCAAAGAATTACTGTACATAATTATGGGTCTTCTGTCCCTCAAATGAAGGACATTTGTCAATAAAAAGGAAGGGGGGAAGGACACGGGGAAGCTGCCAGAAGGGATAGTCTGCGTAACATTGATTCCAAGAAAACTGCACAAACTTAAGTAAAATCATACATAATAACAGGCACCTGAGAATTCAGTAATTGCTCATTATGCAATTATACCTTAGGCATTTTAAGCAAATGCTGAAGAAATAATACATGGGAAAACCTGGCTAACCACAAAATTGTTTTTAAGGAGAATTAGGAAACTCTACACGTGGGTGCCATTGGGTCTTTGCTTCTCTCTCTGCTGGAACCCTGTAATCCTTATTAATCCGCTGTTTGTTCCTGGAAAGTACCTTTTCTCTGTCAGTAAAATCCAGAGTTTCAGTTGGATTAACCCATGTCTCTTAGCCGTGGCCGAAGCTGTATGGACAGACACATGATTTTGACAGACATGACTCAAATTTTTATATGTATTTTTCCTTGCTGTACACTTTGCCAAACAAATTAAAATAATAATAAAAAACAAACCTGGGAACAATGTTACCACGGGTGCCAAATTTGCAGCAAAAGCCCCATAGGCTCCTGTCATGCAAAATTTTGACAAGCCTTGCCAAATGGTTCCTTCAGGATGCAGACTGCTTGTGAAGTGACTGGGCCCTTTGTGTTGCAGCTGAACGCTGCAGATGGGAAGGTTAGGAAAGGGGTTTTTGCCAGGGAAGCAAAACTGCTGTTTTCACCCTATGAAGTTTCACCTGCACAAATAAAACATAATCTCCTGGTAAAGGACAGTGCGTGGTACCCTCAACAACTCTGCAGTCTTCCTTTGTGATAGGAGCATACCCAAAAGTAATGTCAAAATGTGCTACTGAAATGAAACAAACCCACCCCCAAAACAAACAAAAAACCCCAAACCAGAGGCATTTACAGTAAATTTCAAACCCAAGGTCCAGCAAAAATAGGACAGATGTCTCCAGCTTATCAAATTTCCAAGCTGTACAAAGTTCAGACACTGTTTAAGAACTTTGTATATGAACAAGCCTTCCCTGGGAGAGAAAGACTCCCTGAAGATCTAAAATACTAGAAACCAGAGCAGAATGCCAAGCAGTGATACTCACAAATATGCACAAGCTATATTCACTCTTTGTTTTTTCTACATGGAAAGCAGCTGAAGTAATGCCTTGTGATGAAAGCAATTCTCACCTACAAGCAGTTTGTCAGAAAGCTACAGAAAAGGCTACATAGTTCACTTTTCACATTATCGGCCATCAGTCTCAACATTACTTCTTCTCCGACAGGCTTCAAGTCCAACCATGCTCTGCACAATAGCAGAGATAATGGTTTCAGTTTATTCTATTTCGCAATTTCTACACAGTGAGCTTGGATATCCTGAGGCAGGTGAAAGTAGATGGATAGCGGAAAACAGTGGAGATGGTAATTTTCTCCTTTACCTTATCCCTTCTGCAGATCTTTGGTCTCTGGAAAATAGACTCATAAAAATCACAGAATGGTTTGGGCTGGAACGGACCTTAAAGCTCACCTAGTTCCAACCCCCTGCCACGGGCCGGGACACCTTCCACTAGACCAGGCTGCTCCAAGCCCCGTCCAACCTGGCCTTGAGCACTGCCAGGGATGGGGCAGCCACAGCTTCTCTGGGCAACCTGTGCTAGGGCCTCACCACCCTCACAGTAAAATTTTCACAGTAAAAGGTTGCACTTCGACCACTTGGTTGAAGTCTTCCTCCTTTCAGAGCCGCTCAACATAAATCTGAATACAATTTTAGATGAAGAAAGAACTCTCTCCTTGCAGTGTAGCAACAGAGTAAACCACCAAAGACTTCATCAACTTTTCTTTTCTTTTTTTTGCCTAATGAGTTACAAAATAGAGTTACAGCTCACTATCTACTACCTCACATATGCCAATTTTACACAGGTGTTGACAGAGATTAAGTTTATCCAGTAACATGCTTCAAGGCAGTTTTAGGTGCTTACCAGGAAAAAGAAAATTCCTAATTTTAAACTAGATCCACTACAGTATAAAAAGTAAATGTGTATCCTCAACTTGCAGTCAGCTGGTTTCTGTTTCCAATGAGCCGTGGATGCAATAGGCATACATACACATACAGAACAAATCACTGAGACACCAGCTGCACTGGCAAGCCACTGTAATGGCATGCTTTTGGCAATAGAACACATGCATGAGAGAATGAGTTTATGCTGAACGACTTCAACAGCGAGTAAACCCCTTCATACACCATATAGTAAGGTTTCACGCGTACGAGGGCAGTGGAGTAGCTTACTGGGACAATCTAGGGTATCCACAGAACCTCTCAAACACAGAAACCTTGCAGGAAAGGACTGTCAGGTTACAATTATAGCAAGATGGGCAATAAAAGTGAAATACAATCCATCAGATCAATTTGCTTCTACTTTAAAATATTTTCTTAGTGCACTTTCTTTTCGTCTTGCAGCTTCACTGTAACTTACTGTAACAACTTCAGATTGAGGTTCAAAACCCAGTTTTTCCTTCTTAGAAATATAAGCATAACTGGCCAGTAACCGGATGCATTTTTAAAAACAACTATTTTAATTAGAAACTAAGCATTAAGACTGGTGGAGAACACAACAAGGTCCTAAGTAATTGTTTGAGACTTCTTCACAACATCTGGCTGTATTCATATTCTCTATTCGTATCCTCATCTGTCTCAAATTAAATGGACACACTCATGCAAGTAAGCCCACTACTATATACAGGTCTTCAGCAAAACCATCAATATGTCCACAACAAATGTATAAAATGGCTGTTCATCAGTAGTCTTAGATTACACAAAAGGCATGTGCCCTTTTGCATCACAATATTATCAAGCTCTATCAATGTGCTGAATTTCCTCAGTTGAATACTGTTGTTAACAATTCACTGTAACCTCAGAATCTCACAAACACACACTCATAAGCCCAAAAAACCCTTGCCTAAAACTTCCATTTTGACCCTTTCAGTTATTTATCACCTTCTGCTCTATTTGAAACTACTCTGGGACTCAGTTCTCTGCAGCAATATCTAAGCATCATTTCACTTCTGTGGCAGCACAATTATTCTTTCAGATTAAGATTTAATCATGGATACTAATGCAAAAAGAATGAGGAAAATGGCATCTCCTTTAGGAGAAAGTCTCTTGAAACACTGGGCTTCCCTGGTGCAACTGTCAATGTCCATGACTAGACCAATACAGATGCCTGCTTTGACCATATTTTACATTTAAAGCAGTGAATTTCCAGAGACGTTTCACTAACTTACTTCTGGAAGCACATCATAAAAAATGAGCAGATAATTTGTCCAAATTTGTCTCGTGTTTGAGCAACAGGTAGAAAGGATGAATTTGTTACGTTTTTAAGGAAATTCTTTCCAAAGAAAGGGTGGCATAATGGTATCACAATGTCTTCTATCAGACACTCTTTCAACAGTTAAGAAATAATATTGTCATAAATGTTTATAAACATTGTGAAGCGGATTTCCTCTCCTCAAATTCAGAGGTAGAACATCTACCTTGTTTTCAGAGCAGATGGTACATTAAAAATTACTTCTTGTCCATTCATCTGGACACCAGACAAGCATTAAGGTCCTGAAACTTGGCTCTCTAGAGCCCACACATCCACCCTCTCCTGTACACAAACCTTGCATCAAGTCTTTCACATGCAGCAATTTTAGATACTAGTTCCAAGCACCACAGACAAGTCAAAACATCTTTTAAAGAGGTTGTATCTGAATGTCCCAATTTGTTGCAAAAGCCTCAGGTAAAACCTGAGATTTCAAGCAATTAAAATACATTTGTAGCAATGCAGACATAATAAACAATATTTCTTGCAGAAGTTTTCCGAACCACATGAATGTGTTTCCTTTCTTCTCAAATATGTCTTGTTATGCTAAATATCATGTTAATATTAATGAAACAACAGACTCCTCAAAAAAAGCATAAATGTATCCAAGATATAAAGCAGCACATGAGAACTGCACTTGTCTTCTAAGAATGCACCCAAGTATGGCTCTGTTACTCACCTCAATTTTATCTGTTTTTGCATCTCCCCAGTAAAGCTTGTCTTTTTCCAGATCCAGTGCCAAGCCATTAGGCCAACCCAGGGATGTATTCACCAGAACTCGCCTTTCTGAGCCATCCAAATATGCACATTCTATCTTTGGACTTTCACCCCAGTCTGTCCAATACATGTAGCTGTAAAAATAAAAGAGGAGAAACAGTCTATGCATGTAATATGCAAGTCAAACAAGTGTCAAGATCTGTCCTGCTTTTGAAAGAACTTACTAACTTTCTGTTTCCCCAACTGCAGGAGACAAGTTGACTTGAACTACAATCACTAATGACAATCTAAAGTTTGAGCATTATATAAATTAACTGTTGAAAATGTGGGACCAATTCTTTCATAGTTATGATAACACCAAAGACACAGAGAAAAGAAAATATAACCAAACACACAATGTATAGGTTCACAGAAGAACACTATTATTTAGAAGTCGCTTTTTACATGCACAGTATTAAAGAGATAACGCAAGGGAAAGCTAGTTATTTCCAGAACATCTGACAAATTATACACACATCATCTCCCAAAGTGCACCAATCACAGGGCTACCAATAAACACAAAACTTACCCCATTACAGGATTGAGCACTATCGCTCGAGGTTCGTCTAGGTTTTCTGAGATAAGGATCTTTCTTGATGTCCCATTCAACCGGGTCACTTCAATGCGGTCTGTTCCAGTATCAGTCCAGTACAGGTTCCTCGCCACCCAATCCACAGCAATACCATCTGGATGGTTGATTTCTGTGGTTACCAGAGTCTGTGCTCCAGAGCCATCAAGGTAGGCCCGACGAATTGCCCGGACATCATCATCAGTCCAGTAGATGTAGCCTTCCACAGGATCATAGTCTATGGCAATTGCATGTCTGATATTGTCTATCTGCAGAATAATGTCAGTGAAATCTGGCATGTCCAGGGAAATCCTCCTCAAGTCAGTCCTTCTAGCAAGCAGCAAGACTTCTTCAGCACCTGGGGAGAAAACCATTCTGGGTATCATTTTCTTTGCTTCAATACAGTGCAGCAGCTTGTGAACTGCCACTGTCACTATAAGAAGAGATTTCCTTGAAATAAGGACATCAAACTTTCATCAAAATACAGGCTTGTCTGAGCAGGGAGTTATTCCTAATCAGTTCTTCTCAACTAGCTACTTGTGCTGGCACTCTTATTGCACAACTACAGCATCTTTTTCCCAGCCTCCTACACTAATATGGAACACAGCAATCTCTATCTAGAATCATAAAAAACCCAGTAAATTTGGTGGGTGTAGTTCCAAATATTTCGTCATGTTATATGACATTCCTCAGCCCAGCCAAACTTCCCACTAGCTGTATCAGTGCATTAGATGTACTTTTCACACACGAGCCCTACCTAATAAATGACACAGGCTAACAGAAAACTGGAGTATTTTGTAAACAAATTACGTTAATTATTTACTCCAGACATCCCAACAAGAAAGCAAGTTACAACTACAACAAGTATTTGTCATCTGGCTAAAGTTAATGCAAAGATAATTCTAAGGCAGTAGGATTGCTGTTCTTTTCTCTCCTCTATTCTTCCTCCCCACTGCAAAGTTTCACTGCTCGTGGGAAGAGTGCCAAACAATGACAAGCACACTTCAAAGACAAATGACATCTTCAGTGTCATCTTTCTGGCAACTTCTTCCACAGTACAAAACAGGACACTCAGTAAAACGTTTAGTTGCGTAACGCATTTTTCCCATATTCACCCATGCATGCTTCAGCACAGAAAGAGCAATACAAGTATGTGTCTTTCCTACCCTATTATTAAATTGATGCTGTGCAGACTGAAAACTGACAAGGAGTTTTTATCGTTTAGCCACACTCCAAAACAAGAAACCAGAATAAAAGTCACTTGCAGCATTTCATCCAGACCAGCAAACACCAGCAGGAGATAGTAACGTGCACAGTTACCACCTACAGCCCAAATAGAATGAAAATGGCCAACGTGGGACATAACTTTTGAGCCCACCAATAACAACAGAAATTCAAATCCTCACGAGAATATTCTTCTAGGAATAATTCACATCTAGACATGCATATGGAGGTCTGCAGACTTGGAATTTGAATCTATTGCACATCAAAACCAAATTCACATTCACTTTGGGAGCTGGACTGTGCTATTTGCGTATGTATTTTGAAAACAGAGCTTAGTCTTCAAATACTATCTCAGAAGCTCTTAAAAGAAATGGTACTTGGGCTGCAAGGAACGGATCTAGGAAAGCAGCGTTGTACCGTCCCCCAAACAACTTTGCTACACAGCACCAAGGACATAGTTTAATGTGCATTTTGAACTACCTCAAGTCATAGCATCTCCTGAACGAAGGGGTGCTGCACTTCTTGCCATGGGCTACTTGTTCTCACTTCTGTATCACCTCTTCTCACATACAAGCACAGCATGGTTGTGTGTTGCAAACCACACTAAAGAGCTGATCCAAACAAAAATGACCTCAACAGAAATAAAGCCATCAGCCTAAGTTAACAACAGTGAACAGACCGGTTCGCTGCAGAGCTCCACGAACACTTGTTGCAGGCTCTGGGAGAGACAAGAATCATTCAGCAAGAATGCTTCTCCCAGCCAGTGTTAGCTGATGAGGTTTGATAACTACAGCATCAGCTCCACTAACAAACTTTGAGGAAAGGCTTGGGAAGAAGGGAAGCAACAATAACTCAGAGCTCAAAAACCATGTGGAGAAAAGGGAGTAGGGAGAGCCCATTCTTGACAGCAAAGCAAAGGAGATGTCTACCACCAAACTTCCATAATACAGATTTTCTAACTTCAAAAGTTGCAAAATAAAAACTGGTTTTCAGGAAGAGTGTTTCATATGCTTGAAATTTCGGCTTGCTTCTCTGGACATAGCAAAACTATTGTCCAAGCTGAGAAGGTAACAGTCCCAGGTGATCAGACAACTTAAGACAGCTTCATTTCTCCATTGACCCCTTAGGTAAGCACAGCAACAGTTCTTAATTTTTTTCAAGATTCCTTTCTGTTAAGGGAACATTGCACCAGCAATCCTTAGAAGGCACTTCTAGCAAAAACCATTCATTTTCAAAAGTTCATATATCTCCTGGATTTTAGCACCTTTACTAAATAAAAATAATGGGATACCTAAACCAGTATTTGATACTTTACATTATCACAGAATTTGGCCTCAAACACTGCCAGGGATGGGGCAGTCACAGCTTCTCTGGGCATCCTGTGCCAGGGCCTCACCACCCTCACAGGGAAGAACTTCTTCCTAAGATCTCATCTCAGTCTCTGCTCTGTCAGGTTAAAGCCATTCCCCCTTGTCCTGTCACTACAGGCCCTTTTAAAAAGCCCCTCTCCAGATTTCTTGTCGGCCCCTTTAGGCACTGGAAGCTGCTCTAAGGTCTCCTCGGAGCCTTCTCTTCTCCAGGCTGAACAAGCTCTCTCAGCCTGTCTCCAGAGCAGAGGTACTCCAGCCCTCTGAGCATCTTTGTGGCTTCCTCTGGACTCACTCCAACAGGTCCATGTCCTTATTTTGGGAATTTTATGCCTAAAAATGTTGGTTTACTTCCTGAAGAGTTGGGGGGGGGAGAGGGGGGAATCAATCAAGCAAATATTTTCTTGAAAAAGACCATTGTGTATAGAAATCTAATATATAGCTTATACCTCCTCTTCTACCATGCTTCTTTGCTAGATGTATATTCCAACAAGTAATCTTTTAAAGATTAACTAGGTATAATGCAAACAGCATGAAGGAAAGGTGAGACTATCAACTACCTCACTGGAACTACTTCAGAGTACATCAAATGTGAGAGAGTTCCCAGACAGCTATTTTAAAAAGCTATCTAGGAACAAAAGCAGTCCATAGTCTGTGATGCTGTTCTCATTCTCTTCATCTAGGATTACCCCAGGAACAGTGGTCTTGGAGCTACACTGATACTTCTGGCTTAGAAAACAGGTCAAAATCAAGACAATATGAAAAGCATCAACTTTAAGCAGAAAGGGAGAATCTTCAAAATAGTAAAAGGTTGTATTCAAAACCGATCTATGCTGTGTTAAATATATGGTATTTCTATGGAGCCTGTTCAAATAGAAAGCCTTTCAGATCTCTTTTGTTTCATTAACTATTTGTGTCGACATTTTGTTAGAAGTACTTAAATGGTATCAAGTCCCATGGTACCAACTATCACACACACTTCTTTTTTTGACACTACCATCTCCAAAGAACTTACAGTGCCACCAGACACTGTTTTGTTCAGAGAATGTTAGCTTGACCACACCAGAAGTGAAAAGGAACTCAGGTCTTATCAAATAAGGATTAATATTATCTCCATATTATCTCCAACAGTAGAGACTGTCCACAACCAAAGAGTCTCTTTACAGGAAAAATTTCCAAAAGGTCCTATTTCTTAACACATTTAAACACACAGAAAACATTTGATTTTCTAATACAAATTAAAATTACACCTTGATAGCCAAAGCAGAGGGAACGGAGTGGGGAATCACTGTTAGAGAAGCACCTTCAAATCAGGACACTGATCTGCAACTACAGAGGTTAGAGAGCACACTACAACAGTATAGCAACTATAGCAGAAGCAAAAATCTCACATAACAGAGTCTTATATCTTGCTTGTATGTTTCTGAAATATTTCACTTGTGGGAGTCAAAATAAAACCTCCTGTTTTGTGCAAGTTAAGTAAAAATTCAGGCCTCAAAACTTAGTGAAAAAGAGGATGTATCTGGTCATCCAAATGCCATACAAACTCAGAAGAGTTTTAAATTATAAATTAATTTTAAATTGTTTTAGCTCAACTATCTTAGTTGTGTGAGCAACACTGTGAGCAACACTGCAGCTGTTCAGCCACCCACAGCACTGTGAGTTTCCTACCCACCTTAACTTCTGAATTTCCACTATATTAACGTGTCTGCAATCATAATCCTAATAATTAAGTACGAGTAGTGTGAAGCAGAGGAGAATTAAATACATGCCTAGGAACTGATAACACAGCAATTACAAATATTACATGTATTTCTAAAGACGACCAACATTACAGCAACATTGCATGGGAATTGACAGATAAGAATCAAATGCATATGTTTTGCCTCTTCACACAACTGATTGCAGTCTCTGACATGCTGTTTCTGACATTTTCAGCTGCTCTGGCTTTTTCTGTAGGCAAATACTACTGTAGAAATATTCTCAACTTCAGTTCTGTCCTACCAATATGCATAGCTAAATAACGAACCGGGAGAAGACATCTTTTCTCTGCTGACCTAGCAGACCATTAAAAAAACCTTCAGCTGACAACCACGACAGTAGTTGAACTGGATGCTTCTTGGGAAATTCTTCTAGTTTCTAACATACCTCTAGCTGAGAATTATGGGGAAAAGAAATAATAAGGGGAATGAGCTACTTGGCCAATTTAAAGTTCTGGCTGCTTGGCAATCTCTACTATAGAGATGCTTAAAATTAAGTCAAATTATTACACAAGATTCCTGACAGACGTGCATCTACATCCTTGGACGCTGAAAAGCATGTGAACAGAGAAAATGTTATCATAGCATATTTCACTATATTTCACCCCCTTACCCCCTTGAAAGTTGTTATTATTGTGGGTAATTTTGGATAGGTGCAAAAATCCTGGCTTTTATTATAAAGCAGTTAAAAAAATCACAGACTTGGTTATAACCATATTTGACTCGACTAACAAATTTCTGCTAGCGAAAAAAAAGAGTTGGCAGCAGGCTCTGAGCACATCCCTAAAAGATGAGAACTTGACATTGGTTCTCTCTAAAAACCTGGACAAACACGCTTGTCTGGCTCATTAGTTTTATCTGTATCATAGAGGTATTTTGATTATTAACGTTGGTAGGAATGTTTTCAAGGCTACAAAAGTGTTATGCCGTGACTTGCCTAGTGTTATCCTAGATACCCTAGAACCTGCCTAATACATTGCAGCTAGCTATTTACCTAGTGCTAAAGTGCTACAGCATTTATTTAATGAAATTCATCTTCAAAACCTCTCTCACCACAGTCACTTTTGTAACCACATGATTAAGAGATTCCCAGCAGAATTGCTAACTGCTACAACATGGTCATATATAACACCATACAATGAACAAAAGCCTTTTTTTCAGGGGAGAGGGGAATGCAAGCTCTTCCAACATCACAATTGCAGCAACCAAACACTGCAGCAGAAGTTTCTGTAAAGTCCTCTATGCAAACTATAGATCAGAAAACAAGAAAGAACTAGGTCCCTCTAAAGTCTCCATTCAGAAAGCATTTTAAAAGATTGAAATTAAAATTGTTTTATTTTTCCAACTGTTTCAAACTTTGAACTATTTTTCTGTCACCCTTTTTTTTATTCAGCAAACCCTTTCTGCAGACCTTCCACAGAACTTTTCAGTAGATCTAATATCTGTAAAAGCTGATGAACTGTTCTGGTTAACATGCAGAACAATATCTGAACTTAAAACCCAAACAGAACAGAAAACAAAATAATACCATCCAAGGCAGTTATACTCACTCCCTGAAGACTGTATTCTCTCTACGCAATCAATAAATCCTACAGAAGCAGGTTAAGAGACTTTTTTTTTTGCTCATACATGCGATACTTTCCTCCCCTACCCAGTAATCAAATATTTTTAATATCTATGCTAGGTATAGCGTTTGCTTTGATTTGGTTTTGTGCTCTTGTTATTAAAAATTCATGCTTCAGTGCTGGAAGCGGCAACTGCATTCTATTTGTAAAATTAAGTGCAATCAGAGCTGACAGCAGCGAAGCAGGCCATCCCACCAGCTTGACAAGAGTCTTTTTTATTCTTCCCTTGGCCCACTTCACATTTGACAAGTGACAAGACATCTATAATACAGTAACAAATGCTCCAATTTATTCACCCAACCTAAACAAATGTAGACTGCAGTGGCTGCCTCTGCTAATCTATGCCAGAAAACGCCACGCTATTCCTTTCCCATTTGTCTGCCTGCTAATTAGGCTTCAACAATGCTCCATTGTGAGACTCTTCCCCCAGTTTTATGTATGTGCACGTGCACGCATCTGCATGTATAGACTCAGGCTATTTACAGGCAACTTTGGAAATCTCTATATTTGGGGGGGGTGGGGGTGGGGAGAATGATCAGATAAACTGTAAAAATGGGAAAGCTTTTAGCTCTTCCCTGAAGAAGAAAATAGTAAGCAGTTTTTGAAAATAGTGTTAGAAGTACCCTGACTGCAGGCAACTCTTTTACAAGCTGTTTGAGTACAGCTATTTCAGCACTCTTGACAAAATAAAATGATTTATCAGAAAAGCAAGGGATTTTGCCAGTTGCTGCAATACAGTGAGTTACCTGGCAAAGTCTCAATATATGGCAGAAAGGGGGGCGTGGGGAGAAGGGTGCGATGCAGAATATGGAAGTGGGAGAAAACTTAATTATTCTGTATGGAGTCTATAAAGACAAATAACATTGCCATGCAGTTTAATAAGCTAGCCAATATTCAAAACAATGACAATATCTCACACAAAGGCTTAGCAGTAACTGCTCTTCACATTATAGGAAAAATGAAGTAACAAAACTTACTGTGAGATGTTTAAATCAACAACACCATGTTAAACCCCATTCCTGCTACTCAACTTCCACAGAAAATAAAAATATTTAAGGAACTGAAACAAACTTTGGTAATGCCTAGAAATAAATGGAAATTCTTTTATTATCATAGAAACACAGACGGGTTTGGGTTGGAAGGGACCTTAAAGCTCATCCAGTTCCAATTCCCTGCCATGGGCAGGGACACCTTCCACCAGACCAGGTTGCCCCAAGCCCTGTCCAGCCTGGCCTTGAACACTGCCAGGGATGGGGCAGCCACAGCTTCTCTGGGCAACCTGTGCCACAGCCTCACCACCCTCACAGGGAAGAATATATTCTCCTTGGGTACCTTAACAGAGTCAGTTGCAACATAAACAGCACTGTGTATCCCAGTTCAGGTCTTTATTTATCTTCCAGCCTGAGAGGAAGAGAGCACTGTTTCATGCTGAGTGATGTCGAAGGGCTCGGAAAAGCTGTTGAGGTACTCTCCTACTTGACACTGCAGACTGGGGAAAGCATGCAATGCACATCAGGTTTACCACCTTAAAACTGAGAGTTGCCTGCAGTGGGAGTATGCGACCAACAAAACAGAAACAGGAAAGGTTTCTTTGGAAGAATGTTTTGAGTGCCCACATTCAGACAGGACTTGATTTAATTGAAAGGTAAGTAGGCAATAAGGAAAACTAACACTTGTGACAAAGAAAGGAAATACCAGAGCGCTCACGTAACTCATAAATTACATCATATCTGTCTGCATGTTATAGTGAAAAATTGTCTACTGTTTCTTCCATTATCTCAGTAGCTGAGTTCTAAGAGTTACTTTGCCTGAACCAGAACAAAACCCCCTACAATTCAGAGTTTTGACACATTTATACAGCCATTAAAAAAGCCCCGCAAACAGAATATTAAACTGTACAGCTGATAAGATCATTAGCACAAAACAGCTGACTAAGACAAAATTAGTTTCTTCCAGAGAAATCTGCTGCAACACAGAAGTCAGTTACCTACTCTGATTTAGGACTGAGCTTCTGTGAGACACCTAAAATTTGTACATACCCAGTATTACACTTGGGAGCTCAATGCTTTGTAAAGTTACTACTGACAGAGCAGATAACTCTTAGGAGTTACTCCTTTTGAGTAAGTCTTAGAAAGATTTACTCAATATAGCATTAGTATAACAGTCATTACTGCATGGGCAATAACCGGTATCAAAGGTCAGCACAATTGTCTGGCTATCACTGCAGCAAGCAAAGAATCTGCCCTTATACAGAAGATTCATTCAAAGACCTCAAAGCAGTTGAGCAACTAAGTCTTACCCCCAACCCTGAGGTCTGCCTATACCATATGTGCTTTAAAGAAAGAGAAGAGAAAGTTGGAAATGTTAAGTGGTAAATCTGAATGTTAGCTTACAGATATCATAGTCCCAGCTTCTACTTTTTATTTACAAAAGAAAAAATAAAACAGCATCCCTTTGCACAGAATTCTTAACAGTTCATCAGAAGACATAGGAAAAAGGATGGGCCAAGAAAAAGTCTGTCAGAAATCCTCACAGCTAGAAAAAAGGAACAGCCTTTGGATTGTGGTATTTCATTCCAAAGCATAGTTTCATAGTTCGAATGCACCTATTCTCTGTTGGAGATATAAAATACCCTGGCTCCAAGTAAGGAATCACTGACTTTAGAAGTGACAGCCATTTTACCACCTACTCTGTTAAACAGAGTTTTGGTGGTAACACTTTCAAATACACACAGAAAATGATCAAAAATTCATTACAACCTAACAAGCTACATACTTAATTTTTTTTTAATACTGAACAGAAATACAGTATTTGTTCTACAATCCTACTGCTGTTGACTTCTAATTGCAGACATTTCCCACTCACCAAGAGACCTTGAACATATTAGTGCCTCTGCATTGCTGTCCTCTTTTACACAAACAGAAATAAATACTTTACATCCCATGAGCCCTTTCTGAGGCTGATAGCTGTATAATGCTTTGAAGTTTAAGCATTATTCATTATGTTCCATGTATGATGGAGCCACAGAAAATTCAATTCTGAGCTAACACAACCACCTGTCAAAGGGTAAACATCATGGAAAAAAGTTATAAACAACTGCAAATGAGGGCTTGCGAATTTAGGGGGCATCTCAACCTCACTGTTGTTACACTTGAGCAAAATAGAGCTCGAGTTATCATTGGGTCATGGTAACTTTCCACATGTATGTACCATGGTGAACACAAGATAACAAAGTTTACACATAAACCTTCTCAGTGCAGACCCAGGGTGTCATTCTTCTGCAGCATAAAACCGCAATCAATCCAGAGACTCACTAGTGCCGAGAAAGAAGATACCATCTCTAATTAGCCAGTGTTTCAGAGTCCTGGAAAGTAGTCATCAATCTGAAACAGGTACCAAAGCCCGAAGAGCGTTTCATTAACTAGCCCAGCAAAACCATGCACAACAGAGCTATGAGATGGCAGACCTAGAATACTCCTCACTCCCTCCAGGTTTCTTCCTTGCAGTATGTTTCTAATAGCTTTTATCCAATGAAATTATAAACAAGGCCATTTCCATATGAGGCTATTTCATTTTATCACTACACAAAGTACTCTCCATTTATATAAGGATAAAAGTTGCTATGAATAGCAAGTAATCTTTTCATACAGATCAAAAAATCACAACATAACACTAACAAAAGCAAGCAGAAAACAGACTCAAAACAAGCAAGATCTACACATGAATGAAACACAAAAAACCACTCATGAAATTTTTATGAAATGGAGTAGAAATAGAAGAGGTAGAATCTAGTTTTCCTTGATCGTAAGGTGCCCATTGCTGGACAGTTTTCACAATCTTGCCTGGTGTATTGGAAAGGTATTTTAGTGAAAAGTAGTTCCATGTAATACTATTTCTTACAGAGTAAAGAACACCTAGCTCATTGTTTTAGTGTTAAAGAATCAACAGGATGTGTTTGGAGTAAGTGGTATAACACAGGTCCAGATGCAGCGAGTGAAATGCTATCTCCTCATTCAACGCACTGCATCTCATTTTCATAGCCTGGAATCCAGGTAATTCTCCACCTTGCAGGAACCATCATAGACTACTTGTACATTCGATGTATTATCCAAACTTTCCCCCTCATCCAGTGCAAAACACCCATAGGTACTTTCAGTGAATCTGCTGGCTGGAAGGAAGACACCGCTATGATTAAGGAACTAATGTGGCTGCAGGCATTGGGGGAGATTCCAATTACACAATTACCACCTTCAGAGAAGGATCAGAATAACCTTTAAGAAGCCACATCTCAGCCTAACAAAGAAAAAACATGAGCTCCACAATTCCTTGATAAGCTAAGGGAGCACGATACACCTTTGGGAGTGCAGCAAGGAGAGGGGGAATGAGGAAGAAGTTCTCCAGAAATTTTGGATCACATCTCCCTGTGGTGGTCAGAGACCAGGCACAGGATAAAAGACACCTATGAAGTTAAAGCATTTTACAACCAAAAGACTGTGGTTTCCACAGTTGCATTTCAATCATAGAATGGGCAAGGGGGAGAGATAAGCATACAAGTCAACTGTCAACATTCTGGGAAATAAGGGAAAATAGAGTTTTTCCTGTGTTTATTTTCCTCATGATAAACACATTAGGACATGAGTGCTCCTTCCCAATACATCCCCAAATTAAACTCTGATTATATTTTAGCATTAACTAGTGATATGCAAGATTTTGCTTCCAGCATCTTCCAAGTGCTAGAAGACAGACAGTTATTTTAGGTTATTCACACAAGGCCAGCAGAAGCTTTCTCAGGTACTTAAAAGAGCTGATTTACAGCAATTATCCCAAATAACAAATGTCTCTCTAACCCTTCCCTGTCACAAAGAGGCTGTTCATCTCTAATTAGCAGTTTACGTACTTAATCAGAATGTCTGGATTAGTCCATACTGTTTCTCTTTATTAATCAGGAAGATGTGTTACAGCAAAGGGACCTCCATCTCTGCAAATATAATAAGGGAAGCTGACTCTTCAAACACCTGAAGTTAGCGCTGCCTTTTCCAATAATGAAAAAATTTTCTCTTTTTTCATGTGAGAAAGTGATTTTCCTAGTTCATTTGATAAACTACAGCTGTCACACCTTCCTGGCAGACAGAAACCCACTGTAGAAGTCGTGACAGTCTGGTGAAGTTCCTGCTGACTGGAAAAGGAGAAACGTAACCCTCTTTTTAAAAAAAAAAAAAAAACCAAACAAAATAAAACCAAAACAAAAAACAAAAAACAAAAAAAAAAAAAAAAAAAAACAAAACAAAAAAAAAAAAAAAACAAAAAAACACCAAAAAAACCCACCAAAAACAAAAACACCCCCCACAAACCAGGAAAAAGGAAGATCCAGTGAATTAGAGGCCAGTCACCCTCACATTGGTGCCTGGCAAGATCATGGAGCAGGTCCTCCTGGAAATTATGCTAAGGCACATGGAAAACAGAAAAGTGGTTGGTGACAGCCAACATGGCTTCACTAAGGGCAAACAGTGCCCGACAAATCTGGTGGCCTTCTATGACACAAATCTGGTGGCCTTCTATGACAGGCCAGAGCAACTGTTTAGAACCAGGGAGAGAGCAAGAATGAATCAACACCAAAAGCCAAAACTAAAGAATAATGAACTATTCTTTTAACGCTGACACAATACTTACAGCTTCAGCAGATCAACAGTTATTTGTTTAGAAAAAGTGTAAAAATCCAGAATATCACAGTTTCAAAGCATACAGACATAATCCACAGCAAAGCAAACAGTGGTGCAGCCTGTCCTTCAGTTCACGTTTCCTTAATTACCTAGGCCCACTACCATTCAACACTGTTCATAAAGAGCTACACAGCTCTCACACCGGAACATTACCAGTATATGTATTCTTCAATATCCAAGAGAGCCGAAATCACAAACAGCCTCAGGGCTTTTCCGCACAAGAATACTCTCTGACAGAGATACACAGTAACACAGTTCTATTTGTGCCAGTAAAGTCCTCATGTGGGCACAAAATTTGAGAACACAATGTTTTTTTCCCTTGCAGAAAAATCTCCAGTAGCATTTGTGTAATTCACTTAAAATCCTAACATCAAAGAAGCTAATATGCCCAAGTGACTTTGTACCTTGGTGCTTTTGCCCAAGCCAATAGGGAACAAAATGCAGAGGTGATCAACACTGTTGCATCTGTAGTTCCTGATATGACTTCACCACAAAGAACTTGTGCAGAGAACAAAAAGTCAGTTCCTTGCAACCAAGAAGTTAATTAATAAAAGCGGAAAGAGATGCACATGGATGTTGGCATAAGGCAGACAGGACAACAAAAGATGTTGAGCTTGGGAAAGAAATAATCCATAAAACTGAACCAAAAGGCCACATTCTTATGCAAAACAAGATTTCCTGTTCCCATCCCACTTTTCTGCCCTCCTTTGACAGAACACCCTTGGCAGATTGTCTGGCCTGACAACGGAAAGGTGAAAGCACAGTATAAGCAGTCGCTCCTGCTTGTGCTATCCGCCAAAACTCCAAAAGCAGGCTGACCTTCATTCCCACTGCCAGAAACATGAGGTCAATATTAATGTCTAAAAAGGTTGTCCTGAACATTCAGCAACGTTTTGTGTGGTTTTTTTAAGCTGTGAAAAGGAAACTTTCCAAAGCTGGAAGGAGGAAATAGAAAGGTCTTTCAGCAGCTGCAAGAACTACCTTATATGCCTTTCAATTGCAGCAGGATGAGCTAATAAAGCTGGCCCTTAAGCCCTAGAGGTTCAGCGTTCAAATTCTGCTTCAAGTTCACAATTGAAAGGAATATCTTATGCTTGCTAAGTACTCAGAGGAATCAAGCCACATCAGAAAATTCCTATACTATTTGACTAGACTCATTGAAAATGCATTGGAGACAGGCAGCAGAGCCTGTTGGCAGAACATTCTCCAAAACCTTGCCTTCTAGTGTCCCACCGCTCTCCCAGTGTTAATTGCCTGCTTTTGTAAGATGCATTTTTAAAAGAGGCTTCCTGATCAATGATAATACCAAGCTTTCAATGTATACTACTAGACCCACTCAACTTACATACAAAATATGCATCTAGTTACACTTTTCGATTAAAGCATATCTCTAGCTCTTACCCTTTTAACAGCTTTCTACTGGGTATCATAGAATCATAGAATGGTTATACACAAGCCTGTCCTACTACTTCTCAGTGACATGAACAGCAACCTCGAAAATTATTTTCTCTAGTTCAGTTATCTCAAGCAGAAAACTTCATAAGCCTTTTCACAGAAAGCCTTGCCTCACTTTTAAAAATTAAACACAATGTCCAAAAAACATAAATTAGACCCAGGAATTAAAAATTCTCTGCAATTTTCTCATAAACCCTTCCCACGGTGCAGCCCAAAGGGAAACAGGGGGATGATTAATCTTCAGAACCAGAAAGACAGTATTGTTAGTTTAAATCTTAATTTTTCTGTACAAATTATTTCATTATAAAACTAACTGAAGCAGGGGTAACTCACTGGGTTATCTCTAAAATAGCACCTTGAATGAATTATTGGCACATCTGCGTGCAGAACGTCTCAAGCATAGCTAACTTCAAGATGCAACTGGAAAGCAACAACTTGGCCACCACTACTGCATCATTGACCACCACTGGACAATGAATGGGAGGAAGCAGAAGTCTGTCTATGGTCCATTGTCCAAACAGAAAGATGTCATACAATAGCTTACTTCTCATAAAATTCTTCTACAATGGGCTCCACATACTACTTCATTCCTACGGAGAACTGGTAACATATAATACCATTAAAAGACACAAAATACAGCCAAAATTCCCCAGTTTCTGATGCGATGGATTGCTCTAATTCATAAAAATTATTCTGTGACTGTAGGAAAACCAAGCTCCTACCTGATTTGCACGTCCTGCCATCATCTTCCAGCTGCACACCAGTGGGGCAGGCACAACTGTAGAAAGGGTCTCTTGGAGACAGCAGGCACAGATGGGAGCAACCACCGTTGTTTTCTTCACATGGAGTGTGAACTTCAAGAAACCAAACAGATTTATTTTCATATTTCTAGAACCGTTAAAGCCCTCTTTTCTCCACAGGGAAGAATTTATAGATCCCAAATGACTGGTACAAGCAGAGGAACCACAACATAAAGTGTTTGATTCTCTCCTGCCCAGCATCTCACTTCTAGGGTGCACCTAAATTGAGATGCACACAGAAGCTGATTTTGAAAGAGCTGACAGCTCATCACATTCTCACTATACAGTTCTTTCAATGTTTCTAAAGCTGAACACAGCTAAGAGCTTTGGACTTCAATTACTTCGTGGATGCTGGGTCTGCTAAGCATCATGAAAATGGAAAACAGGGCTTGGAGGATGGTGATGTTGGTGGGGGTGACCAGCTCTAGAAAAGAAACGAAAACACAACAATTTGTACAATTCTTACATTACAGTTGTTTTGCATGTTGGAAATACCTTGGAAAGCTTTCTCAAAAGCCTTCACAGCAAGACATATCCCTGAATCATCAGGAAATGCAGAGGAGCAACATGTGAAGTTGAACATGAAGGAGACAACATGTGAATTAATTTTGAAAACATTAAAAAAAAAAAAATAAAATTGGGGGGAGGCAGGTGGGGACAGGACGGGGACAGACATGTGACAACTGCATGCACCTACCTCATTGACATGGGGGAAAAATGCCAGCAAGACATAAAACTCTAACCATAAATAATTATGGGCAATATTGCCAGCTATTAAAGAAAAAAAACCTGCAAGTTGTGCAAGATCTCTCAATTATAGTTTGAATAAGCATTTGAACTGCTTTAATATAAAACTACAAAATTTCCAGCTAATTTGGCTTGTGTTACTCCCACTGACAGCCACAAAGAGGGGAAAACAGGGAGGGAAGAAATATAAGCCTGATCTTAATGAAGTCAGTGGCATCTGAGCTATTTTCAGCATATGCCATTTCCCTATACACCATATTTTCTTTGTGGCAGACCCAGAAAGATGATGACCCAAGGCTGGGACATTCCCTGAGCTAAAAGCAATGCCAGGAATTCAGCATAGACAAATTCTCATCTGGAGCTGTGAGATAAACCAGGGTTCTGGGCATACCCAACAACCTCAATGAAAACTTGCACATGTTCCACCACCAAGATGATCTCCAAACTTCTTTTGTTTACTTTCAGTCCTGTTTACTGACATCCTATAAACTTTACTGGAATAACAAACATTATCTTCAGGGAAGCAGACTTTACTGGCATAAATAAATAGCTGGCATAAAGAAAGCAGCAAATCCAAAGTACAAAAGTTTCTCTCCTACACAAGAGGTGATTATTCCCATAGCTACTCAATTATATACATTTCCACCATTGCTTTTAAATCCTGTTCTCACAATACTAAAAAAACCCCAACTAGACCAACATGGCCACATCCAGCCAAAAAAACCCTCAGGCCACATGGTATCACATGCATATCAAAATATACAGCATCATGGAATTCTCAGTTCTCTGCACCTGCCTTCCTTTGAGGTAGCATCATACACAAATTAAAAATAGAGGCAGGTGCATGTTTCATAAAAAAGCTCAGAATTAAATCCCTTTCATACTGAAACATTCATCAACTATTTGTTACATATTGAAGATAAAAACGATCAATGAACATTACATATTTTGTGGTAATTCTACTTATCAAAAAAAAAAAGAAAAAAAAGTAATGATAAGCTTTTTTTTTTTTTTTTTCCAGTTGTCTTTAAAATAATAGTGTTAAAAAGATGCCGGGTGAGTTTTTAATCATTCTCATTCCAATATTCCAAATCAAAAGTTGTCACTGAAGTACAGCACTGGATTTTGAATTTTGTTAGCCCAAGCAGGATGATGAGTGAGCTCATATCAATTCATCCTGGAATTTTCAAACAAAGGTACGGCACTCAGGTACTTATATACCTTTAGAAACCAATCTCCTGACAAGTGTTCAAAACCTCACGACTTCACACTAACCATTTTATGATTAACATTTATCCTGACAGATAAGGAACAGTCATGCAAAAAGTCTTAGGGAAAGTAAAACATACAGTATGGCTGCCGGTCTGGACTTAAGACCTGAATGTCCATCGGTGAATATAGGGAAGACAGTATTTCTCTCCTTTTCTCTCCTGTCCTTTTGTTACAGGCATGAATGGAGCGTGTTTGCCAGTCTGTCCAATACAAAGTGTCCCCAGATAACGTCAGTGCAAAGGGATGAGTGAGACTACCTTCGACAACTTTTTGCCTGGATCAAAGGGAAAACCAGGATTAAAAATGCACTGTTTCCACTTGTTACCATGCATAAAAACCCCCAAACCAAACTGGCTTTGTAAAAACTCATATTAATTGGGTACTTTTTAACAGATTCACTGGACCAAGAGATTAATCTGGTGATAAGTGATAAACACTGAAAAATATAAACCAAGACTTTTCCCCTTCATAAAAATAAAGACAAGAATATACTTGATTTCATAATGACATGGTATCTGGTTCAGCTCCACACTGACCCCTGAAAGGCCACGTCTAAGTTCCTTAACAGGGCTGTGCAAATACCCAAACACAATTGCCTTTTGGAGTCCTCCATCCAACATAAGAAGGATACAACATGTTGGAGCAGGACCAGAGGAGGCCACAAAGGTGCTCCAAGGGCTGGAGCAGCTCTGCTCTGGAGATAGGCTGAGAAAGCTTGGCTTGTTCAGCCTGCAGAAGAGAAGGCTCCGGGGAGACCTTAGAGCAGCTTCCAGTGTCTAAAGGGGCCAACAAGAAATCTGGAGAGGGGCTTTTGACAAGGGCCTGTAGTGACAGGACAAGGGGGAATGGCTTTAAACTGACAGAGGGGAGATTTAGATTAGATATTAGGAAGAAGTTCTCCCCCTGTAAGGGGAGGCCCTGGCACAGGTTGCCCAGAGAAGCTGTGGCTGCCCCATCCCTGGCAGTGTCCAAGGCCAGGCTGGATGGGGCTTGAAGCAACCTGGTCTAGTGGAAGGTGTCCCTGCCTGTGGCAGGGGGTTGGAATTGGGTGAGCTTTAAGGTCCCTTCCAACCCAAACCATTCTATGATTCCATGATTTGGAGGAAACACAGGTCCAGAGAGTGCTCCTCCAATTAAAACATTACTTTTTTTGTCCTCCTATGCAATATATGATATTTTTCTTCAGGACTTCAGTTGTACTCAGGCCTTTCTTGTAGCAGGAAAAAGAAGGAACAACCTGAGAGTCTCTTTAAATTACCCCTCTTAACTTGGTCAGCAGGAGATTTAAATGTAGAGCAGTAGCTGTATTCTAATATCGTAACAGCTGTTTTCCACAATATATTGCCCCTATTTCTATCATTCTTAGATATCAAATCTCTCCTTCTCCTGTAATTACATCCCTTGAAACAGTTCCAGCCGATGTGCTTGTGAACTGATGGTTGCTAAGATGTAACTGGCAGATTGCTCCAGTAACATTCATCCACCATGCAGAAGGCAAATTTCATTTTTATTGGAATTCTGAAGTGATTCTGGGACAGGGGATGGTAGAAGCCTTTGAAACACTGTAAGATTTCTTCATCAGCAAGTCTGGGTGAAACTTATTTAGGAAACTTAAACTCCGTGTTTAAGGAACAGAAGCAACCTCCAAAGGTATCATCTAGTTTGAATCAGTATTAAAGTCTACCTAGACACCAGAACCTGTAAGTCCCAACTTCACAGACTTCTGTTTCAACGCTTATCAGTGGAAGGGAACAAAGAATAAAAATTTCCTTTTAGAAAAGAATTAAAATTAAGATCAATATTCATGGCATTTTATTAATAGGTATAACATTTTAAGAAAGAAGTTTTATCATATCATAACAATATGAAATATACACAGCTAAATGACATCAAGCTGTTATATTGCAGTTAGACGCAAGGAATTGTCAGAATGCATCTTGCATAGGAATATCCTTAAGTGTGCATTTACACCCTCCAGGAGTTAAGTAAAATATGTAAGAAGTGTACAACAGTGAGCTAATTCTTTTTTTAACGCAAAATACATTAGTTTTTCCTAAAATACTGTTTCATTTACAGTTCAATAGAAAACTGCTTGGGAGGTGGAGGAGGTGCACTGATCTATCACAAAGCAATTTGGACAGATTGCTGGAATTAGTGTATTCAAAGGCTTGCTCCCTTTTGGGTGGCCCTTCTCTATATTAAAATGAGCAAAATAAATTTTATTAACCAATTGCAAATGTTTAGACATTAATGCGAGTAAAGTTTATACGATCTGTATGTGCATGATAACTGCAGAATCAGTCTGGAAACCTTACTCTCTGCCACTTGCCCCCATATCAGAGAAATATATTCATGTTGTGTTGTATGAAAATCTCTCTTAGATTTTGAATTTTGAAAAAGTACTTTCTTTCTGTGAACCTGCAACCAGCCTTTGAGCTACTACTCCCTTCCATAAAGGCCTTTTCCCTTGTCTAGACTTCTGACAGTCAGTACTTGTCACTTACTACAATGCAACCATTATCTAGCTCTTACATAGTGCTCTCAAAAGAACTTAAGAGTGTTTTATAAAGGATGTCAATATTGCTATTCCTCTTTGATGAGTGTGAAAATCAGGCACAGAATGCACCTCAGTAAAAAAAACCTGAAAAACACCACAGAAAATGCAGTGGGTTTTTTTGGTGGGGGGTTTTTTTGTTTGTTTTTTTGTTGTCTTTTTTTTTGGGGGGTGGATATTATTCTATTACACAGATATGCATAAAATAAGACTCCTCAAAGTCTTTACCAAAGCAAAATGATTTCATAACACAGGCATGTAAGATGTTATGAAATAACAAAAACAAAAATGCCATTTTAAACTATCCGAAGACCAAAGCCAGACCAGAATGCAGAGACTTGCCTCCTTGGCAGGACATTTCACTGACAGACAACACACTTCAGGGACCAACAGAACCTGCCTATTGAACACTGACCAGAACTGAAGGCGCAATCTCCGACTTCTAGGTCTGCCCTGTCTGAAGGGTCACCTCTTTGTGTGTGCAAGAGTCAAAACTCAACAGCACACTTGGTCCGGAGCCACCAACCAAAATTTCCATACTGTGCTTTCTACCAAGTTTTAGGGAAATCTGCTTTCTTCTTGCTCGCAGTCTGAAATAAGCTGAATTTGGTTAATTTATAGGCATGCCACAAAGGACATGTTTGGATGAGGCCAAGGATAAGTGTGTCTCAATGTATATTTCCTGTTGAAAAAAAAAATAAAAATACAGCAACAATACTGTAAAATTCCAGTCACTAGTTAAACGTTAGATTGCCTAGGGCCAAGGATAAGCATCTCCAACTATTTGCAAGACAAATGTGGGCCTAAAAATGAAAAATCCTGCTGTACAAGGCTATAAATAGTCTACAGTGAAATACTGTAAGAAAGAAATAGTAAGAAATAGTAAGAAATAGTAAGAAATAGTAAGAAATAGTAAGAAATAGTAAGAAATAGTAAGAAATAGTAAGAAATAGTAAGAAATAGTAAGAAATAGTAAGAAATAGTAAGAAATAGTAAGAAATAGTAAGAAATAGTAAGAAATAGTAAGAAATAGTAAGAAATAGTAAGAAATAGTAAGAAATAGTAAGAAATAGTAAGAAATAGTAAGAAACAGTAAGAAATAGAAATAGTAAGAAACAGTAAGAAATAGAAATAGTAAGAAATAGTAAGAAATAGAAATAGTAAGAAATAGTAAGAAATAGAAATAGTAAGAAATAGTAAGAAATAGAAATAGTAAGAAATAGTAAGAAATAGAAATAGTAAGAAATAGTAAGAAATAGAAATAGTAAGAAATAGTAAGAAATAGTAAGAAATAGAAATAGTAAGAAATAGTAAGAAATAGTAAGAAATAGAAATAGTAAGAAATAGTAAGAAATAGAAATAGTAAGAAATAGTAAGAAATAGAAATAGTAAGAAATAGTAAGAAATAGAAATAGTAAGAAATAGTAAGAAATAGAAATAGTAAGAAATAGTAAGAAATAGAAATAGTAAGAAATAGTAAGAAATAGAAATAGTAAGAAATAGTAAGAAATAGAAATAGTAAGAAATAGTAAGAAATAGAAATAGTAAGAAATAGTAAGAAATAGTAAGAAATAGTAAGAAATAGTAAGAAATAGTAAGAAATAGTAAGAAATAGTAAGAAATAGTAAGAAATAGTAAGAAATAGTAAGAAATAGTAAGAAATAGTAAGAAATAGTAAGAAATAGTAAGAAATAGTAAGAAATAGTCTTAGTATTAAAACTATTTTTAAAGGATGTAAAGTTACTTTACTTCTTGCAACTCTATTAACAATTGCATTTAAAAAACAATAAGGTGTTGGCATTATTCTGGATTACTGAAAAGAAATGCCTCAGTTCAAAATTAATGTAGGAGGTGAGAAATAACTTACCTAAATGAACCATCCAGATTTGCCCTATGAATGAAACTCAGTTTTGCATCAGCCCAGTAAAGTTTCTGCTCATCAAGATCTATCGTGAGTCCATTTGGCCAATAAATATCTGAATCGACAATTATTTTTCGTGTGCTGCTATCCATTCCTGCCCTTTCTATTCTGGGTGTTTCACCCCAGTCTGTCCAATACATGTATCTGAAAAGGAAAGCAGACATGCACACAGGTTAAATCACAATACATGGTGGTTAGGTTTAGGAACAGAAGGGATGAAGTGTATATAGAATCATAGAATCGTAGAATGGTTTAGGGTTGGAAGGGACCTTAAAGCTCACCTAGTTCCAACCCCCTGCCATGGGCAGGGACACCGTCCACTCAACCAGGTTGCTCCAAGCCCCATCCAACCTGGCCTTGAACACTGCCAGTGATGGGGCAGCCACAACTTAATGTGAATCAAGCCACAGCTCCAGAGGATGCAAAGAAAAGTCCTTCATAAGAGCATCTCTCACAAGCATTGCCTCTGCGTAACGTATTCCTGTTCTCTTCCAATGTTGGACAGCACCTGATCATCATAAGCATTTACAACTAAGTATCATCATTGCACATTCTTGCACGGCCAGTTACTACAAGTTAATATCCTAAATCACATTCTGAAGCAACTAATCACCTATCCAAGCAGGCAATGACCATAGCTAAACCTCCTTTTGCAAGTCTGTACGCAGAAAAGAATTAGAATCATAGAACAGTTAGGGTTAGAAAAGACCTTAAGATCATCTAGTTCTAACCTCCCTGTCATGGGCAGGGACACCTCACACTAGACCTCGTCACCCCAAGACTCCGTCCAGCCTGGCCTTGAACAATGCCAGGGATGGAGTCAAGTCAAGTGCCCTGAAATCTGACAATAAATAACTCATGAATCCATGCAGACTTAGAATGTCACTATTTTAAATTTTGGGTGCTTTTTCTGCCCCTCCTATCCATGTCCCAGTTTGCCTTTGTAACAAAAGATGCTTCCGTAAACTGCAGTAGCCCAGTAGCTGCTTCACATGCAGCTGGGGCCATCATTCCAGCCAAGGAGGAACAGGCGGCTGTACAGTTATTCCCAGCACGTCACTCACAGCTCAGGCTTAAAATGCTCTGATCTCCATGTACATACTGCACCCCGATTAGGCTGTACCTCCAACTCCAGCACCTATTTAGACCATTCTGGTCATAGCAGCATACATGATCATTAGAATGTTTATCCCACTGAAAAGGAGAATATAGATGAAAATACAGGTAGATGGACAGACAGACAGAAACGACTTGCATCACGATACACATACACTTGAGCGTGGGAGGGTAAAACAAGGAGTTTTCTAGTTGAAATGGCAAAGCTTCCACATAGATGAGTCCTCAGACTTCTGAGACAGCTCACCTCAGAGTGGCTGCAGCGGACTCGTGTCCCCAGATGCCTTCCCAAAAACATGTCAGCTCCAGCAGCCAGGACAGACTGACTGCTCCTGAAGAAGCGGCAGCAGTCGCTGAGCTGCCCCAGTTCACAGGACAACCTATAAATGTAAATTGCCGCTCATTTTGGTTTTCCTTAACAAGTCAGGCTGTAATTTGTGGCAGCTCAAACTGTGTGGGGAAGCAGCTATCGACAAACAACAGAAGCCAGGGAAAAGCAGACATAAAAGAAACCGTCTACGCAACCAGCTGGTGAATCAGACTGTGAAACAGATCCGGCCAAATACTCATTTTTGATCAAGCCAAATCAGTTCCCTGCTCTGACTCACCTGCACTAGCTTGAAATATTCAAAGGGCACCTTGAGCCACCTCTAGAGAAATGAAAATATTAAATTAAGAAAAACCTGGTTATTAAAGGTGACTTTGGGCCGTATTACATGGCTATGACAGTCCCACACTTATACATATATTGAAATGTATAAATGCAGACTAAAAAGGAGCTTAAACCAAAATCAAAAATCCCACGACAGTAGTTTAGAAGCAAGAACAGAGGAGACAGAACCAGCTAAGTCAAATTAAACCTTAAATGCAGGTTAAAATAAAGAGGATTTAAAAACATCCCCAAAATTACCCTTGAAGCTCAATTCCTTTCCTCGAGCTTCTCACTAAAATAGCAGCGTACCCCAAAACATAATGCACTCAGATGACAGAAAATGGAAAAAAAAAGTCTGTAAGCCAAATGGCCCTCATAGCTTTCCTATGACAGTAAAGGACCTCTAGCTCAAGAACCTCTTTCCCCCCCCAAAAAAACCCCTGTTGCCCAATTTCATAGGTGCTAGTTGTTTATTCTTGGCCACACAGAGACTGCTGGACAAAAGTAGTACTTTCAACTTCACACATTAATTTGCCACAGGAAAATTACAACCCTGAATTTTATCTCGTTAACAGGTTCCAAGCTCAATCGTTACCAAAGCCTGTGTGATCCAAAAGTTTAAAACTATCCAGTATTATTAAAGTAACTGTACTACAAAGCAAGGCTAGCAGAATGAAGATGCATTCAGACAACACATAGATCAATCTGAAGGCAGGCAGAGTTCTTTCAAAACACTCCTCTCCCAGCTGGACTTTTTTATGCAACGTATAAAAGATTATTTTTACTCTGTCACCACCTTGTCCTGATTGCAGGGGGTTTCTGCAATCCTGCAAGTATCATAAAGCTGATCTTCCTGGTGAACTTTGTTCAGAGTATTTCGAGTCTCTGCAGTAATCAGGCACCTATTGAAGCAATGGTTTTGTTTCCTCACGTGCTACAAAGCACCCCTGTGGTCTATCACAGGAAAGCATGCCAAGCAACGGAACAGCAGAAGCAATTCTTGTCTCCATTTAACCCCTTCCCCTTTTCCAACAGCTTTCCACCCTTCTGGCAAGCAGCAGGTGCTGAATTGCCATGAATTATAGAATACGAGTTCCGGCTTACATGAATTATAATTACATGAACTATAGCATATCAGTTCTCTTAACACAACAAGACCCCAAACTGGGAGTTTCAATATCGCTGCAAGAAGAGAGCAGCTGTACCTGCAGCAGAAGTGGGAGTCTCTGATCTATGTAAGCCTATTTAAAACCATGCCACTTATCTTCTCCAGGCTGAACAAGCCCAGCTCTCTCAGCCTGATTCCAAAGCAGAAGTGCTCCAGCCCTTGAAGCATCTTCGTGGCCTCTTCTGGACTTGCTTGAGCAGGTCCATGTCCCTCTTGTGTCAATCCATTCTCAATCCAAGAACAAATACAACCCAGCTTGTATTTGTCCTTGGTACTGCCCTGGCCCAGGTGCAAGACCTTGCACTTGGCCCTTTTCAACTCCAGAAGGTTTGTGCCGTCCCACCTCTCCAGCCTGTCCAGGTCCCTCTGGATCCCATCCCTTCTGTCCTGCATGTCAATTGCACCATGCAGCCTGGTACCATCAGCAAACTTGCTGAGGGTGCACTCGATCCCACTGTCCATGTCACTGACAAAGATGTTGAGCAGCGCTGCTGCCAACATCGACCTCTGAGGAACAACACTCAATGCTGGTCTCCACGTGGCATCAAGCTGTTGACCACAACTCTGAGTGCGACTATCCAGCCAATTTCTTATCCACTGAATGGTCCATCTGTCAAATCCATGCCTCTACAACTTAGGCTGCAACCACACAGCCGAAACCACCTATGAAACTTCACCAGAGAAACAGGCATTAACTCCAACTCCCGCTAGATAAGCCACTCACAAATTACAGCCTTGGACTCTACAATTAGCTAGGGCTGTCCTCTTCATCCCTCTTCTCCCAGTGTAACATCTAGGCTGTTTTGACAATTTTGGTTAACAGAAGGCACAACATTGGACATCAGACTCTCATAAGCCATAAAATGTCATGTTTTAAATGCATGCCTGAATGGGATTGTCAAGAATGCACAAAGTCTGAAGCTTGCTTTTTTTTTTTTTTTTTACCCTCCTCTATTTTGAGTGACAAAGCTAGTTCAAATCAAACTAAGTACCAACACCATCCTGGCTGTGACACCCTACACGGAGATTCAGCTGAAGACAGAAATCTTTTGGGTAAATTGGAGAAAAAAGAAAAATCCAGTTATTATGGAAAGAATGACACAAGCTCAGCTAAAGCAGCACTTCAAATGTAACTTGAATTGTAACACCTCAAGATAAAAATTTTGGGGTGGGGGGAGCTTCTTTGATGTGATTAGTTATTAGGAGAAAGCCAAAGGCTTTATACCTACCCTTTAAGTTACCCATGGATCTGTTCAAGAAAATAACTCTGTCAAAACTACTGAAATCTGCTTGCACTACCCAAAACTACTGCTAGTTCACCAGAGAGTGCGCCAAACAGTGGAGAAATTATGTATTTTAGTAATATGAAGTAGTAGCCATTATTACTAACACTTTGCATCTTCCAAATGCAAAGGACCGAGATTTGGCATCCTGGGAGTTTTGCATCCCACCTGGATTGCAACAGGTCAATAAAGTGTAACAGCACTGAGACTATAAGAGAAAATTAAAACATAGATTCCTAAAGAGCTAATAAAGAATAATAATTTTAAAAAAAGCATAATTGTGAGCAAAATTCAATGCTAAGCACAATCACAAATCAATACTCTCAAAAAACCCCAACCAAACAGCACTAGGAAAGCACTGAACAACTTGGGTTACTTTATTCAGTTCTTCAGAGATGCCTAAGCGTCTTTGCCCTGACTGGGTTTTAACCTTTAACTCCAGACTTTCAAAGCAAAAAGGAAGGGAGGGCAGGGTGGAGAAGAGATTAACATCTAATAATAATTTTGCAACAATTGCACCAATTCTGTCCCTAAACTGTATTGCACTTTGCTACACCAAAGAAACCGGAAGGAACAAAGTTGAGCAAAACCCAAAGCCCCATTGGGAAGAAGATGTAAATGTATACTTCTTTCTGAACACACAAAAACTAACAGTCTGGCCAGTCCACCACCCAGTAGCCAGAAGTACTGGACTCAACAGAGTCCGTAAGATTCGGTTACTGCTCTACTAGTAAGCACAGTAGCTACAAGCTTCTCCACCACGCACTCTAGTCCAAGCCTTTCTGTAAGGTAATTAAACAAATGCAGTTCAACTGCAGTCAGCAAGTCACCGGGTTTTGGCACATACTAATTACCACATTGAATCAGGGTTTAAATGGTGCAATACTATCAAAAGAATAGGACTGAAAGCCACCTTGCAAAAATAAACAGAGTTTAAAGTTGGTAAAACTTTAAACTGCACCCCAGTAGTCTGATTTTTTGTGTTTGTTTTGTTGTTGGTTTTGAGTTTTTTTTATTATTATTATTTTTTATTTTATCCCCTGAACTCATTTTAAAATAATTCCAGGTGCAGGAGCAAAAACAGGATGAAGACCATATTTCCCCTCAGTTTTAAAGCTGCAGGTCACTTGGTACTTCCTGGTGCTTCACCTCTTTTGTCATCATTTTTGCAAAAATTAGGAATCCTGGCCATGCCCTCCAAGAGCAGCCCATCAGCCATCTGCGCTGGAAGGTATCGCGGACATCATAAAAAGCAGCCAATTCTGCCCAAATGCTTTTTCCACCTCCTGAAATGCGGTGCTGTTGCCAAACCTTACATAACCTGCTTACACAAAGGGAGCCAGTTGTACAGATGATGTAAACCAGCACAAACTTCTCCAATTTCAACAATGTTCTTGAACTTATATGAGCCCAGGGCACAAAACAGGAGTTTACAGGAAATTGCTCTGAAGTTTAGATTCCTGCATGTTTAAAACTTACTTCCCCCATCCCACCTTTAAAATCACAAACACTCCACTGCAAAACTCAAGAGCACCAGTTGTTTTCAGAAGGGAAAAGAATGGTTATTTTGCATAGCATTAAGCTGCAAATTACTTACTCAAATTCCCTCTTTTTTACTTTTTTTTTTGAACAGAACTTCAAGACCTGGATGTTCTTGACAAAAAACATTACATCAAATCCCAAACTATGCCACAGCAAGTAACCATCACAACCAATCACTCTGTATTCAAAGACATGTATTTAAAACAAACAAATGCACACTCCTCCCTCTCTCTCCTCCCACCCCCACCCCCCCGAGAACCATCCTTCTCCACTACAGTTTTCCTACAGTCTTTTTTATTCTGACAGGTTTATTCTTTTAAAACATATCCATTACATATACATAGTATACTGTTGGACAACTGAGAACAAAGAGGAAAAACATAATTGCCTGTCAACTGATAGATGCTCAAATATTGTTGCAATGAAGTGCTTTCAAGGAAAAAGCACATCTTTCCCTGCTCACCCATATGGAAAGGAGTAAGACATCCCAGTGATTTCTCAAAGGTAAACAAGCACGCGTTCAACAGAGCTTGTTAAAAACTCAAGTTACACAGAATCATAGAATGGTTTGGGTTGGAAGGGATATTAAAGCTCATCTAGTTCCAACCCCCTGCCATGACACCATGAAGCTGAAGAATCCTTGGAGCAAGGGACTCAAGATTTCCAAACACATTAAGCTAGAGAAGGAGGGCAGCAGTAAGGAGATACTTGCAACACTACTCAAGGGGGTTTAGGAAGAGAATTTTCAACTTGGAATGCAGTATCACTGCAAATACCTCTGATATACTGAGAAAAATAAAGTGCACTGGTAGGATTTCTTGGGTTTTGGTTTGGTTTGGGTTTTTTGTGTTTGCTTTTTTTTGTTGTTTTTGTCTTTTTTTTTTCCTTAAAAAAAAAAAAGTTGCACATGCTTTGTGTGTTATGTATTTTCCCCTCTATAAGAATGACCCACACATTTGTATGCAAAAACTCTACAGAAAACAGAAAACCAAGATGATGATAAATGAGCCTTCATAACTACTCTCATGGTCACTAGATAAGGTAACAGAGACAACACAATATAACTTTTTCTTCCCAGACATTTCTGAGCAGAGATGAAGAAATATTATATATAATTAAATTATTTCATATTGAAAGCACTTCACAAGAAACTCATCATTGTACCATCACTCTATGGGGGTGAGGAAAGTCACAGTAAACAAGGTAGGGAAAAGACATCATGAGGTCATGAGCCCTGCACCAAAAAGGCTTCTCTTTCACGAAATCATTGAATTCCTGAGGTCAGAAGGGACCTCTGGAGATTGTCTACTGCAACACCACCACTCAAAGCAGAGTCAACCAGAGTAGGTTACACCTAGGACCTTGCCCAGTCAGGTTCTGAGAATCTTTAAGACTGGAGACTCCACAAGCTCTCTGGGCAACCTGTTGCAGTGATTCATCACCTTCTCAGTAGAGAATTTTTTTTTCTTTCATTTAAGTGGAACTTCCTTCAGTTTGTGCCTATTGCTTCTAATGCTTTCACTGGATTCCACTGAGAGGGAGTCTGGCTCCATCATCTTTAATCCTTCACACTACATATCTATATACATTCATAAGATTCCCTTAGCCTTCTCTTTTCCAAGTTAAATAATTCCAACTCAGCCAGCCCCACCTTCTATACTGGATGCTCTAATCCCTTAATCTTTGTGGCCTGGCCCTTTGTTAGGCTCCTACTTGCAGGTCTGCATCTGTCTTGTGCTGAGGAGCCCAGAACTGGACACATTACTCCAGGGATGGCCTCACCAGCACTGGGGAGAAGGGAAGGCTCACCTCCCTCAATCCACTGGCAACACTCCTTCTAATGAAGCCCAGCATGCTGCTGTCTTTCTTTGCAGCAAGGGCATATTGCTGGCTGATATTCAGTTCATTGACCCCAGGTCCTCCTTTCAAAAAATACGATTTATTTGAAGAAAGGGAACAATAGTACAAATCTCTCTGCATTTTAAGGCATGCTGTAGCAATTCAAAAGTCAGGAGATCCTCCTACCAAAAGGTGCAGAAACAACTGTTCAACTCTCTCACCATCAGCTTGGGAGATACCTCCCACCATCTGCTGTTTACAGGTAGATCCAGTCATGACACTTAGCTCAAGCCAATACATTTTACCTATTTCTGCATGCTGATGCCGTTTAACTCCATGTTTGGAAAAACAGTACACTCAGATCACAGCCAATAATTTCTCAAGGCATGCAATATAAGTATGTTCATTTGCACACTTACAATTACAGGCTGAGGGAGCTGGGCTCATTCAGCCTGGAGAAGAGAAGGCTCCAGCTAGACCTTAGGGCATCTTCCTGTGCCTAAAGGAGCCAACAAGAAATCTGGAGGGCCTTTTGACAAGGGCCTGTAGTGACAGGACAAGGGGGAATTGCTTTAAGCTTAAAGAGGGTAAATTTAGATCCCAAACCATTCTATAATTCTATGATTCTGTTAATTTTAAACATAATTTATCAAACCCTGTTTAAATACAGATTCAAGAGGTTATGTGGAAAACTCTTACTTCAGCTTATACTACTGCTTAATTGCACATGGGGAAAAAAAAAAAAAAACCCAACCTGAAACGTGTTTTGAGTTAAACCAACACCACCCATTTATGACAAACAGAATGGTGCTAGTCCAGCCAGACCCACTTGTCATATATGCAGTGATTTCCACACTGCCTCTGTGCAGCTGTGAACTACCCATAAAGACCTCTAATCAAAGAGAATCTCAGCTTCCACCATCTCTTTGGTCCCAGAGCCAAAGCTACATGACGAAAGGCACATTCCTGACTTCACCTGAAAAACCAATGTAACACATGCTGGCACCGAGACAAACAGAACCATCCTCTTGTTCCTTCTGTTCCCTTGAGAAATGGTGCAGAAATCAAAAATATAGAATACCATGATTACCAAACTACTTAAGGCGGCTAAATATGTATGGTGCAAAGAAGCCTCAGTCTCCAGGACTCAGAATATGAGAAATCACACAACTTGTAGCAAGAAGAGTGCGAACAGGGGAGTGAGTTCTGTGGGGTTATTAGTGAAGTCTACACATTTCCGTCTCTTCCCCACGCAATTCCAGCTGGGGAGTTTAAAAAAAGGTAAATCACCTTTTTTTTTTCCCCATATCTGAACCAGCAGCTCTGCTCTCAAATTAGGCAAATGGTCTTTGAACAATTTATGCTCTTTAGTCATATATATGAGCAGGAAAAGGAAGAAATAAGGAGAAGAGACCAATGAAACATTTATGGAAAGGCTGTCACCATCAAGGACATCCATCTGAAAATCAGAGTAAATAACGCTTCCCATAAGAAATTCAAGTTTCTCATGCATGAGGCTATTTGTAGCAATTTGGCCACACAACATATCAAGAGCTTTCCAACTCCCAGAAATTACAGCCATACCAAGATACTGGATATGACTCGTAACCAATGTTATGGTTGAGTATTTTTCTTACATCTGAGAAAACAACCATACTACTCATACATTCATCCTCATTACAGTGTTTCAAATCATTAACCAAGAGCTTCAAAATAATTTTATACTTGATATTAATTACTAGAGACACACCTGGTATAATTTCTATATCTGCCTATTTTCAGAGAAGCAATAATCATGTTTCACACAAAACTGGGCTATCTTCTGTGTTTTACCTAAGTAGCCATGAGTGAAAGTAAGTTACGAAAAAGCATAATCTTTACCATGTTCAATGTTTTTCCTCTCCAGTATTTGCAACAGTTACAGGTTTTCATTCAGTATTCTCCCACCTTTCAAACAGTCCAAAGGAGGCAAGATCAGATGATACATTGCTAAAAACGTTTTATAATTCACAGTCATTGAAATTAAAATATTCAAAGCCCCAGTCTACTGCAGCTCATACAGATCAGGGTTCAGCATCCAGATTCCAATGATTTCAAAACAGAAAGCCAACATGCTTAACCGTAAGTACATGACATACTGATCCTGAAGGATCAGCAGTAAACACCACTGCAGTTTTATTTAAGTGCTGCTATAAACACAGTTGTGAGTGATGTAAGAACAGTTATTAGGTCTGGCTCTTTGCTGCGACACTGAGGAAATGCTGGATTAACAGCAAGGCATGACTGAGGCTTTTAATTTCAGACTCTGAACTGAGAACTTTTTAACCTTGACAGCTGTCCCTTCTCAAATGTATTTTTTTAATAATAGAAACAAAGAATCACAGACTGGTTTGGGTTGGAAGGGAGCTTAAAGCTCATCTAGTTCCAAACCCATTGCCATGGGCAGGGACACCTTAAAGAAAACAGTCAAAAGACAAGGAACTGCAGCCACTTACAAGATGCCAACCTGGCATTGGTATTTCACAGAAAGTGCCATTCCACTCTCTCTGATCTACTTCCTTACAAAAATACTCCATTTAACACCATATTCGCTCTTTAAATTACACTAGTGAACTCTAGGTCTAAAGTTAGTCTTCAGCATTAATTAACTCTGCATACATTACTTGCTGTCAGGATACACACAGGATTACTGCTAGCTTATTTAATATACTTCCATCCAGCCATTTGCTATGGGAAGAATTCCTTTCACCTTAAAGGCATCCATAGCGAAGTCCAGGGGACAAGGTCCCCTCTGGAAAAGTCCTTTGGTCCAACAAAGTCACTTTCCCTTTTACTGATTATGGCTGTACTTTTCCATCAGTTATCTGAAGGATACAGGCAGCTCCAGCCTTCAACATGTGAACAAAACTAAGGATTTTGTTTCTTTGGGTCCACACAGTTTCATCTAGTACTTGTATGTCCTCTATGCATTAATCATAAATTTACCCATAACTCCTTACTCATCTAGCACAGCAGATCTTCAGTCATCACTGCAATGAAATGGGGCCCAAACTACACAACATCACTGCTATTTGTGCTCAGGGATAGTAAATAGCACATGGGAAATGGTGGAGAGTATTGAAGAGGGAGGAAGGAACCAGACAGAGATCAAGTATTTTCAAGAGCCCTAGAAGTGACACATCCCTCACTACTTCCTAACCTGGTCACCTTAGATCACTAAGAGCCGCCAGTTTCACCTGGATTCTTTTACTTGCTGGCACAAAGATGACTATTCAACATTGCCACTCTAAAAATATACAGATTTTGTTTACCGATGCATAGCAAGTGAGAATTCCTGTTTAAACTCATGCAGATTTACACACCTTGCTGTCCAGATAAATTAAACAGACATCACATATCAAATGAAAATTAGCTTACAAGACAGGATAACTGAGAAAATAACAATTAAAAAAGGCTTGGAAAATTAACTACTCTTCAGAAGTACAATGGAGTAAGTTAGGCAATCAGACTGGTTGAATATTTGGCTTGGCACCTAAGAACAGCTGTATTTTTCTTTCTGAGTCTATGTCTTGGCTGTTATTTCTTACCACAAAATATTTAAGCTCAAACATACGTTCAGCTACAGATCTTGAGAAAGGTACTTTGGGAAAACGTAAACTGAAAAAAAGGCTATGTCTCTTTTTCAGAGCTAAAAACTCCACATTAATCACCACTGTATCCATTTTAGCATTTAAGTCAAATTAATATTTACCCATGAGCAGGATCCAAAGCTATTGCCCTGGGCTGATCAAGGTCTTGCCAGAAGAGGACTTTTCTAGATGTTCCATTGAGATTAGCTACTTCTATCCTATTGGTTTCCGAATCCGTCCAGTAAAGTTTTTTCCCAATCCAATCACATGCCAGGCCATCCGGGGAAACCAAACCAGAAATGATGACATTCTGCACCACATTCCCAGTTTGGTTAATGTGAGTTTGCTTGATGGCTTCTTCACTCACATCTGTCCAGAAAACAATGCCTTGCGAATACTGGAAGTCAACCGCAGCAGCATCCTCTAAACCACTGACCACTACAGTGGACTCCAGCTTTGTGCCTCCAGCATCCACGAGTCGAACATCCCGCCGGTTGGCGAAAAGCAGAAAGGGAGATGCTACAGGAAAAAAAAGGAAACCATGTTAGTATTATCGGCATCTATAGATGTTGAAGCACCGAGTATGAACAGGGCAGAGGAGGATTTCTTTTCCCAGATCAGCGGGACAGGCAGTACAGTAGAAGGAATGTGATAGTTTCACATGAGAGAAAAATGCATGCTACCCAAAAAACTCTTCCTTCCACATGTCAGACACAGGAGTAAAAGACAGAGGGAAGAGCAGGCCCAATTCCATAGCTACAGGATATGGATAGCACCTTCAACACAATTAAGAGCTCAAACTGAGGCCCTTCAACAATACCTTCTGTCAATCATAAACCCAGGTTTAGATCAAATTAAGTCTTCATGGTTTAAAAGCTTGATTCAACCAGCTGAAGTAGTAATCATACAGAGAAGGCAAGTTCGGATGAATTTTAGTAGTAGACTGAAAGCTAACATTTCTAGATACAACACCCTGAACACTCCTAGCAAGTGCCCTCCTAGATGGCAAACACTGTGACAGAGGTTCAGAACTACTCTCTTCTCCCCTGCACCACAAGAGAGAAATTAAAGGAAGAATTTGAAGAAAGACGAAGATGTGGGTTGTGGAAGTTTGTGGGGACTGCTGTGAGCTGGAAGCGGCAGACAGAGAAAAAGGACAAAAGTTCTTGCTGTTAGAAGCTTTAAGTGGGTGGCAGAAGCTGGAGTCCTAGTACTGAATGACAGGGAAGGCTCTGAAAGGGTAGCTAACTTACGATTGATGCAAAAGGAATGGGAATCTTCAAGACAGGTCAAAATGACAGCCATAAAGATATTCCAGCAGTACCTGCACAGGTTCTAGACCTCTTGTGTGAACGGTTCAGTTGGACAATGACATGGTCTTAACAGATAACACTGGCATTCACAGACAGAAAGGAAGGAGATGGGGAAAGAGACTCACGAGAGGCAAGAAAGTTAACCTCGCTGAATTGGATCTGACAGTAAGACAGAACCAGTAGTAACACTAGCAGAGATTTTAGCAAGACAAGATGACTTTACTGTCACACCAGATCTCATCTGCCATTATACCTAAAGATAGCGATAAATCTGTACTTGCAACTGAGGCTGTCCCTCCACATTCTGAGGAGGTGAAGGTCTGAGTCCTGAGTCCTACAAGTCCTCCCTCCGCTCGCCACGCAGAATATTACAAAACTCTAGCTGAGGGAGATTGTAAAGATCCTCTGAAGGACCCACTATGGGGGAAGAAAGAATGACTCAAAGGCATGATTTGGCCCAATTGCTTCTTGCAGAAGTGGACATTAAGTGGATGTACATTGTTCCCCAACCATACCAGTCACACTGATGGCCAAGTTTACTTCATTTCTCTCCTAAAAGTGCAGGTTTGCTTCTTCATCCAGCAGTAAACAAGAAAAATAGTTACCTGCAGATATGGCTGGGAAGGCAGCAGCCAAGTATGATGACTGCAAGTTCACACTGCCGGGTCATGGGGAGCTTCTCACCAACAAACACCTCCAATACAGGTCCGAGTTCCAGCTCTGCTATGCCAGCAGCCTTGCCACATGCTATTGCCTTTCTCATGCACTCTGGCTCCAGCTACATGCTCATTGGAGAGTGTGTGCCACTGCATGGGCCAAAGTGAAGTACATCTCTGACAATAGCATATATATTTATGTGAAGGCCAAGGACCTCAGAATCTACAACTGAGCTTCAGATGAAAAACATGCATAAAAATTCAGCATTTTTATTCTGCACAGTCTTTTCCCCCTTCTTTCCCCATCCCTTCCTCCTCCCACCCCCACCTGCCTGAGTCAGGAAGGAGGTGGCTTTGTTTTTCTTTTTGGAGGAAGTCTATGCTGATGAAAGTAATAAGGAAAATTTAAATCAGCTGGTGGTTTTATTGAGGGTCTTGGACAGCAAAGACACAAACAATTGTTAACATAAATGTCTCACTGAAAATGCAATATCTTTGCTTTCCACAATATTTAACTCAAGAAAGTTTATACAGCTTGAGGAGAATTATTTGCAAAGCAATGAAGTCTCAGTATCACTCCTATCTCATTTTCTAACTTGCCGAATCCTTCTCTCTGTCATCTTTAAAAGCACCAGAAAAAGAGCCCAACAGGTTAGTTATTGAAAACAGAAGAAAAAATGTCTACAATGCAAAGTACTTGGTTTCTTCTCTGCAACTCATTGGTTCCCCATAACTACGTCTATTTGAAGTGGCACTGTACCAAACCATTTGAACACTTGGAAAGTTTGATGTTAGCAGGCTGTTTAAGTCACAAGTTCTTTGGGGCAGAGTACTTCTCAAGTTATGCACATTGCCTTGAAAAACTAGACCCATATCCAGCCAAATAACAAAGCCATAAAAATTCCATGTACAAATTAATAAAAAAAGCCCCAAAACATTGTCCCAAAAATGTGTTTTGAGGAATATGAATAGATGGATTTTCATCTAGACATTTCCATGCTGAAGCCATTATTAATGCTACTACAAAAGAAAAAGGAACCTGAAATATCAAGTCCAATCAACCTCAGAGGACCTCAACAGCTTCTTAACTAATGATCAGATATGAAAAATGTCTAATCTAATCACTATCAATATTATCCCAGCTCCCCATCCCTTTCAAGAGATTTCTTCCCCACTGATGTACACAACAGGGCAATAGCATACAGATAACTCATGAACCACTGGGTTCTCCCTCTCTTCTGTGCTACAGCGTCATCCTGACTGAAATGCAGCTACGTTGTGTGGCTATGAACACCCAGAGGGGAAATCACACTCCCTACTTGAAATCGTGTTAAAATTCTACTGCATTTATACACGGATGTAAACTGATTATTGAAAATGGCCTTTTATGAACAAAACGCACATTCACTTCTCTGATCCTCCCCACTAGCCTTTTTTATTAAGTCCAAATTTTATAAAAATTGGTTATGAAGAAAAAAAAAGGGGAAAACCCCCCACCTAAGTGATCAAAACAAGTAATTGGTTCTCAACACTGATTTTTAGAAAGCTGCTATAGAAGCACAGGGTCTCCCAACTTTAAAAATAACGCATAAGTCATTACAGTGATTAAATGCTCTGTTTCCATGGCCTTCCATTTATCACATCAGGATGTGATGGCTCACTAGCAGGCAAAGCTAGCTCCGGTAGCTGCAAAACAAGCTCCAACATGTCACAAGAAAAGTTCACAGAACTTTTCAAATTTCTAACTTTCCCAGTTAGGAAGCAGTAAATATGAAAGAGGCAACCAAGAAAGCAGATGATCTTCTAGATGCACAGATGTATAGCATTTAGCTTCACAGAATTACTAAACTCAACAGTTTAGCAATTCAAAAGGCACATTAACACTCTATGTGACTATAACCAAGAGGTTTTTAAGGCATCAGAATGAGAAGCAAAAAAAACCTCAGAAGGCAACAAGTCAAATGGCCAATTGATCAAAAACTTGATTTGCTGTGCCATCAACAAACTATCCCAGATACAAGATCGTCCCACCAATTCATGGTGCAAGTTTGTTTTAATCCCATGTGTATGTAGAATCAAGGGTTCTTTTCCAAGAAGGTGCACACCAATCTCCTTTCAAATCATGCTGTTCTTCCTGAACTGAGCTTGAAGGTCCAGAGAACATTCTTATCCTTAGTGTATTTAATTTTTTACTGCACAACTCTTGACAAAGCAAACCAGAAGGCCAATTAAGAGAGATGGAGGGGGAGACCCAAAAAAACCTAGCAATAACCTTGACTACCATTGACCTTCAAATGAGCTTATCTGTTACGCAAGAGGCAACATCCCTTGCGTAAGAAGTTATTCCACTGTTCAAAAGTTAGAAGACTCTTTAAGGAATGCTTAGTGTTATGCTCTATTTTGATCAGCCATACTCGTGATAACTGCAACTTGCTTCAAAAGGGAAAGACCAGCTTCTATTTTGAAAAGAGAAGACAATAAACAGTTACAGGATGAATGATGAATGTGAAGGACAAATTGTTTATATCCAGTCTATTACCACCAATTGAAAGGAGAATATTTTAATTTTTTTTTTTAAAGTGCTGTATTCTTTTTCAGTAAAATTAGAACAGTTCATATTTTTCCATAATAGGCAATATTTAAAACCTCTGTACATAGCAGGAGTTCACAATCCTTTGACAAAGCAAGAACAAAATCAAAAAAGAACCTGAAATCCCACAAATTATCAAATGAACTCTAAACAGATTATGGCCTAAACTGCAGAAAGTTACAGGCTTTTTGCAGCAATTCCACAAGCACATGTGGATCACACAGTACTTGATCAACAATGCTTCATTCTAAAAAGACGCATTATTTCTATTCAAAAAAACACCAATTTTCCAGTGGTTTTCTGCTAACTGGAAAATACCCCCTTGACCTGATAACAGAGCTATCTACACAGAGGTTTATTGCACAGCAGTAGGAAAACAGAGCTTCTCATCAGCCTATTAACAGGAGAAAAGGAAACACTCCTGATCAAGCTGGCTAGGAATCAAGTATAAGCTCAACTTTCAGTTTTGCTCTTCATCTCCTGAATGCTCTTGGGCAAATATTCTGTTCCCTGCATTGGGAAAACTGTCTTGTGCAGACATAAGACTGGAGGATTTGTACTTTCTACAATGTATAATTCATTTGGTTGACCCTATAAACAGTATCAGTTTTAGTATGTGTACTACAGCTCCCTTATCACCATCTCTATCCCATAAGTGATACAAAAAAGCATTTTTTAAAATGTATTGTGGCTTTGACTCCTCTGCACTTCACCATACGTAAAAAGGCAGTAATAATGTGTCTTTTCCTCTTTTTTTTTTTTTTACTGTTAAAAACATAAGCTTTGTTGAGTGTGGAAGCCTGCTGGTATCTGCCCAGCTGTAGGTACCTTCGAACAGAATAGGCTAATGTGTTGCTTCTGAATTCATCCATTAACTTTCATTTTTTGTTTTAATTGTACCAATCCCATCCACAGCACTTAAATTTTATGCAGTGCTTCAGGGGCACCCATTAGCCCCAGCAAAGTGACGTTGGACAAGCAACTAAAAACTGCACTATATGATCTTTGCTATTAGTTCCAGTAATAGTTCTGAAAAACAGTTTGACAGGGCCCAACTCATTTACATATCAAGGCTAAGATGATTTGTACATTCTACAATGTATAATTCATTTCGTTGACCCTATAAACAGTATGAGTGGCTGTCCCATCCCTGGCAGTGTTCAAGGCCAGGATGGATGGTGCTTGGAACAACCTGGTCTAGCGGAAGGTGTCCCTGCCTGTGGCATGGGGCTGGAACTAGCTGAGCTTTTTGGTCTCTTCCAACCCAAACCATTCTGTGATTCTGTGATCATGAATTGTATCAACAGAGCATTTGTCACCAGTTGCTGGTGAGCTGCAAAGCTGCAACAGTTCTAAGACAAGCTGAACAAAAGAGTTTTAAAAAGTTAAATTTATACTACTGCTTGATACTTGTTGGTATGCCTACATTTTGCCTCCTTCCCCTTAAAGCCACAATAGAATGACATGAGTATAAGGGGGCACGTGCATGATTCCTACTCTTGAAAGCACCAGAAGCATACCACACACACAAATGCTATGTATAGCACAGGAGAAAAGCCTTCCTTAAGAATTCTTAAACCAGTTAACTAGGCTAAAGGTCATGGAAAGGTTTAACTGTCTTTTAAGAGAAGTGACCAAGGATCTTGGGATCCTGGTACACAACATAAAACAAAGATCTCATTTTAATAAGCATACAAGCTAAAATAGCCATTCAAAATTACAGTATGTGCAACAACTTACATTTTAAATATTATTTCAATTCTTAACAGGACAAATGCAGAGAGGACCTCTGTGGTTAAGCCATCTGTACTGCTGGACAGAAAGAATAACATATAATTCTTGCAGCAGTCAATGTCCCAAACCACAAAAACATTCATTACCAAGGAACAAAAACAACCTCCCCACACCCCTGCCACAGGCACACAAGATGGTAAAAAACAAATGTGTCAAAACTTTTGCACCCAAGGGTGTACAGTCTTATGGAAACTCCAAGACAGGATATGGAGTAAGCATGCCTCAGCCTTCTATACTTAAAAATAGCTGCTATGCAGAAATGAGACCATGTAGGTAGGGTTCTAGCAGCCATAAATTAATCGGAGAAACCAGATGTACAGCATAAAGTGATTCCTCTTGTCCAGCTCCAACTCTTTAGGAGCATAAGGAGGCTTAGACCTTTGATGAGTAGCTTAAGAATCCTTCTAGACATTTAGGGAAGGAAGTTATTCCGCATGCTGTCACCCTTTTGAGCATTATCCCCATTTTTCATGGCTTAGCTCAAGGGGAGAGAAACAGCAGGTGGTGGCAACAGGAAGCTCACATGCCAGGACACACAGACACTATACAGTAGCCATAAGGACACAGGAAAAAAAAAAAAAAAGGTAAAAAGGAGAGAGATTCAAGCATGGAAGAGAAAGGAAGGTAATCAGGAGTTTAGCCAAACCTGACTCCTAAAATCAAGCACAACTAAAAAACTCAGTCTGAGACCTTGCTAGGCAAGAAGAGAATACGGCATGTACAAATACCACAGATACGAGAAGTTCATTTTACTCTTAACGCAACTGTCCTGTAATAAGCAGGGAAAAAAACATAAGGGATTGGAACTAGATGATCTGGGGGCTGGAACTAGATGATCTTACAGTCCTTTCCAACCCTAACCATTCTATGATTCTATCTTAAATACTCTGCATTCTCAGCCTTGGTCCTTTTTACTGGCAGCTGCTGCACAGAAGCTAGAATCACCAACTTCAAAAAGTAGATTAAATGTTGATCTTCCTGTAGTAACTGCACATACTCACCCCGAGTTTAAACTTGCCAGGTACAAGGCCTCCAAAGAATAGAGAGCTATCGCTTTCCTCATCAAAACACATTACTGCAGATAAGGTGAATTCCCAGTGTAATTACCAAATTATAGAATATTCTTGCTGCAACACAGAGGTAGCTGGTAGCAGTTTGTAGAGCCCAGGGCTCCTCAGTTTCACTCCCACATATACCCTCTTAGTGAACCCAAGTGGGTGCTTTAGCCCAAAGATTTGTAAAAATCATTCCACCTACTACAAACATACCCGTCTTTCTGCTGTTAATTATCTCAAAGGGCTGCTGCAAAGCCTACTCATGCTTGCGCAAGGCACTTAAGATCTTCAAGAAGGTGGCTCCATGGCGCATTCAGCTTTTCATTCCTGACATGGCTAAGACTTCTCTCTGTGAATCAGGGAGTGAGTGTGGGTCAGTGAGCTGTGAAAGAACAGCTATTCAGAGACAGCAGGGTTATAGCACTATTTTAAGTGGAAAATATATTCCTTCCCCAAATTCCATTCCATTCCTCTAACCCTCCAGAGCAATCGATTTGAATGTAATTTCCCTCTCCAAACCATGAAAGAAAGCATTCTGGTTAAGTAAGGTAGATTCATTTTCATTATCTGATTTTAGGTAGAATCAAGGTCTGAAATTCAAGGGGAAACAGCAGTGTTATTTTAAACCACATTTATACACATTGTATGCAGCAGACAACAGGCAATTTTTGTAAATTTTACTCTTTACCAGCCTATATTTTAAATTGTTTAGATGGTCACACCAGGAGTAAACCAGTGCAAAATAATCCAATATAGACTAGTATCCCATATTATGAAATGTATTTGGTGCCAGTTTTAATTTTTATGTGCTAAGTATTGTCTTGAGTATCACTGCCTAATACTAGAAGACATCCAGGACCTCCGTGATCTATTTGCCATCAGACGATGGTAAAATAAAAGGGAGGCTGTTCATCCATCAGTGTACCTACTTCACCACAAGAAGTGACATGGCTTTAGCCACAAATGGGGGGGAGAGGGGGGATGTATGTGTGTGTGCGGAGTGGGGGTGGGGGGGAGGGAACACCCCACCAAAACAGTTTTAAGTGGGTTTAGAAAACATATGAAGTGTGTGTGTTGTTCTCATCCAGAAGAGGAGCTGGGAAGGCAGTGAGATTAAAAAAAAAAAAGAGTAAAACAGTCCAAGCAGTAAATGCTTTTATGAGAGGCTGAAGATCACTTATTCCTAGCCAGTGCAGAAAGGACATACTGAAGAAATTAGATGAGGTTAGGCTTTATGTTTTTCATTGCTGGGGATGGGAATGCAGAGATGATGCAGAGAGAAACATGCTCTGAAGATACTGAAGCACAATACAGAAGATACAGAATTGCGTATAGCAGGTGACTTTTAACCGCAGTTGAATAACCATTCCCCAGGTATGGCTTTTGTACCACTAATTCCTGCCTCAGTGAAGGAGTTTCATCAGAGCTTGGTGCACTGAACTCCGCATACCATTTCACTGACAATCTTGATACAAGGGTGTGGGATGCCTGCGCTTATGCTCAGGCTTACCCAAAAGAGTTTTAAAAACTCTCCCAGTAACATAATATTCACATCACTGTTTGTGTTGCCCTCCTGAAGCAGATGAATTTAGTAGCTTTGTCAAATACTAACTTTAAAATATTGTTAGATAAACTGCTAGCTACCTTTTATTTTTTTTAAATAAACAAGCAGTACGTTTTTTGAAGATCTCGTTATATTTTTTGGACTGTGCATGGTCATTCCCCCCCAGTAATGACAGGGTTTTAGGAAGACAAGAGATTTACTTCAGACTGTTGGTTTTGTTTGGCAGCCTACAGTTTTTAAATTATAATGTTAACAGTAACAACAAAATATAGCACTGATTATATACCATTTCATCTCCATTGGCCTGAATTAGTTCATTTCCATTGGTCAAGAGGATTTCTCTGAAGAGCATGCTCTGAAAAGGTCCAGCAAAGGTGCTTTCTACAAATCATGAAATTTAGGATTTGTTCAGATTGTCTGGGATGGCAATAAAATGTTTTAAAAATCTCCCAACAGCACACTCTGAACTTACTCATTATTGTTTTATCCTGTTTCTCATTATATTACCTACTTCAAGTAAAAATCTTCACATACCAGAAAAGCCAAATGACTGGATTCAGTGTGCATAATTTAGTGCACTCCCATCTCTGCAGAGGCTGGAAGCAAGTTATGTGTGTTCAAGATCACTTTTCTATGGACACATTATTTTAAAGGAGGGTTCCTCAAACTCTTCTGTCTTTTCCCACAGACCACCCATTAAGCACGCCACATGAACTTCCCTCCCGGTGCACAGGCAATGGCTCTCAGACTGTACTTAATACCCCTGTAGCAAATACTGAAATTGGTTACATGGAACAGCATATTTCATCTTCTAACACAATTTAGCAGCTGGAAAGGAGGACAGCCAAGTCCATGTGAGCAGCCAACACTATACGGACCACCAAGCAGCATACAGAACATGTTTAGCTGAAAAACTAAACAAAACATAGAATATCAGCTGTGATTTGGAGACACATCAAATTGCTGAGATACTCATTAGGTAAGACTCGCAAGCACTTTAACCATTTTATTTAGAGGAGAATACATTCACTAGAGCATAAAGCAATTTTCATCTGATCCGTTTTGTTAAGAGGCAATTTCTAAACATCATTGCAAAACTGGCTCTTGGCAATCTCCCCCTGTGCAATGCACAACTGGTGTTCAGCCAAACAGTTGTGAGGGCTGCAGCCTTATGCAATCCTGACTAGCTAATGCTAAGCAGATAATATCTCTGCAGTCTGAGCCCCCACCTCCTCCTGACCTCAGGTTCTCACCCGAGCATTTTACAGAGGTTAAAACATACATGGGACTTTCCCAAAAGCAGAATTACACTGTTCACAACAATTTGCTTATTCTTCTGAGGATTCTGCTACAATTTGCTACTCAAGACCCACAATGCATATGACAGCTTAAGTGCAAATATACCATCTACTGGGGATTATGGCATTTTGCTCCAGACACCAACAAGAAGCTTTGAAAACTAGCACTTTGAAAACAGCTGTTAAACTGAGCATCCTCCAATCTTAAAAGTCAACTTTTGTATTTGGTGCTGGTTGGAGATTAGAACCTGCACTGAACTCCATTGGAGGATAAACTGACAACTTCCATCATACTTCAGTGATGACGGCCAAAGCTCGCAAGGCCCACTGAAAATCCCACTCTACATGTAGACAGTAAACCCTACAAGGAAAGTGAAAACTTTCCCACTCTTTAAAAACAACTAGGCAACAGGACCTCACAGGTCTGTGCTGTGATGTTTGAGTCTGACCCTGTGTCCATATGGAGCAACTGGATAGCAGAGGGAGACCCATCAGATACACATGGGTGATCTACAGACCTGCACCACTCTCAGCTTTCATCAAATAACAGTATGGTTTGGGTTGGAAGGGACCTTAAAGATCATTCAGTTGCTCCAAGCCCCGTCCAACCTGGCCTTGAACACTGCCAGAGATGGCGCAGCCACAGCTTCTCTAGGCAACGTGTGCTAGAGCCTCACCACCATCATTCTGTAATTCCAAATATTTCCATTGTCTTGTCAGTGAGAAGGCTTCATATTTTGGTTAAAGATTCTTTAAAGGACAAGCTTGTATTTTGTCTAATACCATAGGACACTAGCTTCAATTCCGTAACAGTGTTTACCGTATTCAAGCCACACTGGAGCTATCTGTCAGCTGACTCATGACAGTTTTCTTTGTGAGAATTAATATGGCACTCTGCTTGTACCCACAAAAATTGGAAACAGCCTGTCCATTCAAATTTCTGGTATTTTCTGATTTTAGAATAAGCAGAAGAGGCATTGGGCTTTGCCAAATGGCTAAGTGCAACGGCAGTGCTTAAAAATAGGGGACAGGGATATGGCAGGAAAAAAAAAATACTTGGATGTTTCACATTCTGTGATGCAGAGTACATGGCAATAATTTTGCAGTTGTTACTTTAAAACCCCCCAACCCCCATGTTATGCTCAGTAAGAGTTTTAAAACTACAGAGGAAAATGAAGATTCGTGCTACTTCTACATAAAGTGATGTAGAAAACGCAGACAAAGGCGTGACTTCCTTGGACATTTAAACACAGCTCTTGTTGCAAGTAACAAGTCAATCCAAGAATGGAAAAAAGCCCCTGTGCTGTCCCCTTTTTAGGTTCTGGATGCAAATGGGAGCAAGGTTCTTGTCTGGTTTTGGTTTGGGGGGGTGGGAGGCATTTGTTTTTTCAGGGGGTTTTTTGGTTGGGTTTTTTTTTTTTTTCAGTTTGTTTTATTCCTCCTTGGTTTGGCAGACAGCTGTCTGGCCAATAATAGTAGATTATGCAGCAATGATGGTTCCAAACTTCTAATGGATAAAACAGTGGTTCTACATTTGGCTTGTAAATTCTCTCCAGGACTTGAACAAATATAGGCTTGACAAAGGTATGCTTGTTTCTGATCTGAAATGTTTCCAATTTCTAGTTCCAGATGTTACATTAACTCCAAAGGAGCAAACCTTAAGCTGGAAAAAGACATTTTACTTCCACCTCCAACAAATGCATTTGTAAAATGCAGAAAACCACTAGGAAATAGCATGTGCTGGATTCTGCTGCTGGCAAATGTTATTCATTGGAACAACAGCAAAGTTGAGTCAGATGTGGAAAACTCAAACATAGGTTCCACTATCTGATACGGTTTTCTTCTAACAGTTAAGACTCTTCCCAAATAAAACCATCTTGTTAAAAGGAACCTGCCACATGATACTGCGCAGTGTGAAGCTAAGAGAAGTTTTTAGTGCCAAGTTGTGGACAGGACTTCTAATTTTTGTGCAAGTCTCATTAGTGTCTTCCAGTCAAATATTTAAGATTTCGGTTTTGTGAGAGCTTGTTAGTAAGGAGAGCAAAAAGAAGATGAGGTGAAAAGGATTACTTAATGAAACCTGTAAAATTGTGCTTGTACTTATATCACTGATAATACTTAATTTACCTCCTCTAACGGAGGACTCCAAAGTCAGTGTTTGTCCAGCAAGTTACCTGGAGCATTTGTCCTGCTGGAACTACAATAAGAAAGATATTCTGCTCTATTATTATTCTATTAAACTGTTTTCCAATATTGTGGAGGCAAAGACATGGCGCTTCTAATAATTTAGTTTTTTCTCAAACATCTGTTAAAAAAATAGTAGATTTGCTGGAAAAGAGAGCATGTTCAGGATTTCACTGATTTCTTCCATTTCTTTTTCTTTTTTTTCAGAAGTCAGCCAAGGTTCAGAAAAAAAATAATCTGACTTTCTTTATTTTGGAGTTAAAATGATCACAGTATATTACAAACTGAGTTGAAGATTCAACTCTTCCAATATCTGAAGGGAAGCATTAGTTAAAGAGGTGTCATGATGCCACTGAACACAGCTGTTTTCATAAATTGATTTCATGTATCTTTGGTGATCAGCGTATGATTCTTAAGGACATAATGGAATGGGATCCTATGCTCTTTGGGACATGCCTGTACTCTGTTGTTAATGCAAATTACACAAGCTTTATCTTCAATGGTGTTGCAGTTCACATACTCACAAAGCACACGATTAACTCAAATTATCTGAGTAAGATACATAAATAATATTGCTCATTAACTGATGATATTCTTGCTTCAGCAGGTAGACCACATTCTACTATCATTTACCTGGCAGCTATCATCTGTGGCTGTGATACATTTTTATCCCTGGGTCCAAAAATTTTTTGCAAGCTCTCCACCAGTGACTGTTTTTACTTCAACACTGCATCCTTAGTACGAAACTAAAATTTGGTAGTATGCCACTTTTGGACAGAAGAGCTTGAGTGATGTTTTCCCCATGAAACTATTTTCCCTTTAAATTGGAGGTGCATGTGGCTCGCTCATAATTCTGCTGTATTGCAAAGTAGTGAAGATCGTAACCTGGCAAAAATTGTTCCTTCCTTTATCCAAGTATATCAGTCTCCTTGTACCCATTTTGTAGGCTGGCAGTCTCTCTCTCCAAGAAGGAAAACATGTTCTGAAATTCAGCCCAGAGTTTGCTTTCTCAGAAGAGGTTTTGATTCTAAATAATTATTTTAAACTAAAGAAAATCTGAGAAAGAATGGAAATTTGGGGCCTTAAAAGATGAGTTACATAGGAGCTGGACCAATAACCAACATGACTGGTTCTGCTGCTTTTGCAGCTGACTCATTACTGCTCTGTACAATCTCATGGTTATTAATTGGTCATTCTCTTCAGTGTCTGTTCAATTCTGGCATTTGCAGAATTGTGTGATATGTATATGTATGACATCGTGATATGTAATCAAGGATAAAGGTCCCAAAAAGGAGACTAGAAACAATATTAAAGTGGTGATGCTCTGCACTGAGAGAAGGTTGTAAAACTGCAGAAGGCAGTTCTAAATAAAGATAATAAAACATACTCATGGCCACATATACAACAGTGATCTGACAACTGACGTCATACACAACAGTAATAGCTATCTTCCTGATGAAGGCCAAAGTTCTTAGATTGAACTTGGATAGCTTAAAAGCTAAACTTTCATTGAAAGAAATGTCGCCAAGCACACTAAGCAAACACAACTTACTCAAACACTCACAGTAATCTGTTCCACGTGTCCTGCTGATGCTTAAATAAGAAAATAACCCTGCAAAGTCCATTCCTTTTTATAAAGAGCCAACATTCGTTCAGACTTTATAGTAAGAAACTGGTGCTAAAGTTTCTTTTTGCAGTTTTAAGTGTGTGTGCATAATGCTTACACATCTCCTGCTGTGCAGGACTGCTCTATTCTTGTATACAAACTCTTCAGTTAAAAAGTTATCAAAGTCTAGTTTCTGGAGAAAATTGTGAGGTTTTTGTAGAATTCAGTATATGGTTTCTGCCTCACAATAAAGTGTCAGACAAGTTATACAGGAGAAAGCACTGCATGCAGCTGTAATTCAGAGCACAGCAGCTGACAAGTTGTATTTTTATCCCCGCAACCTCTCCACGTGCCTGTTGATGCCCAAGCCTCCAGAAACCACGCAACAGCTTTTCATTAACTCTGCTACATAGACTCTCAATTGCTATGAAGCTTTACTGAACCAATGATGAGTTCCTGTCAACACAGTGGTTTGCAACAGCAATAACAATCACGCAGCAGGGAAGACAGACCTGAAGTCATCTTAGTTTCCAACACAGACCAACATTTTATTTATAAAAAGAAAATTTAAAAAAAAAAAAAAGTGAACTGCTGCTAGAGTCTAAAACTGAGCATAGGAAAGAATGTGTAAAGCAGCTTCCTCCCAATTAATGGCCAGGGAGCTAAACAGCTGGAGAATTTAGCCGTAATAAAAAAAGAATGGCAGACTTTACAAGCAAAAGAACAAATTCCTGCCTCATACTAGTATACTGGTTTGAGTGTACCTGTCCTGAAGCGTGGGCTTCCAAGCAAATTATTACTTTTCCTGTTGTCCATTCAAACAAGTCCTTCCACCTACCTCTGGCTCATTGCTAAGCAAGAGCCAGAAACACATCTGGAAAATCCTCTTGACACAAGACCTGAAATGTTCTCATAGGCTCTTAGAAATATGGTAAGAAAAGGAATACCTAAAGGGCGGCATTTTCCATCAGAAACTAGTATTTGTGGACAACAATGTTCTAAGAGGCTGTCAACAAGTATATAAACAGGTGTCATGTTATAGACAACCATGATAATGAATCAGATTGTATGACCAGCAGATGCTCAGATTCAGTAACACAAGCCTGTTACATAGTCCCAATCCCTACAGCACAAAATGAGTTCCAAGGCTAAGACTGAGAAAAAAAGATAATGCAGTATTCCAGAATAGATCTTTGTGGAATTCCAAAATACAAGCACCCCTGGGGAAGTAATTGTGGAATAGCTGTTAGGTTTTGAATTCATATTCTATCACAAACAAAGCAAGTTTTGTTACCCTAAAAATGACGTATAATCTGTACAAGGAAGGTGATACTAACAGGTCCCAAGAACATTCCCCAAAGCTGGGCAGCGCAGTACATCTCCTTTAAAAAGAAAACCCTTTGTGTCCTGCAATATTGATTCCACAGGACCCTAGGAATCAAAAAAGCACAAAAGATGCATGCCAGAATCTTTACCTGTATTTATCAAGTGCCATCCGGATAGGCACAGTGGCTTTTACATGTGCATTTTTGCATTTTTCCAGTGTCAAGAAGCAAGTATGGCTTGGAGGACTGAGTCAGCTGTATCAAGAACTTATAGTACTCCACATCCTCCCTCATTGCACACAGACTTCCTCAAGGGAACAAAAAAAAAAAAAAACCCAAAACAACAAAAACACAACCAGCAACTCAAAATAACCAGGCGAGAGGCCAGTGCTTACAAAGATCCCACAGCCATTGTTCAGAGAAAATAAGTCACTTGCATCACTCCCCACATGCAATAAGCTTTGGGCTGGCTGAATTCTGCCTCTGAGGACCAGCGCCAGATGTGCTGTATCTCCAGATGCCAGGAGTTCCACACCCTGGGGATCAGCAACCAGACTTATTTTCCATGAGCTGTAATTACTGTAACAGGATGGAGGAGGGCTGGATGTGTCAAGGTGGTAATCCCCAAGGTAAATGAATCCTAGATCATTTAAATCTTTTGCAGATAACAATGAAGACCTTAATTTGGACCATGCAAGTTGAGAGATAACATGCAACTGAGGTCACAAGCACAAAGTACTTCTGGCTGCTCACCTTCTCTCCATTGTGCAGTAGGCTGAATGCCAAGCAGCAATCCTCAAACACAGGCTTAGCTGCAGCTTCTCCAGTTTTACCAATTCCATCATGCACAGACAATGCTAGTGGAGCCACGTACCAAGGGGACAGCAGGCAGCCTCTCCAAACTGCCAGAATTAGGAGGGTGGTTTGGGGTGTTTTGTTTTGGGGGTTTTGGTTGGGTATAGTTTTGTTGGTGGTGGTGGTTGTTTTTTGTTTGTGGGGTTTTCTTCCTTTCATTCAATGATGCTGCCTCATCATCCTACTTAGAGAAGTAGAGAAGTAACCCAACAAGTTTCCAAGAGCTCTCTTGACCACTGTTTTTAATTACCCACCTACAGACATTCCAGCCTTTAGCAATCTTGGTTCTTGGGAGAAGAGGGGAGGACATGACACAATACAAACTAAGCAGGTAAAAGGAAAAACAATAAACAAGATCCCTGCCTAGAAGAGTTTTCAAGCTGAGAAGAAAAACTACTAACACAGGAGAAGAATACAACATGCAGAAATTGTAAAATAAAGACTGGAAAAGGTATGGAAAGTTGTTCTGCAAGATCAAAGACTATGGGGCACAATTTTCATTAATAAAATACACATCACCCTACCTTTTCGGGCATCCCTTACCTACCATTCTTTGTAGTTTGCAGCTTCATTTCTCTCCAATGAAACACCAGTCATTAATAAAGTAATATGATGGAAAACAAAGTAGGTTTATTACTAGAAGGTTATTTAAACAGCTTTATGTATAGGAATAGGTTACTCTGAGGTGCTCCTTGTGTAAAACACACTAAAATGCATTCAGAGAACCCATTTATGCACCAGTGTCACCTTTTCTCAGATGAAAGGCTGGAGTTCACGGAGTTAAGGGCATGCTTCTGCAACACCACCAAAACCAAATCCAGGTGTACTGAATCCCAGTCCCATACCTAACAGTTGTGAAACTTTCCTCAAAATTATGTACTGAGATTAAACATGAGGAGTTAAATTCTCCATAAACAAGATGAGTTTTTTTCAGAAATGGAAAGTTATTTAATAACACAACCACTAGAATGAAAGGGGAAGGAAAAAAAAAAAACCCCCAAGGAAAAAAAAAAAAACCAAAAAAAAAAAAACAAAAAAAAAAAAAAAAAAAAAAAAAAAAAACCCAAAACCAAAAACCACCCAAAAACAACAGAGCAGGAGAAACTGGTTAACCAAGTATTTAAGCACATAAGAACATATATATATACTATATACACACATACATATGTGGAATACCCCTCACCCCCCCACAATATCTCACACACTTCCACATGTACGTACTTCAGCATAAACTAGCCAGGACCTTATAAGATATTACTTCTGCCTAGGTCAACACTTCTGTCAACTACGAGCAAATCTGTCCCTGCTCTGGGGAGCTGAGTGGTCTGATAGCACATTTAAACTCCGAGTAACTACCAGTCACAAAGTAAAATCCAGGCATTTTCCAGTTCTCTGGCTCATGCAAAACAACTTCACTTTCCACAAATGTCTTGAAGGCTCTTTAAAACACTAAAATTTGCAGACAGCAGAATGACCTTGGCATTAACAGGCACCCAACAGAGCGATTTTTGTCACAACCAGTCAGGATTACCTGAAGAAGCATTACCACCCCCCAATCCAGACAAACATGTTTTCAGTTGCTTTGGAAGAGGAAGGGAAGGCCAAAAGTAGCCAGGATAACTCCATGGCCAACTCTCCGCCCTTTAAATTAAAAATCTTTCCATGGCCAACTCTCCGCCCTTTAAATTAAAAATCTTCATAGCTGAGCATTTAACTTTTCAGTTGCAGTCAGATGTGATGGTAACATCGAGTGGAATGACCACAGCCATGAAAACATTTCAAAGAGAAAATTAATCACAACCTATGTCACATTTTTGGCCACAAACTGGCTGTGAACAGACAGCAACTCCTCTGAAAATATTATCTGTAGAACGTGTTTGTCAAAGTTTATTAGGCAAATAAGACCTAGCAGCAGACTGCTAATACACCTACTGTCAAGCATGCCATTTGAAGTTCAAATGGTATGGATTAGTTCTGCACACAGGCTACAGAGATTACTTTAGTTATTTGTCTGCAACTCTTGCAGAACACCTACAGTTTATCTGTTGGAGGGACAACACACCAGGATGTTCCCAGAATGCACTGATCATGACTTCCTTCTTGAAGCGTTAAGAGGACCCAAATGAGGAGAGGGGCTATGCTGGACCCTGTTTGCAACAACAAGGAGGGGCTGGTGGGGAATGTAAAGTTCAAGAGCTGCCTTGGCTGCAGTCACCATGAAACGTTGTAGTTTGTGATCCTTAGGGTGGCGAGGGGAGTGCGCAGCAAGCTCGCTACCCTGGACTTCAGGAGAGCTGACTTTGGCTTCTTGAGGGATCTGCTTGGTAGGATACAATAAGAGAAAGTCCTGGAGGGAAGAGAGGCCCAAGAAAGCTGGTTAATACTCAAGGATCGCCTCCTCCAAGCTCAGAACTGATGCATCCTGACAAAGAGGAAGTCAGGCAAGAACTCTATTTGAAATAACTAGTCAAGCAAATTAAAACTTCCAAAGCCTTTTTGAACAATATGAACAATAAAAGTAGCAATTGATACACTGGTGAATTTATGATTCAGTAGTCAAAGCTGACACCTTCTATGAAACAAAGGATGAGTTTTTGGGGTTTTAAATTCTGCTGCTTTGAGAAGTTCAAGAAACAGCATTCTGTCTTTTGTATTAAGCTACAAGTGCTAAGAAAGAGCACTAAGTATGTTATACAGATATCCCCTATAGTTACATATCAGAGAATAAATTTCATAACCTTTCATTCCTTCTCCTCCTTGAATTATTCACTGTCATCAGCAGAGATAGCTTGTTATCCAAGAGCCAAACTCTTGCTTTTTCTCTTCCTCCGTAATAAAATGGAAAACAGATACAAATCTACTTCTTCTTCAGAATATATTTTCATGGCATCACCAAGACACTGGTCTAAGTGATTAAAGTAAAACAGTATCTGAAAACAGACACACAGCAGCAACATTTCCTGGGTTACTCCAAATGCCATGGCTTCGTGATTGCCTTTTAAAGCAATACTTCTTTGCCCCAAACCCCTTCTTTTTCTATCTGCACAATAACTTGTAGAAGCTGTCCTTTATCAATCATTTGGAAATGCTCCTTGAACAACAATAATAATAAAGACGTAAGGCCTTTCATGTTGCCTCAAATTTCAAGTATGCACTACTTCTAAAACTTAAAGCTAAAGAATTCAACTTAAAAGAAATAATAAAATTCAAGACAGAGATTTCAAGCCTTATCAGCCTCTTCATGATTACACAGGAATATGCTACAGCTTACACAGCATCATAGAAACAACAGACTGATGGAAAAGGACACAACAAAGCGACCAAGCACCCCAGAGGGTGCAAGACAGACCAAAATCTCATAACAATGAAGTAGCTCGCAGACAACTCAGTGTCACCAAAAAATACCTTTCAGTCTTATCTGAAGAGCCAGACATAAAGAGTATGTCATTTAGGAAGTCTAAGAAACAAGAAAAAAAAAAAAATCCACTCTACAAAGAAATAAAGCTTCAGGTGGCATAAGGCAACTACTCCAGAAAGGTCCCAGAGACGCGTCATGGTGGGAAACCTGCAAAACACTTTTCTACACCATGCACAGCCCAGCTCTTTAGTTCAGGAACATGTACAAGAGAAAACAGGGTTTTTCTGACCACTGTCATTGTAAGTCCACTGAAAAAGCATTTCATCTCTTACAGCAGGGCCAAACCCAGATCTTTATTTAAGAATTATCTAGAGAAAAGAGAATGGCAGAAGTGTGGCATACCAAAGTACAGCTGTAGGTCAGGACATCTTACACACTGGATAATTGGAAGCAATATAAGTCTCACAAAAACATTTTGGTTTGGTTAATCTACAAGATACATTGTCGTTTCAGCATTCTGTGCTGTTGGTTTTTTAATTCATCTAAAGACAAGTACACCGGGGCAGGCTTAGGGGTATGTCTCCCTCTTGATTTATAAAGGTATAAAAGGAAGCAACTTCACTTTCTTCATAGCCATGCTCTCTAGTGTGAATTTTGCACTAAAAATAATATTAAAATAAATTGCAAAAAAAAAAAAAAACAAACCAAACTTTTTTTTTTTTTTTCCCCTCCTTCTGAAGTCCAGCTAGGATGATTTTTAATTTGGAAGAACAGAAAAGAATGTGTTTATGCAAAATGAATGAAAAAAAAGTACAAGAACTGGACAAAGCATCCATGAATGTAGAATCCAAGTAAAACTGAAAATTCCACGGAAGGTATGCTAAAGTTTTTGACAAGTATTTAAGTGCATTATTGTTGTTAGGCATAATCTGGATCTAATTCAAAATGTGGAGTATATGGCTTAAGCTATAAGTACATACAGTATTCTATAAAAGTTCTCAAATGATATATCAATAACCCATAGATTATAACAACACTGTACACTTTCATTACGTTTTCTCATATCCTCCACTCTTTTCCCTTTTGATTTAGTTAAAGCCAGTACTGAAAAAGAACATCCACAATATCACATTTTAGTAATTCTACTTGATTTCCAAACCCAAAAGCCAAGAAATTCACTAAGCAGGTCCACTCCGATCACAGCTCCTCCTCATCCGCCAGCAGGTTTAGAAACATGAAGCAGACAACACTTGCTCCCACTCTGGCTTTTTTTGACTCTTAAAACACCACAGAAACAAGAGGTCAAGCTTCTGTCTTCACTTGCTGCCACCTCCTACCTCTGAGCTAATTCTTCCTGAAGATCAACAGCCCCCCAGACCTAATTTATCACTTTTACTATCACGTGCAACAAGCTACAAGTATTAATAAATGTTTAATGAATCACATTTAATGCAACAACATGGTGAAGTGAAAGTCAATATACACTCAAGGCAACCTAAAGAAAGGGCAACAGAGAACCTCTGGAATCATCATTGTCAAATCGTGAGCCAAATGAAGAGATCTCAAGGTAAGTAATTCAATCATTCATCTCCCTCTCAGACAAAAGTCAAGCCAACAAGGGTACTGTAAAAAGGACAGAATCATCAAACTAAGAGCACTGCACTTTGAAAGGACATCATGTGCCCTTTAACAGGAATCCATGAGAAAAAAACTGAAAATCCAGCCACATCAAAAGACAGAAATACAATTTCAATCTTTCCACCTTTCGTAGTAGATGGAAGAGTTATAACCTAGCACACTTGCCACTTCATTTCTCCAGTCGCATCATTTTCCACCATAGTTCAGGAAAAGCATACTTCATAGTTCTATTGAACAATTACCTGGTTTACCTCTTTAGTTTCAACAGGAGGACTAGAGTTTAAAAACCTTAATTCTGCCTCCACAAAAACAACATTTATTACTGTTCAAAGGAAGCTACCTTTAACTGGGGAAGCTCAATTTCCTTATATATACAATAATAGATGCTATGTTAGCAGAATATTCAGGATTAGCTAATACTCCTACAGCACTTCAGAAAGCCAAAGTGCCAAACAGTATTCAACAACTATGATAAGTGGAGACATTTTTAAATACATATGCCAACATTTGAGCTTCTCATACCATTGACAATCATACTAGGAACTTACTACTGCATCTGCTGTCAGTGCTGTTTATTGCAATAGCAACAAACCTTCATACTGTGAAATGAAGACAATTCTGTAGCTTATTCACAGTTGAGAAATTCCTTTTCCCACCAGACTGTCCCTATTAAGCTAATCTAACAAACCACACTCATATAAAGTATTTATTGGTCTAAAAGCAGTTTCAGTTGCCTTAACCTTTTTACCATCCAGAGCAAACAAACCAATTTAAATCAAGCATGTGTCAATTTTCCAGCATCCTTGCAAAAGTCCCCCATGGATTTAACATTAATACAAAATGACACCTTATATCTGCCTATGCTGGCAGGCAAAGTGTGAGTCAAGTGAGAGTAAAGGAAACAGCGAAATTGAAAATCTCATTTATTACGGGGACCCTCAACACCTATTCTTTACACTCTTTGGAGCTTCTCAGCAGAATTTTGTGCCTTAACGGATCTTTACTTTCAATTTTTACTAAACAGAAACCACAATGATGAGATGCTGGTGATCTCCACATTCTGATTTTTCTAAGAGAGAAGGAGTGGAAAGAACTGTTGGCCCATAAACTCCTGAGAAATCACTGCACCAAACAATACTTTGTGGGACATACTTCCCAGTTTCTCTCCTCCTCTCACCACAACTGTTTCATCACCTGAAATCTCAAAAACTACTCAAAATATCCTTTGACTCTATCATGAGACTTTCCACAGCCTAATTTAATGGGAGTAGGACTCTCCAGAAGTAATTCCTGCAGTTCAGAGGTCCCAGCTGTGGGCTGTCAGGAGATGGCACATCTTTGACTTCTTCAGAAAGTTTCCAGCATCCAAACAGCACATGGCTTTGGCCAGCCAGTGTCCCCAGCCAATAACCTAATTATTTGCTTCTGCCCTAAGTGAACTTGCAGTGTTGTTGGACACATCCTGCCGGAAAGCAATATAGAAAAAAAGGAAAATAATCCACATGCCTCAAAATCTCTAAACCAAATGCTGACTCCATTATGTGTAGTAGAGTTGCATTGTTGCTGGCCTGTGCTGTAAACTGGGGGGATACTTGTTCTACCGTTGTTCTTCCCTCAAGGCTCAGGTTGACACCTATTTGAGTTCTGCACAAAGGTCTTGAGCAGAAAATAACAACTACTTCCTTCAAGTGTTCTCGGTGCTGTGTTTTTTCCAGCCACATCAACTCCCATGAGAAATTCCAAAGTTACCAAAGACAAACATTTTGAATGTTTAATTGCTCTTGGGTTAAAGACATAAAGAAAAAATCAGAGTATTTCTTAGAATGACAAGACATAAAGTTATCTACCATAGCTTCTTTCTAACAAGGAATTTAAACATAGTAATTATGCTCAACCTCAAGATGGCAGATTGCTTTCATACAATACAGCATGTTCACAAAAAATACTGATCTAACACGAAACTAACCCTTGTCATTAAACTGAGCATCACAAATAGTGAAATCTCTTTATTTGCGCTTTGACAAAAAGAGAGAGAACTACTTTCAACTCTGTATTGCTAGCTAAACTTTAACTAGAAGCAAAGTACAGTAGACACTCTTTGTAAGTCACGTGTGTCTATGCTCAGAGAGATTTTGTAACCTTTATTTGTTGTTATGCTGCCAGACTTTACCATAACAATAAAGGGTAACAAGTTCCTAGAAACAACCTTCGTGTTTGCTAAAAAGTTACCTTGACTTGTGTTATTCAAGAAATATGCCCAACTGAGAAAATTCATAGCTGGAATAAACCCCATGGCCTATTTTACTAACAACCACATTATAAACGAGTAAAAAACAAAACCAAAAACATTAAGATAAAAGTTAAACAGCTGATATTAAAAAAAAAAAGGAAAAAAGACAAAAAAAAGGTGCAAAAATACACGAGGCAATGGTGGAATTTACACCAGGCTATTGAGGAAATGCATTCACACTCTTCTGAAGTACAGACTTTGTGTGTCATGCTGATTTATATATTACAGACACATTTACAGTATGAGTAATCTTAAAAAAATCTCTGGATGCTTTAAAATTAATTTAAAATGAAATTAATTTAATTTAAAATGAAATAGTAACAAATGAATTCACACACCATACCTAAAAGATTGTTAAAGCCATCAGACTTTGTCTGGAGATTGAAGATTCAGTGCTTCTAAAGGATCACCTTAAACTTCAGAGTCAGACTGGAGCTGCAGTATTTCCTCACTATTTGAAGAGGATTTATGACCATCATAGTACTAGCCCTCACATCATGCTAGTAATAGTTACTAGCCTCCTAAATCAATGACAGACTGACTGAAATGGCACTGAAACGCAGTTGAGGACTCCTACATATC